>NC_090918.1:5988773-6337537 GCF_040956055.1 Brachionichthys hirsutus
CACTCCACACAACATTCCCATGGATGATCACTTCTGATTTCAGGCCTCATATTTTCTCCGCGTTTTCTTAGCATCCTGGCAGCAGCTGTTTCCAAGACGATAACTCTTCCCGCTCTCCTGAAACAAACGCACTAATTCCGCTTCCCTATAAATATTCTAAAGGACCGTTAGCTTTAGCGTCGTCTCCTGTGAGGGTAACGCGGTGACCTTCAGCAGTGATTGGGGACAATTAACTCTTGAATGGTTTGGACTGTAAAGCCACCGGGATGGAAATGACAAAAAGGGAAATAAATCGATGAGACGCTGGTTTTCGGCGAGGCGTGGGAATTGACATATGTCCACGCGCATCTGGAAATAGCTCCTCTTTGCAGGAGTATTTATCTGCAGCGGCGTGGCGAGGAAAGGGTTGTTGTTTCGGCGGGGGGGGGAGGGGAGGGAGGGATGATTAATATTAATTTGAGGGCTGATTGAAGGCAGCACTCCAGTGAAGTGGCTCATGATTACGTCTCCTGAGCGACTCCCACGCACCGCTCCCGCCACCGGCGGTTCTTAAGTGTAAGAGCACATGTCTGATTAGCACGCCAGCTAACGTGTGAATTTAAAAGCTGGAAGTTTAAAGTAAAAGCTGTTGGTTGATCCTTCAATGATCGAAGGAAAAGAGTCACGAATCAGACCTGGTGCGCGGTCGGATGCATTGTCGTACGTAGTTTTACAAGCGTCAGACGGCTAACAGCTGACCAGAGGGGCTGGGTTAGCTTATGCTAATGTTTCCAGGATCATCAGCGCGTGTGGAGCGATAGCGCGTCTTAAAGTCCACATTGCTCGGGGACGGATTGGTTCTGGTGTTCGATCAGTCAAGACGCCGTGGCGTTGGGGGGGAGACTGGAAGGGGCGGATCGGGAGAAGCGAGGGCCGCCCTGAGGTGCGAAGTGAAATTAAGAATGATTAAAAGGCGAGAAAGACCGGGAGCGGCGTTTTGGTCAGAGGTTTGTGGGGGGAGGGGGGGCAGAGAAACGGCTGCGGGGAAATTAGAAGACGCGTTGACAAGATCATTCTCAAACTTTACGCAGGTGTTCCCAATATAATGACTCTGGATTGCCATCCGGGTCGGCTAGCTCAATGAGAGCCGCCGAAGTGCCCGAGGAGGGGAAAGCGAAAGGCGAGGAGGTGTTGCTGCTTCCATCGGGGGGGAGTGACATTTACTTTGGCTCGTACAGCTGATGCAATTAAGTTTCAGGCCGTTCTGTGCGAGGCTGCGTCCGCCAGGCAGGTGCGCCAAATAAAACAAAAAGCCAAACTAAGAAAACAGCCTGGCCTCCCTTTCACCTTCTCAAGCACATCCAGGTCGCTTTGCTCGCACGCCATCATCCCTTCATCTTGTCTCTCTTTCTCCCAGACGTCATTCTTTAGCAGCGGCGTGTCTCCGAGCCTCCAGTCCCAGTTTCCCTCCATCAACACCAAAATGCTGCCACGCCCTTTTCTACTCAGCAGGCCCACTACTTTTTGCATTTATATTTGATGATGCTGTCCTTTCGGCTTCTCCCGTCCGGGGTCGCCGCAGCAACCCAACCGTCTCCACTTCACCCTGTCCTTTGCATCGTCCTCCCCAACGCCAGCCGCTCTCATGTCCTCCCTCACTACGTCCACGTATCTTCTCCTGGGTCGTCCTCTAGCCCTGTTCCCCGTCTCTCCTCTGGACATGTCCAAACCATCGCCGGCGCAGGCGGGCTTTATAAACCAGCCGTATCATCTTCACTAGGGAATAATGATACCCGTCTGTTGTGTTTATTTCCTGGCCTAGATGGAGGCTGATACGTCGCTCACATTAGCTGGCAGATGCGCCGGCCGGCGGCGAGCAACAGCGCGAACGAGGTGTTTGTTTTCACGAGTTGACTTCTCAGACTAAACGGGCACTGCGTCCCACCAGCTGCTCCGGATCAAATCAGACAGCGGGACGGAGGCCGGGAAAGCCCGTCCCCCCGTCCCCCCGTCCACCTGGCAAAATAAGACGCGACCTCGGCGTGACACGGCGAGAGTAACGTCTCTGCGAACAAACGAGCAGCTTGCTGAGATGACGCGTCTGAGGGGATCGTCCTCGGCTGTCTTCGCTGTAAAGTTAGCCACGATAAGTTCCTTCTTTGTCTTCATATCAGACTGAAAAATGAGATGAAAGGAAACGAGACAAAACCCAGACGCTATATTTAGCCTCAGAGAGCGTCTTCACCTCCCCGTCCTGTTCCTGTCTTCGCCGATCCCGCTCGCTGGGTTGGTTGGCAGCTTCGGCGCTGAAACCCGCTCGGCGGCGCATGCTCAGTTCACTCCGAGGCATTCGGTTTACATTAAAACCACGCTTTTATTGCACAAGCGAATGCATCGCTGTTTTTGTTCAGACGCCATCAAGTTGGTGGCGTTGGGTCTGAAAGAAACGCTAAATCATATCAGAGATTCCGGTAAACAACCGCGGAAACGACGCCCTAGAGAACGGTTCTCCGGCGGTTCTCTCCCGCATGGCAGGAGAAAGAAAAACACAATCAATGCTCAACGTTTAGCGGCGAGTCATATGTTCATTTTAATGACAGGTTTATCCGGCGCAGGTGCGTTTAGACAGACGTCGCGGGGCGAGGAGGTTAACGCTAAAACTTTTAAGTATGGCAAGCGGGGGGGGGGGGGGGGGGGGGGGGGGGGGGGAGGTTCAGAGGAAGAGGTGAAGAGATGAAGAGGCGAGGCAGAAGAGTTTCAATGAGTTCTGTGTTCCAACAGGTTTCTGCATCTCAAGGAAACCTGCTGGGCTCGTTGGCCGGCGGGAATACTGAGGAAATGTCCTCATTTTGTGTTTCTAGTGTGTGTGTGTGTGTGTGTGCGTGTGTGTGTGTGCGTGTGTGTGTGTGTGTGAACAACCCCAGGTGCAGCTGAGGGTCTCTGAAAGTTCTTCATGAGAAACAGCAGGTTTCTATCACACCCAGTCAGAGCCACCGAATAACACAATTGATTTCTGCATTATTGATTACTTTCTACAATGTTGTGTATTTTCTCGCCAATCAGTGACGTCGAAACACCGATGCGTTAATTTTGCAATTGTTAATCGTAGTGCATTTTATACTACGCGGGAGTCTTTTCGCATCTTATTTTGGCGGGTTTGATTAGCTCAAACATTAGCCGAGTGCTGTCTCGAGGAAAGAAAACACGTAACTTTATATTAACATCGTGAATAGATCGTTATTTCAGCGGGGAAATATTATTTTTGCCTGAAATAATTTTTCTTTAATGAGCATCATTTGGAATGCCGCTTCGGAAGGCAAGTTGCGGTAAACAAATTCATTTTGGCGGGTGAATTATCGCCTCCGCTCCTCTTGAGCATCAATATTTACCCCGTCCCTCGTCTCCTCGCTCTCGTGGCGAGCGCACAAATGTCAAATAGCATCAATCTTTGAAAAGCCGCGAGGACAGCATGGCTCCGGGCCACGGCGTGGCGTGAGGCTTCGCTATCTCCTCCTTTATCGCCTGCCTGTTACTGCTGGTGCCACTTCATAAATAAAGCCATTACATCTGAGGGACGGGGCGGCGGGGGGGGGGGGGGGGGGGGGCACGTAGACAGACACACACCTACACGCACACACTCCGGGCAGGTACTCAGTCTCCCGTCGCTGGGGAGCTTTAACCCTGACCAGCTTAGTTCAGAGGCGGGGGCTTTTATGGGACGTTGGGGAGCAGCTTGCGTGGAGTAAATAGAATATCCAGTGGTGTCTGTCCCAATCTGAGATTAAGCCACCAAAATCTCTGTGTTCTTTTTTCTTTTTCTTTTTTTTTACTCCAACAGTGGAGTGCAGACACACACACACACACACACACACACACGCACAAAAGAAAAACCCATCCACAAAGCAGCGTCTGTTAGTGGGTCCCAGTGCAGCTAAGGGTTTTATGCTGACATGGAAGAATGTGTTCATCTAGGAGGGGAAGCCCCCCCCCCGCCCCCCCTGTCTGTTACCTGCCTCCATGCCTCCAGGTGAACGGAGTTACAGGAATGATGGAAGTGCAGAGTGGCGGGGATCTGACAGCGATCTCCATGTGAGCTGCACAGGGTTCTTGGAGTTTGTCCACTTCTTCATGGAAAAAAAAAGCCATTTTCCTTTAATATGTAGGTCACGGGATGCCCCCCCCCCCCCCCCCCCCCCCCCAACAACAACCCCTATTCACAATGTCCTCTGAGTCTATGAAGGAGAACAAACCAGGACAGGGATGAAAAAGAAGAAATAAAAGTTAGGGATGGAAATCATTTCATTCAGAGTGAAAGAGCGATTTAGAGATGCGAGGGACGGGCTGGGAATTGATCCGTGAAGAAGAGTTCAGGAAGGTCGGGGGGGGGGGGGGGGGGGCAGATGATCCTGACAAGAAGTAAAACGGCAGGACGCCGTGGAACTGATTTGCAAGGAAGAGAATTAGTTTGACACGTTGTAAGATCTAGATATTTGCCCCCCCCCCCCCCGCCTCTTTGTCAGCCGAGGCGGCTCTGGAAACGCTTCCACAGGCCTCTGATGGTATTTATAGTTTGTGCATATGGGCTGAGTGGTTTCAGTTTCTCCGTGACGCAGGCGTGATTGAATTCCAGCCTCGCAACACAAACGTGTTTTTTGATCTACCTGGCTCGATCCTCGCGCAAGCCGAAGCGCGACCGCCGCACGAAAGCGGATCATTATTTACTAAACAGGTTGCCTACGGAGCAAAATCCATCATAATTGATGTGTTGCAAAGCAGATTACACACATTAGCGCACACTGTTCTAGCGATGACAGCTGCAACTGAACATGACAAAATTCCATAATGTGGGGGGGGATGAAAAAAAGAAGGTATTTGTCTGTCTCTGGGTATTAAAAGGCATGACAACTAACAAAGAGGCATTTGCATTTGGAGTAAAAGTGAAGAGTGTTTGTGTGTGTGTGAGCGTCCCAGCCGAACTACACCTCCTTCCTGCTCTCATCTCTCTTTAATTACATTCTTTTTCTCCCACTCGGGGCGGAGGATCCCTTAAACTGCCCCCCCACCCCCACTCCCTCCCTGCTCGGTGACAAGACTTCATCCGACGTGGATAATCCTAATGTAGCGCCGGCTACGTCGGGCGATGCGTTCTGGGCCGCTGACAGCCTCGGTATTATTTACAGAGCACGAGGACAACAGATAAGACCGTTGGAACTCACGGGTGGGGGGTGGTGGTGGTGGTGGTGGTGGGGGGGGGGGGGGGGGTGTGTTAGGAGCGTCTGCGGCTCCTAATCAGAGGGCTGGATGCCGGAGGAATAAATAAGCTTTGGGAAGAGGGGAGGCTTGACTCCTCCCTCTCTCCTCTCACTCCTTTAATCAACTCAACAGCGTCACTGGAATTCATCATGGCTGCCTCTTTCTGTCACAACGTCATTATTATTATTATTATTATTATTATTATGACTACATAATCTTTCATATTTCTTCCTCTGTCATTTGTAACTATTTCTCCGGTAAATTACAGAATTTCCTGTATATTTTTAGCATACGAGATGCTTGTTTTTAAAAACAATTACAATAGTTACAATAATTATTCCACTTATTTCTTTTAAAATCCTTTTTTTTTTTAACATTAAAACTCTTTTGATCATCAGGAGATGCAGCCGCCCCTCCCGGCCCACGTTGTAACCCACGCACCCACTCCTGACGACCCACTAATTAACACCCCACCTTCACGGCCCTGAACCCAGCCACGAAGATCATCTTGCAGCAAACCGCAACGCAGCGGCGCGTACGACCCCGTGCGCTCTTTTCCCGCTTTCCCCTCCGCGCTGTCTTGCAGGAGAACAGCGCGAATTGTTTTCCCGAACAGGAAGTCGGTGCTTAACACAACTGTCTTCACAAAGTGATACAGAAGTGATATCCGTACTTTTAACGGTGACATATCACCGCCACCTCCTGCTGCCTCCGAACATCTGTGCACGGCTTCAGCTTGGCCCTGCGTGCTTCTCCCCGAGGGCCGTCATTTCTAATAGCGCTTCTTCTTCCTCGCTTTTTTTGTCACCGTACCTCACATATTAGATTTAATCCATTAACCTGTTCCTGCTTTACATATACTAGTTTAAGTTACAAATATCTTCCCGGAGAATCTGCCGCTGTTGCTGAAATAATGTGTTTTTTTTATATAAGTCGGGCTGATTTGCCGAAGCCACCGAGTAATTAACTGAACTTGATCGTTTCATTGCAATTCACTCTCCAGTACCTGACTGGCTTCACCAGTCCCTCCTGAGCGCCTGTGTCTCAGGGCGGCAGCCTCTGAACTCTGTGACAACACTGACCTCTAGTGGCGGTTCGGTCCAGCTCTGACTTCTTGTTGTGGGAGTATTTTTATAGTGACATTCCGGGCCGCCTCGTTGGCATTGCTATCTAAGCTAATGAATCCGCTCTGGACGAACTCGCCCCGGTTGGAAGCTTTAGCCTCCAGACGCCCGGAGCAGGGATTGCCCAGGACGGGGCAAAGGTAGATTAGGAGTCCGTGTAATGAGAGAGGCAAAGCGTCTTTCTTAGCTCGCTCTTTGTCTTCGCCTCGGAGGAAAAGGAGAGATACCTCTCTAGCCACACATTTTTCATCTTCCTCCTCTTCCCCTATCAGGACCTATTTTTCCCCCTCCCCTTTTCGTCCTCCTCGGCTGACACTCGCTCGTGCCAAAGCGGCCTCGCGTCCTCGACGGGGGGGATTGTCAGATCTTCTGGAGTATGGAGGAAGCACAGTTGCAAAGCCATGCTTGGTGTGCAGCACATGGGTAATAGGCATAATAGGGTCAGGCCTGCATTTAATAAACAATTACCCATCTATAATAGATGAGTCTGGATACCAGAGCCCAGCGCCTGGCCCGGGTCGAGAGAGGTAGAGAGTGTACAGAAAGGGGGGGAGAGAGAGAGAGGACATATGAATGAATAATGCAGGCGAGACGCCCGTCAGAGCTGAAATGAAGGCGCCCGTGCAGCACCAATTATCTTCCCCGGCTAATGATGATCATCTTGATGTCCTCCCCCGACACCTTCCTTCCTCACCCTGCTACCCCGAGCCTAAATCTGACTTTCACCCAGCTGCCCCTGCAAGACATTTTTTTTTTAAATGCCTTCATTTTTAGTTCATCCAGGCACCACTGTGGGGGGGGGGGGGTTCCGGTGCTGCGGTAGTGGCTATCGGTTCCATCGATCATTCCAAGGTCACCACAAGGTTAAGGTGCGTGTGCTCGAGTGGCGTGGGATTAGCATACGCCCCGACAGAACAAAGGGAATTACAGGCGGCACAGAATTACGATGGCCGGGCAAAAAGCGGTCCCTGTTCCCTGCCGGATTTGAATATGCAGACTGAGATACGGCGGCCCCCGGGATCAGAGGGGGCGTGGGACCGGGATAGGGCCTTGGTGGACTCCTCCAGTATGAGCTCTGGGAATAAAATTTTTAAAAAAACACATTGCCTCTTGACTCCTGACTCTAATGTGATCAGAGCCATGACCCTCCCAGGACACCGTACCGCGAGTGGAGCATTCATTAGCGTCCGTCTGCGACCAGCAGAAAGTCCGTGCTACCTTTATGTGGCTTTAACAGCGGCTAATCAAATTATCGAGAGTTTTCCAGGAGGAGACTTCATGAACAATCGAACAAAGTGCTGCTCTTCTTACGGCGACAGTAAAACCTTCCAGTTTATGAAGCTGCGTATCTTCTAATCATATATATTATTATATATATAATAGGATATTGTAAGGTATTAACAGATGCACAAAAAAAAAAAAGCAGAGTCCCACAATTGTTCCTTCTTACCGTTTAATCCCGGCACTGCGAGATACAGCAGAGATCACATTAACATTTACATTTCTGAGGCCCCCACCTCGGTGATACGAGCTCCAGCATCTCATCTGCCTTTACATAATATCAGCGTGTATTAATACTACATATGGAGCTCCACTATCTGGTGCTGTGCGGATTTACATTTTTTCTAATGATGTGCTTTCATTTCTTCTCTGTTACCCCCCCCCCCCCCCCAAGTCTCCCCCCCCACTGTCCTTCCCTTCACCTCCAGCCCACAACCCTCGGTTGATTTAAAACACACACGACTGAGCTGCAGTTTTACTGCAAAATAACACAAAGCACGGGGGCCGGGGACACCTCCAGCCGCCCCGGCCCCATCTGTTGCACATCTGGAAGTGGTGCTGCGCACCGATAATTGGAAGTCAATTTGTTTGAAGTTATGTATGTATTTGGCATCTGGCTCGATCCATAAAGACTCTGGAAAGCGCATTAATTTTATAGCATCTCAAGAAACCCCGGCCACTTCTCTTTACTTTACTTTTTTTGCTTCTCATCCCCTCATTAATGCATGTGGGGCATTTGCTGGAGAGGTAGGCGCTCGTCGGCCACTGGCTGATGGATGGATGGATGGATGGATGGATGGCGGTAAAGCAGCAGAAAGACGATATTGATTGCTCAAATTTGGGCTAAGTTTTCTAGTTTCACCCTGAACTTAACCTCAGATCCTTTTCTCTCTCTCTTTTTTCCTCCTGGAGGCAGAAAGCTCGCCCCGGGCCTAGTTCCCCCCCCCCCCCCCCCCGCCCCCCCAGCAGACACGCTGACTGATTGAGAAGCTGCATGCTGTATTGTTTGTCACACAGCTCAGAGTCACAGCTGAAAATAGCTCTGACACCTGATGTTTGGCGCTTCACTGCCGGCTGTCGGATTGTTATTCCCACTCAAATTTCACCTAATTTGTGCACAAGTCTTGTCACAGTCCAGAACCTGATGAGGGCTTTTAAGTGATCCCCCCCCTCTCTCTCTCTCTCTCTCTCTCTCTCTCTCTCTCTCTCAGCTTCCTCAGAGTTGCGTGGAGATACACACACCTGTGCGCGCGTGCGTTTTGGCCTACCTGTGCGCGTTTGTGTTTGCGCACAAGCGCATTTGATTAGGCTTGTTTGTGTGTGTGCTTGTGCCGTGCACCGAAATGAGTCTCCTCCTCAGCTGGAGGTGATTAAGAGTTGCCAATGGCAGCCTCGACAGGTGAGCGCCTTGTAGCTCGCTGGCAGCTGTGGCATCCGCGCAGGTGACAGCTTCTCCTGCTCGGCGGTGGCGTCGGCGTCGGGGGGGGGGGGGGGGGGGGGGGGGGGGGGGGTGGCAGGAGGTCTGACGACGTTGTTTTGGTGACAGAACGACTCCGCTGCGAGGTTCACGACGTCACTCGCCTTCTTTAGAATTGTCACTTTATACCTGGAAGTATAGGTGGATGCATTCCATACGTGGGAGCATTGTTTACCATCTGAGGCTCCTTTTGATTGTCTTCTTCAAAATAATCCACCACCTGTGCTCTTCCTCCCACCTTGGGGGGGGGGGGGCTGCTCTTTGCTGCACAGTGCGCTGACAGCTCACTCCTGCCACCTGCTGTTGTAAATGCGACACTGCAGCAGCCCTTCCATCCTGGGGGTGAGGTACAGTAATTCTCCAAGAAGGAATAATTTTACTTTGTAAGAGGGGTTGTTTTTTACATGATGTTACTAGACTTCTTTTTTATAATAAAGAGGATTAGTTCAAGAGCAGAGGTAAGAAATGAAGGTTGGGCTTCAAAGATGACAAACTTTCTCAAATTGGTTTTTACGAATGCTGCTAATGTCTCTAGCGCGACGGGCTGATGGGAAGCCTGCGCCCTTTTCCCAGTCCGTTGAGTTCCAGAGCTCAATGGGTTGATTAACTGTGACGTTCCGAATAAAAAGTCACTTGTTCTGGCGTCACCGTGGCCTAATGCGACCATGTTTCCTTTTGAATTTGCGGGCCTTGGAACTTTATCTGTGATGATTGAGAAATCAATCAATTAGGAAGTCAAATCTGACCCTGTCTCAGGTTGGGAAGCGTTCAAATGTGCCTTTAAAATAGAGTTATCTGAATCTGGAACATTTTCAGACCGGCTGTATTCACCCAGCCACACAGCGGCGTTTGAGGCTACCATGACACTTTGACATCGGGGGGGGGGGGGGGGGGGGGGGGGGTTAGACCCTCTCCTTGTAATAGATCGACGGCCGTGCTTCCTCCCGAACCTGAAAGTTAAAGCAAATGTATTTCTTCCCTACACTAATTGGAGTTGTGTCATTTCCCAACATTTGATGATAAGAAAAGAGAGAAATATCATTACAAATGTAAAATAATATTAATTCCAGTCCTGCTGACTTTTCCTTGGATGCCTTTCGTGTTTTTTGTTGTTGATGAAAATCTATATTTACCTTCCATAACTGCTTTGGCCAATTACCCTTAAACATCTCACGCCGCTTTGTACTTGGAGTAGTTTTTGATTTCCTCACAGAGAAACGTGCGTTTGAACCTTTCTAACATTCATTTGGGTAGAATTTGATGAGGAATCGAATTGATGCCATTGATTAGTATGTTTCTTGTATTATTAATGCGAGGCATCAACATAAAAAAGCCACGCGTCAATGATTTTTAACGATACAACTACACAAAAGTCCGTTTCTAAGAGATACGCTCATAATGAGGCAGGGTTTTATTTTATTTTATTACAAACAAAGTTTTCTTGGCGAACTTGAATTCATTCTTTGGACTGCAGGAAAGGGCGACTCTGTTCACCCGGGTTACCTCAAAGGAAACCTTTCTTTTTTAGCCTCCAGCTAACGGCTCTTCATCCCTCGCCATTATTCATCCTCGAGGACTCATCAGCTCGCAGGAGGCTCATCAGAATTATTAATCCTCTTCTGCTTGTATTTATTTTCCAATTTCCCTCCTCTTTCTTCCTCCCCGTTCTGCCGTTCATTCCCAATCAGATGAGCTAGTCCTTCACCTTCACCGTGAAACGCTCCATCCTTTGTTCCCCTTTTGAGCCCTGCTGTATTCCGGGAAGAGCATTTTGCATTCTCTTTATCATTCGCATTGATCACTGGAGATGAATTAGCAATTTCGGCGCCTGAATAAATCCTCCGTCACTCGAGAAAAAGAAGCTAAAATCAGGTATATTGAAAAAAAGGGGTTTATTATATATTTATGTCCCCTGCAGAGAATAGAAAAGTTAACATGTTAGATAATAATAACAATATATATTATGAATACATGGATTACAAGATATAAATATACAATCACACAGTAAGACGCAGACAGGACATGTTAGACATGAGTTACATGTTCATGTATCGCATAGAAAAAAGGCACATCCACACACCAACCGTTGAAAACCCTTCTGTTGTAGCAGTGGCAGTGTTTTCATCAAATGAAGGACAGTTTTTGAGTGATTATTATTGCATATGTTACGGTGTACAGTGTAGAACAAAAAAACAGCAGACAGTTATTTACATGATGGACTTGAAGTCTGCTAAATCTCCCTTTTGGTTTTTTTGGTTTTGCGAGTCTGTTTCTGCTCTGTCCGGGAGGCAGAGGAGCAAAAATAAAAGTTCAAATAAAAAAAGAGCATACGGAGGAGCAGGATCCCGCTCAGATTTGGGCCGTTTGGACTCTGACGTCTTTACAGGTGGCGCTTTAAGGCGTCGACAGGTGTGTTTGCTGTCATTTAAATTACCTGCAGACCTGTGAGCGTTCTATTGTCGAGCATCCAGCGCCGTCGGTCCTTCATCGGCTCTCTGACCGACCTTTAACCCACCGAGCTGTCGCGAGCAGTCTCAACACCCTTATAGGTCGTCGCCCTCCGCTGAGCTGAAGCTGCTGTCCTTGGACACGGCTCCGGGTGAACCCGCCGAGAGGAGCGGGTCGGCGCCGAAGGGTGAGAGCGGGTCGTCCATCAGGATCTCATCCAGCCGATGCTCTTCTTTGAGCGTGGAGCTGAAGAAATCTGTGAAGTGGGACAGCGGGTCGGAGAACGTGGCGCAGCTGTCGTCGCCGGAGACGTGGTGATCCTGGGGCCCGCCGGCGGCGGGGATGGACGGGACTCCGGCCGCCATTATCCTCTGGAGGTATTCGCAGTTGGGGTCCTCCTGGTAAAGGGGCGGCTGCTTGGGCGGCTGGGCCTGGGGGGACGACTGCTGTTGCTGTTGTTTGAGAAGATGGGAGGAAAGTTCTACTGTTCCTAAAGCGGCAGCCATGTTTGGGAGGCCATGGGCTCGAGCCTGGATCTCAAGCTCCTGGAAGACAAACCAAGTGTTGGAGATCCATGTTAGTCCTGTAAGCAGTGGGAGGGGCATGGAAACACTCCAAGGTGGGAGGTACCAGATGGAAGATGATGATTAGATCAGGTAGGATTTGGGATTGACCCTTTGTCTGTTTATCAAATCAATCAATAATGAGAAAAAGTCTTGAAACGCAAAGACATTGATGGGTCGACTGGCCAATAAGGTGTTGACTAGGGAGGAGCTTAATTAGCATTTGTAAATGAAAGCTCCTCGTGAACTCTTTTAGGTTAATTGTAATGAATCGGGTTTCCTGTTTCATTACCTGGATCCTCAGCAGGAGTCTCCTGTTGGCTTGCTCCAGCTTCTTCTGGCGGTTCTCCAGCTCACGGGAATGCTGCTGCTCCTTCTGCAGCCACCTGATGTAATCCACGGAGGCCTTCAGGATGGTGCCTTTGTTCCAGCGCATGTCGCTGAGGAGGGAACAAATGGCATATTAAAAAAAACTACGGAATCTCGTGAATATCAACTGCGAAAAAACAACGGCGGCAAACGGTGAAGCAGAGCGCCGTTGTTTCGGGAATACCTTCGGGTTTGGAAACTTACGGGTCGTTGGATTTCGGTATGAGTGTCCCCAGCTCCTTAATCCTGTAGTTGATGTTGTACCTCCTCCTCCTTTCGACTAAGCAAGAGCAAAGAGGAAACGGGAAAAGACGATTAGGCAAAGCTAACAGCTAGCAGTGGCTGGTTTTCCAAATTTGCGGGAGACTCTTACTTAAATTGTGGTTGTCTTTCTTCTGCCTCTCTTTGGCGTTCACTCTGGTGTCGTGTTCTGTCGACAACAACAACAAGGCAGGAACGTATCGATTAGCAACGCGTTCTAATTTGGGGAAACCTGGCAAACAAGAATGCAAAGCCAAGCGTCTTTTGAGGAAACAAAAGCGTCGTTCTGAGGAGCCCAACAATAGAAACACACACACACACACACACTGAATGAGCAGCCAAATTTACCCCCTCTAGAATGTCTGCAGCAAAAGAAATTGGTGATCACTTTTCAAC
Organism: Brachionichthys hirsutus; assembly: GCF_040956055.1. Taxonomy (NCBI): domain Eukaryota; kingdom Metazoa; phylum Chordata; class Actinopteri; order Lophiiformes; family Brachionichthyidae; genus Brachionichthys; species Brachionichthys hirsutus. The sequence goes on from NC_090918.1 coordinate 6,001,925, forward strand.
TACTTAAGACAGTTTATCAAATTCGGTAATCTGTCAGAGAGAGGGACAAAAATTCCACTGCGTCCATATTTGTGTTCACATTCTTGCAAATTACATAATTGGGGACCTGAGATTGGATTTCCCAATTTGTCTCTGTTGATTCAATCAAGGCCATTTAAACTCTGTGCGGCAGCCCATTGTCCTCGCTCCCCCACTTCATCTATGAAACAGATGGCCATTTACTCATCTGCCCATCTTGAGAGCAGAGGATTCTTGTGACGGACTATTTCCTAAATCAATTATGCGTCTTTGGTTTTTGCGTGACATTAATAAGACGTGTCTTAAAGGGGCCCTGTGTTTTTATTTTAGCACTGTGACAAAAAGGATTCACGTTTCTGCACAAATTCTGATCGCAACCAGGGACAAGCGATATAGTGTTTGGATGCAAATCTGCTTAATACTTTGTCTCGCACAAACAAAATCCACCCAGCGTGTTGCCGTTTTTAGCTACCGGAGTAATGCTTGTCCCTTAGCGTCCACCCACCCACAGGTTTGTCCTAATTCCTTGTTATGTGCTTTAACACCAGGCCATTTGGCCGATTTTGGTTTGAAGGTGAGTTGTTAGTTGTTGGATAGAGTCTATGGTATGAGTTCTCCTGTGTATTCCGTATTTTCAGTGAGCTTTGTGGGGTTAGATGTGGGACTCAGTCCGCCATTAGGGGTGTTCATACCTTGTTCTGCCCCGTAGATATCCAGCATGCTGCCGCTTAGTGACACCTAGGCAGGACAGAGAGGAAGCAAGGATCAGATCATCCCGCATGCATTTAAAGTTACTGTTACACAAACAGTCGCTTTTAGCTGAGGTGCAGGCTTTGTTTTGGCACTGTCAAAAGTGACAAGAGGCTCACGGAGGACGCCAGCGCGCCAGGCATCTGGCCTTCCACTTCCCAGTGGGGGGGGGGGGGGGGGGGGGGTTGTTGTATCCACGTCTCACTCAGCAGGACAAAGCAATCCGAGCGCCGCGGCCATGCACTGTTGCCGCACTGCTCGTTTCGCATCAAGAAAAGGGCGACAGAGGAAATAAACCTTGCTAAAAACTCAACCAATAAAGTTTGTCTACAGCCGCACTCCGGCCAACCCTGACCTTTAACCCAAGACTGCAACCTTTTTATGAACCGCCTTGATCCACCAAAGCCATCATTTTCAAAAACCCCTCCGCTCCAAACACAGAGATGCGCTCTGTGTTTGGAGCGGGAGAATAGCATCCCGTCAGATGAAAAGGCTCGCTAGGTCATCCGCTTGAACAGAGGCAAACTGTTTGCCGATGACCTCTGCTCGTCCGGGAAAGTGCGCTTCAGATCTGAGATAACGCGTCTTTTCACGGACTGGGGAGATGTCAAAACAGGCTTCGTGTCTAATTCGCATTTATGTGAAAATGCTACAGAAGTCATCACGCATTCCCAGATGCATGCACCCAATCTTGTGTGTCAAATCTGTCGACGAGGCCGAGTGTGATAAGGGTGCACGTCAAATCAAGAGACAGGGCGGGGGGGAAACAAAACAGAAGTAAAAGCAGATATTCCAGATATCTGCAGTGGGTTTGGTTTGCATGTGCATTTTTCTTCTCATTATCTCAACAATATGGGAGAAGCAGAGGAGGAGGAGGAGGAAGGGACAAAAAAAAGTGCTTATCAAAATGAAAGATTGCAACTTTTCTTCTGCTGCTCTCGTTGTAATCACTCCGATCACGCTCCAGGCTGTGTTCCTGGATGTGTTGACAAGGCGAATAATCGTGATTCATGACACTTTTATCCCTTGTTAGGATGAACCGATCAATTTGAGCATGGAATCCTTGGACAACCCACGCATCCACCCAGTCGAATGTCTTGGTGACTCCTCACCCCTCTGAAACCCACACCCCAGCTCCACCTCTGTCACCACATTGTACGGCTCTTGTGTCAGTAAATCTGACTCCCTCTGTATCTCAGGAGTTCTTCCCATTCCGCAAACTCCCTGTGTAGCTCAGGTGTTGCCCTGCTGCTCTCTTGCCAAATGGACCCCTTGTCCTAAATTTTTGCCCAGAGTATTTGAATTCCGTCTTGGCTGCGAATCCGAATGATAGCGCTCGTTTGGGGGGCCACGTCTAGTTGCTTGTCTTCCAAAGAATGGCCTTTACAAAGACAATTACCACCAATTCTGTTGGGATATTGTCTGTGGGCGCAAAAAACGTCTGTCTATTTTTAACTCGATCTGCATTGTCGATCTTCTTGAGCAATGTGAGAGATTTTGCTAAACCGCAATGAACTTTGACTCATCTCTAGACTTAAGCCGACCTCAGACTAAGACAGGTCTGCTTTTTCCCAAGCTGGTCGAGCCGGTGACTAAATATATTTGAAAAAAAGACCTGGAAAAGTCCCCTTCAATTTAAAACAAAATGACTTATTCATTGAGGAACTTAACTTGATACCAAAATAAGTGGAATGCTTTAAGCAAGCTATCAAACACATGGAATGTTGGACAAATCAATGTAAAAGACCTTCAAACGATCAATAGTCTGCTGCCAGGTACACGTTAATGTGTAGATAGACTCATACTTACATTGTTTTGCATTATGACGTTAGACTCCATGCAATCCAAGCCTCCATCATTGAAACCGGATTCGAGACTAATTAGGTCGTCAATAACTTCATCCATTGGAAACTAAAAGAAAACAGTGGTGTCAGTGTATGCATGGAGAGACCTGCAATGTCGATACCAGGATTGACCCTTTAAAGTCTCGACATTCAAACCAAAATAGACATCAGGACGGGGCGGGAGTGTCCAGAGGCTAATCCAATAACAGGCATTCTCCACCGCTTGTGCCATTCATGAATTGGTGAGCGGCTTTGGCGGGAGAAGCGCACGTCTGTATCAAACCAGTTCCCTCCTCTGAAAGAGTTTTCTCATCAAACACTGCATGTCTGAAGTTATTGATGAGCCTTTCATAGAGACAAGGAGATCATTAATGCCATCAGGTTGTTCCGATGACTAGTTAGAACTATACTCTGACACCTAGACAGAATTTTCTACTGGTTTCCAGTGTCAATTTAGATTAGATTACATGATGACAGCATCCAAGAAAGAGTTTAGAGTAGCCAAAGGCAAAAGTCTTACAAAATAGTGTGTAAAGCATAAAAGCCGAGTCATGTTTTGTTTTGATATGACCAAACCTGGTTGCATGCAACTCGTTTCCAGTCAATTCCCTCAATTTCAGTTCCATATATTTCACAACGTCTTGGGACATGCACGTTCTTCCCACTCACCTCGCCGTCGTGATTGGCCATACTGAGCAAGGTAATGGGGCTGTTGGGGTTGCTGCCGTCACTCGCCGAGACCATGTGTCCGTTCCTCATGATCGGCACGGTGGACAAAGCCTGGCCGGGAGTGTGATGATGAGGAGCAGCCGGGCCCTGCCCTGCTGAAGAGACCAGCTTGGAACCGAGTGTCAGGTACTGCTTGACCTGCTGGGTCTGATGGAGGTGGAACTTGGAGTTCTCCATGTGGTTGTGTACCTGTAGTAAAAAAAAAAAAGAAAATCATGAAGGATTTGATGGTTTTTCTCAGACTGTGAGGTCAGACTGCGCTGACTAACGACGTCTAAGAGCGGCGTCCACGGCAGGCGTCGTTCTAGCAGGTGGCATGAATCAGCACGTGGAAATAGCCGCAAGAATTTCCCCATCATGGGTCAAACTTAGAGTAAACTGTCCGATTCACAGCGCTGAGAATCAGGACTCGTTCTGTCACATTCTGGAAATGTAATACCAGATTCTAACTAAAAATCTTGTGCAGTTCTCAGATATATTTTATTTCTATACCCTACTGTACACAAAGATCGGCATTTACACCCAATGAAACACAACACTGTCCGACATGAACTTTTTTACCATGCCGTTTCAATCTTTTTCGATTTCGGTGTCCTTACATTTGAAGCTCTGGTCGCGTCCTGCATCGTGTAGTGGCTGCAGTCAGTTAAGTGTGGCATTCTCAGGAAAGCGGCTACCTTCACTTTGGTTTGATTTGCTGTGGCGGCAGGTCAGTTTGGTGGATCCAGGTCTGCTGCCGCTGCTACTATCCTGATGAGTTGCTGACTTCTCAGGGGAGGGAGTCTCTACTTTCCAGTCCCCTATCAAAGTCTTATAAAGGCCCCTAAGTGAGCTAATTAGACCCAAAACTGGGGGTAAGCCTTTAAGTTCCCTAGCATGACTTCAAACACTGGACTGTCAGATCAGCCAGGGTTTGATCACTGCAGGATATCTGCCTTTAGCATGTATCGCTAAATCATTCAGACCGCCCCTTTCTGTCTCTCCAGCCAATCGATGGTCACCTCCCAAAGTTCCTGCTCCAGGGGTTGTGGCAGCACAATTGACCTTTGTTTCCCAAATGTTTTTTTTATTTATATAGCTCGTCCAAAGCCATTTTCATTCATATTCAATGTAGACAATCTGGCGCTACCACTCGCCATACAAATAACTGTAAAGCTGTAATTAAGTTATAATAATAATATTAAATCAGTTGTTGATTTTCTCCATCTTTAACTTTTACTCTGATTTGTTTATAACTACTTCAAGGTTGACCATTCTATTTAAAAACACCAGGCTCTTGAACGTCACTTGAAACTTTTCTTTATCTCTTGAATTCTTTTCCATGACCTTTGCTAATCAATTGGAATAAGAACAAAGTCAGATAAGCATCGTTGCAGGGGTAATACGTAAACTGATTTAGTAGGCAACACAATGTGACTAAACTTAATGTGTAGTAAACTGATTTTAGCTCTTTGTACACCCATACTTTGCTTAGAGTGCCATATTCTTTGGCCCCAAAACAAGTTTATGGAATAGTGACAGCATAGAAAACAAGACTACTTAGTTATTGCTTCCAATAGAATATTAGATTAACTATTGAACCGGAATAGCAGCATACCAAGTGTTTTAGAGGCTTAAAGTTACACAACTTTAGCTTGATGGAATGAGCACATTTGCCACTGTTAGCCATTGATTATACCAGAGCAAGTGTCCACAAAAGGAACAGTGTTTTATTCCTTTTGAGTTTAATCGAATTTTAACGTCCAGAGCAAGTCATTGTCTTGAAAGTTTGAAAGTCTTATAGCAGCTAGCTGGTGAGCACAAAGTTTTCCATGCCTCTAAAATAAATACGTTATGGGGTTAAACGTCTGCTAGCACAACCCTTGAGACTTTTAGCTAGGGCCACATGGAAGCAGGACTGTATAATAAAAACCCCTCGTCAGCTAGACGAGCCGCGCATATTCACCTCCGTCAAAACACAATCACAATACTCGGTTTGTAAGTCGTGACTGAGGACATTTATCTGCCTCCTCCGGGGCCAAACAAGATGCCGTTTGTTAGCTAATCAACATTTTTTGTCCATCGCGGATGGCAGGAGGCATGTCAGGACTGCTTCACGCCAAATCTGCTTTGTGTGACAACAGTTTGTCCCCGTTTCACCAGCTTTCTCGCTACTGTAAATGCCGGAGACGTGCTTGTTATCCACTTAAGGGAATCTGATTAGATTTGAGAGCTAATGGTGCTTCAGTAACCGAGGCCAGCTTCTACAATGGCGGCTCTATGCATGTGTGAAGAAGGACATGCTGGAGATTATCAATGCCCGCCAGAATCTAATCTTTCAAGGCTCAAGTTTGGGTTTGTACCGACTAGCCGGATTCCTGAGACATTTAAAGTGTCCTTCTCTGCATTTCCATTGGCACCTGTCGCAATGGTTGAGGTTTGTGTTCGCTGGTAAAGAAGCAGTCACAGGTTCAGATATACACACACACCCGGAGGGAATGATGCGAGCCTAACTTTCCAATTCACCGACGTCAAAGCAATGATATTGTCAGTTTTGTATGTCTGATACCACCAGATCACGTCACGCGTGCTTTTTACACAAATCATGCGTCTGATTCGTAGCACACTGAACACAGGCAGTGACGCATTTCACGGCAGAGCTACAACCACTTTTAGAATTGCAATTCCAGATCTGTGTCGCAGTAATGTTTTAAAATCTCCAATTCTCCACTAGAAATTAAAAACAAGACTTTGGATCACAGACGCACGCGCTCATGCCATCATGATTTCTTCGGCTTCTATTTGCGAGATGTGATCAGTGGTTTACTCGCTGCACTCTCAAAGCCGTTTAAAAAAATAAAAATAAACACCTCACAGGTGTCTGTTTGAAATGAAAAAGTCTTGCCTAACTCGCTTTCAGTCTTGCGCAAGTTCTCCTTTCGCTTCAGAAAAATCCTGCAACTTATGAAATACCGGGTGACGGTGACTTTAAGAATCATATCTTGTAAAAATCTGCATTCAATTCACTTACCATAAATCCCAGTCATATGTCTTCTGGATTTGATCCAGAATGAGGTGAGGAAAAAATACTACATTTTAACATTGAAAAGTTCTGATTCACTTTTAAAGATACCATGAACAATTTAGAACCTTTCGGTGATGATCCAGATCACCATGTGGACTGTGTAAATCCAATTAGGAGGGGAAGGAGCTGCTTGGCGGAGGTCTGCGCTCTCCGAGTGCTTTTCTAGTTTTGCTCACACACATTGATTTCTATCTATCTGATGCCTGAGATCCCCCGCCGCCCCCTGCAGCCCTACCTGCAGCAGCTGGATCGCTGTCACGGTGATCACATTTACCACACAACAGCGACTCATGGCTCCCGGAGTGGCAGATCGTCCTCCCGAAGACAGGAGCTGCAGTTCTGAAGAGCAAGAACTGTCATGGCTACAGCTGTGTCATCCAAACCGGGGGGGCTGCAGCCTCCTATCCTGAGCTTTTGTAGAAATATCGAAAGGAAAGGCATGACACATCAGCTTATTTCGGCGCTGCTGCACGGCCGTTTCCTGTGTGCATGGTCAGGGAAAGGCCTGACAGATGCAAAAATACAGATGGCAGTTGGGGGTGGGGGGGTGCAGTGCGTGTGTTTAAAAGTGTAATAAGTTGATAGAATATGAGTTCCTGCTTGAGGATCACCGCACTTTCCTTCCTGCAGAACACGCAGCCCAGCTAAGCACATTCTTCTAGGTTATCTTCTTGACCCCCCCGCTTCCCTTGGAAGGCTTTTAAAACATCAAAACACAGCCACGGAACCCCCCCCCCCAGTAGTCCCAACAATCGGCACAATCGGATGCAAAGAAAGTATCGAGTGCAGGAAAGTGTACTCAGCATTTTTGTTTTACCTGCATCATGCTACAAAAATGTTCACGGTTATCATAAATAAATACCTTCAGCAGGCAAATGAACACATTATGATTTATCAATGGGTTATGGCACTGCTGATGCGTTCATGTGCATCAGGAAATTATTTAAAAAAAAATATTGCTATGATTTATCCAAAATATGAGCCTGTCATCGATATTTCTGTTTGTACTTGTCTTTTACTCATCCGTCCATGTCCGATCCCTCAGGCACATGCTTTGGCTGTTAAATTGCAATTCGTCCCGCAAAGATTCTCCCTAAAAAGGGCTTCTCATTCCATCCAAGCCAGACCAACAACCTGCCCCGCATCTGCCAGCTGAATTTATGATGCCGTTTCTGGGACATTTCAAGAGACACTCGTGTTTACTGTGTTTTGCGCTTTTAATACAAATGTGTGTATTTTATTTGAAGTCCACGTGTGTGTGTGTGTGTGAATTTATCAGACCTATAGAGAAATTCCTGGCTGGCCGTTTTTGGCTCATCTTGGGGCAAAGCCACAAGTGTTCACCTTTGTTAGTAAGCCCGCAATGCATGTTTTAAACATCAGGGACTTCCTGCTTCTGAGACAACACATCAAAGTGCAGCTCCCACATCTGAGGACTGTTTTATCCTGCTAGAAAAGGAATGCATAATGGACACGGCACCCGTACACTTTTAATGATTCTCATATGAATTAAATATTACAGCCATTTTAACTGGATTACACATGAAACTGCGTGTGTGCTTGTGCGCTTGTTACCTTGATGAAATATTGAATTTGCAGTCTGCTTCCATAGAGAACATCCCTGTCTGCAAACCAACACCCAACATGCTGCAGAAGTTTACCACTGCAGGGTAAAACCGTTGCCTAGCTCGCTACCGTCTTACATTAGCATGCTTCCAAATGTTTCAGCTTCAACCAAATATGTTTTAAGGCTCGTTGGCTTCACTGCATTAATGGTTGCGTGAGATTTAATCTACACATTTCAGGCCACAGTATCAAGGCGATACAGGGCAGAGGATTATGGGTAAACTGTTGTGTAGCGGTTGTGGTCCTGAAAGCGCCGCCTCATCCTTGACCCTCGACCTTGACCCAGTGAGCTCGAACCGGTTAGCTCTGTTGTTAGCGCTGCCTCTTTGAATGATGCCAGACAGCTGCACTGTAAACAGTTTTAATCTCGTTTTTGGCCGGCAGTGAAAAGGAGCCCCGGCGGGCTACAAAGGTGAGTCTTATTAAAATTATGCACATGGTTGATTGTGAGACGGGGCCGGATCAGCACAGCAAAGGCCTCTGATGCTTCGGCAAAGGCCTCAAAAAACCAACGAGAAATGTGGATCTTATGATATCTTGATTTCATTATGGCAATTTAAAAACATAATGTTTATAATCTTGAGTTTTCTTCTGCTTCATTTTTAAACGCATAAATCAGCTTTACAGGGTCTAATTCAGTTGCTGCATGAACAGTATCTTATTGTTGGTAAGAAAATAGATTAAAAACGAGTTCAAATTTAGATTTATTTATTTTAATTTTAATTTTCTGAAGCAGAGGTTCTGAAAATATATCAAATAAAAGGTCTCAGTCGCATGATAATAATAATAAAAAACTGTTAAAAACAAATCTCTTTATTCAGAAAATGGAAAGAAAATTGAGGTAATTAGCAAGCCCAACATTTTTTTTAAACTATGAGCTAGTGTACGTTGTCGTTTTTGAAAACATTTACAAGAAAAGATTATTTAAGCGACTTGTAGATGTCAGCCGACTTTCATTCTATCATGAAATTTACTTGATGTTCTTAAAACACACAGTATCACACATGATTTCAGTTAAATCTAATTAGATTTGCACTGTCCACATGGCGATCTGGATCAGTTCATGGTATCTTTATACGGCAACCATGAAGTGAATCAGAGTTTATGTGTATTTTCAACTGCTTTTTTAATCCATAAATGGGGCTTTAATGTTAAAATTTAATTCGTCAAATTGACCTTGTTCTGTATCTGATCCAGATTTTTGGTGAGTGAATTGAATGCATATTTGCACAAGATGTGATTTTTGAAAAAGTCTCCATTATAAGTAAATGAGAAAATCCAGATTTCTTTTGAATCCAGATGGGTATCCGGATCGCTCTCAAAATGTAATGGATCTAAGTTAGACCTCGACCCATCTTCATCCCATGTTTCAATCAGATGCATCCAGCAGTTATTCGGTAATCCTGCTAACAGTCAGACAAACGTTGTCAAAAACATACTCTCCTTGTTATTACAAATCTCCACCTCCAATATTAAATGTAGACCAAAACGCAAGTGTACCCCCATTTTTAGAATAATCTCAAATATCCGCAATCCGGATTCGATCCGGATGAAATTTGGCACTAAGATAGAAATTATCTTTTAATAATCAACCGAGATATTGAGGAACAAACTTTGAAGTGCAATTTACTGGAATGTTGATGAAAGTTAACATGATCTATTCTGGATCAACCCCAAATTTTGAGTTATGTTGGCAACAGACAGAGAGACAGATAAATGCCAGGAAAAAAACGTAACAAAGATGTTTTTTTTATTATTTAACATGACTATTTCTTTACAGTGTTTACTTTTAAAGGAATATATTTTTTATTATTCTTAAGCATTAAAAGGGAATTTAATTATTTCCTTAAAATATAGAAGCAAAATAACCTTAACCTTAATTGTCCAGAGAAATAAAGATCAAGTGGAGAATCATGGATTGTTCCTCCTCCTTTTATGTTTTTGGAAATCAAATAAGTCCATTAAACTCAGAACATTAAATCAACTTTGACCTTACGAGATCCAATAACCTATGGTTTGTGCCGTCAACAAAGAGGCGCTTGTTTGCTCTGTTCATCCAGGAGGCCGGAGGTTTTGATGTCACACGAGGGACAGTTGCATAAGAAATAGAAATTCAACGATTTATGATCAGCACAGTCAAAAGAGACAAAAACAACAACAAAAAAAGACATTTAAAAAGACTTTCAAATTTAACTGTACAAAATGTAGCAAATTTATAGCATAACACAAAATTTACACACATTTTTGGTTGTCAGCGTTTTTTACATTTAGATTTCAACCAAATATCGACAAGAATCACTTAATAATGATTTTATATTTGATTATTTCATTTGTAAAACAGCCCTGCGATGGACTGGCGGCTTGTCCAGGGTGTACCCTGCCTCTCGCCCATTGACTGCTGGGATTGGCTCCAGCTTGGCCCGCGACCCGATGACGGAATAAGCAGTTGGACAATGGATGAATGAATGAATTTGTAAAACATTAAATTGTCATCATAAATGCTCTCATGAAGCAACTAGCAGTTTTTATACGCTTTCAGTCCGTCTTAAATCAAACAATCTGCAGAATCACATTTCTAGACTCTCAAACATAGTTTGATTCAAGCTTTTATTGCTTTTTTGTTTTAAAAAAAAAACCTTCAGATGTTTGACCTACTATGTGTCCAAGACGAGCTCAAATAGGGTTTCTTTAACATTGTCCTTAATTTCTTGTCTTATAAAACTCTGATCCAGCAGGTTTGAATACGTTTTCTCAGCTATATGATGAAAAATAAGTGTTCAGGAGTTACTGGGCTGTGATGGGTTTCATTTTGACACCCTCGGTTGAATTAAAGGGGACTGTTGGGTCTTGACGGAGAGGATTGAGTTGTTTCTTTAACCTTTAAAGGACCAAGTAGGTGTGTGCAAACCTGCGAGGTATTTTATTATCAAATACTCCGGGGGAATCGTGGGTTGTGGATGGTTTCATGAAGTTAGAGACTTTGCTTATCATCTTACAAATCCTATTTCTAAGCTCCACCTCCAGTTTTAAAGCTGCATGAAGATCAAAATGAGAAATATGTCCACGCCATCTCTTGACCTTTTCAAGATTTACCTGGAAGAATGATCAGCCCCCTCCTACTGGCATGCACGAAGTGCATTTGTGGGCTGGATTTTGCCAGGCACTGTTCAAAAGCTTTTTTTGGTGAAGATATATTGATCCCCTCCCACCCTTTAACTCGATTGTAGGAAATTAAATGATGCCATAGATGTTTCATAAGAACGGAGCAGAAAATTAAATCAACTCTGGCCTTGCCAGTAATAATAATGTGCGTTTTGTGCTGAGGACAAAGGGCCTTCTGTTAGCTGTCCTCGGCTATCTTTGTCCGCCGCCGTTTGAACGAGGGAAGCGCTCGTCTTCTCGGTGGCGCGTGAGAGAAAGGCCGAGAATGAAGGCGAGGCGATTGAAAGGTGCATTTTTATTAATTTTATTAATCATCTCATTCACATCACTTCAATGGAGTTCTGATTAACTTAACTCTCATGCCCCTGAAGTTAACTACAAATCAAATACATGTCACTCTTGTTTAAATAGAAAAGGCTTGGCGTCTGAGGATGTGGTGAAGAATTCCCCCTCATAGTCTCAGACTCTTGCCTAGTACAGACTAGATAGCTGAATCTGTTGATATACGTCCGCATCGTAAGGACATACAGGGTTACCTACGCTTCCTGGCGGCCCTGAAGGTGTGCATCTTATAATTGGTTTCTTCAATTAGCACATGTGAGCATTCTGCTTTTGGATCGATGGTCCACTCGCTTCCCTTTTTGGACAGCGGCTGACAATTAATGACGAAATAAAATTCTGATTCATATTGTGCAGTGGAAGTCAAATAAAAAAGCACCCAATGATTTTGGGCATTTGCCGTAATCACAAACTCTCTCGCTCGCGCCGGCGCTGATGCTCGAGCCACGAGTTGCATCTACTCCGCTTTTGCGTTGATAATGGATGCTCTCTGTGAAGTCGTCACAATGTCGGATCTTCATCAGTTCACCGAGGACACCCGTAAAATCGTTGTTACTCTCTAATTAACAATCGCTTCTAAAATCGTTCATATGGGTAGTTCTAAGACATCAAAGCCAAACTATCTTCATGCAGCGGAAACGCATTAGGGACGAAGGCCCTTGCTGACGTATGTATTAGCCAATGAAATACGTGTGTGTGTGTGTGTGTGTATACGCTCCATGAGAGCTTGCCGTAAGTGCTCAAATTGATTTCTGGCGGTCAGAACAGCCGTTGGTCGCGGTACAGAAATCATGGATAATCCATCACACAGAACATCTGTCCGTTTACTTTAAACGTCGTGCTGAAGCTCCCTAAATCTCCCCGTTTCTGCAAAGTCTGCAGGTTCACAAATTTCATCAGCCTCACTGGTCTCAGCAGAATCATCAGCCGCCGCCGCCGCCACCACCGGCGTCCGGCCTCCACGGGCGGACTTATCTCACTGATCCGGCCGAAAAATCGAATCACCAAAGACTTTGTGACTGGCTAATCTGCAATCATCTTAACTTCATTGACCTATTTCTTTTGGTTGAGTCCCCCCCCACCCCATGTGGTGATTTCATTTTGAGCTTAAACTTTTATCAAAGCAACAAACCCCAGTTTATCTCATGTCAATTCCTGGATTTGAGTTCCCCCATTGCACCCTACAGCTTTAAAACGTGCTGATACTTTGGATCTCAGAGAGTCCTTGAAAGCACCAACGAGAAACACTTCAATAGAATGCTGCCTTTCCCTTTTAAAGCAATTTCTTTATGTATTTTTAACAAATGGTGGGGGCTGTTTTTGAAAGTTATGTGGTGTAGTTACTGGATTCAAGACCGCATTAACTCTCATTTCTTGTGTGAAAGTATCTTAACCATCCAGAGGTCACGGAAGGCATCTGCTATACGGAAAGACTTGAGGCAAATCCCACCAAAGCAGAAAATCTCTCCTTCCACCTTGCCCTTCCTTTCCTCCCTGTCTTCCTTCTATCTGCACCGTATCTCCCTATCTTGCTCCCTCCATCTATTTCTTGTCTCTTTCCATTTCGAGCTGAGTTGGTGATTTGATGTGCAGGCAGAGGAAGGGGGGGCCACCTGTCTGAGGCTAACATGAAACAACACCGGTTGTTTCATCACAATGGGGAGCCCCGGAGACCAGAAGACTTAAAAGGGGTATTTCAGGGTATTAATTGCCCGACATGTCTCTCAGCCCAGTATGAGAAACGTTCTACTTTGTGCTTTTAGAAAAATTAACTAATTTTGAGTCTGTTTTGTTTTATAGTCTTGTGCAGTATTTGACGTTGTATCGGCAACATTTTGTTGACTTTGCGCCGGATGAGAGACTAAATTTGTTCATGAGTTTCAAAATGTTATTTGTACACATGAAATTTGATATCCATCCAATCCAACAGAATTTGCACATGGTGCTCATAAACGAATCAATGGCCTGAATTTATATATTTAATTATCACTGTTATTCATAACTGCAGCCCCTCCCCCCAAAAAACAAAGGCACTCTTTATCCGAAGCTCACAAACACATGACTCGGACATATTGTTTTAATTTGATTTCGTGGATCCAGTTGTGATTGCCTGCACAGGATTTGCTTCTTGATAAAGCTTCGCTGCGAGAGTCGGTGTGTTGGTTTTACTCACCTGTCCGTACCAGTTATATTCCAGCATTGTGACGATGATCAAAATCTACACTTAAAAAAGTCCAGTAAAGTGCAGCCTGTTGCTCCCCTCTCAACCCGACGATGTAACGTAGTTTTCCCAGTGAGTTCTTGATGTCATTTGGATTTTGGCTTCAGGGGGGGGGGGCATTACACACACATTAATTTTGCACACATGCACTCATACACACACACACACACCACTGACTTGAATTTTGCCACTCCCAAGGCTTACGACCTGTTGATAATGAACCTGAACCCATTATTTTGAGTCAATGAATTGAAAGAAATAGGGCAAAGAATGAAAGCCACAGGGCCAATTAACGGCATTCTTTGATGTATTACCCTCGCTCGCCACTCAAGCAGACCGCTCTGCACTTTTTGTCTTTATCCCCTCTGTTATTCATTAATTATTCCGAGCGGGTCAGAGATCGTGTGGCTAATTGTGCAGACCGTCTCTCTTTGAGGACGGCCCAACATTGACACGCCCCCTGACTGTGCCCAGCCACCTTCAATTATGCCAATTATTTCAATTCTTTTAATTTTTTTATTAGTAAGCTCTGCAGCCACTGGATGGTCTGGGCCTCATAATGTGACCTTGGTATTAATTAGGTAAAGATAATTCACCAAATCTCCAAGAGTAGCCTTTGATGCGAGCAAACTTTCAGTTTTGTTATTTGTCTGTGTCCTGACATTAAGTTAGCTTTAATTAACCACTTCTTGGAAATGGGGACACGTTTCTGATCAAATTAGGAAACTACCTTCAACAGAGGAACATACAGCATGGTGTAATTATCTGGACATTTTTGAATTACCTTCATCCTAACCCTGACTGTTCCATGAATGTGGGGAGTTGTGTCAGAAATAGACATTTTAAAAGCACACAAGACCGTTACAGATGTCTTGTCTCCATTCCTGAAAGTCTGAGCATTCCCGTCCTCCTTTGTTCCGACTTTCACGGCGATGATTCTGGATCACATGTTTTGTAAAAGCAATCCATTTTACTCATTTTCTTCCCGTTTCCATTCATCTGTTTATTTGCAGCGGCTTTACACCGACACTCTTACGTAACAATAAAATAATGACACACTAATAACAGTGATTCAATCCATTGACTACCTCTACAGCCCCGCCTTTGTTGCTCGGCTTGCCCCTGAAGGCCAAACCGACCCCAACCTTTAGTCTCTCCTTTTGGGACGGGGGTTCCTTCAAAGGGAGTCCCGTGGTGCACATCCAGCCTCCAAAGGTCAAGCTCCTCTGGCCATGTCTCCGTCGCTTCCGCCGCTGGCTAAACATTGTGTCCAACGCTGACCTTCCTAATTCGGCGCGCCTCTGTAAGTGTGTGTGTGTGTGTGTGTGTGTGTGTGCGTGGCTTCGCCCATCGCGCTCGCTCGTCTCGTCGAATAGAGGGTGAGATTACACGGTGGCCACCTTCAGAGAGGCGACGGTCTCGTAACATGGCTGCTTTGTCACCAGGAAGTTTCTGATTAATATGCATTTCCTTTCATGATCATGATGGTCAGTTTGCACTTTTGAAGACTTTTTACAAATTAATAATGTTCCCATGTATTTCCATGTGTTATTTAATTCCAGTAATTTACCATTTTTTAAATCAGTCACAATCTCCATTTTTCCCCACGTTACGCTGTTAAATAACGGCTGGAAGAGCCGTTTTCCGGCAGAATATGCAGAATTCTAACGTCACATCGTAGCTGACCTTTGACCGTTTAAATAAAGTTTAATTCGAGAAATTTATGTTGTCAATTCTTGCCATACAATCTCTTGCTTTGTGGCCCACAATGTGCTTTCAAAGGCCACGGCGACCACAATGATCATTTCACCCTTGAGTACCAGAAGACATCCGTGACTGGACCCCCTCCCCCCACCCCGCGGGCATAAGATGTCACGTCTTTGAGAAAGGGACAGATGGACAATGGAACCCCCCCCCCCCCCCCCCCATATCTGAGCTTACCTAGCCTCCGAGGAGACCTCCAACCCACTCACTCCCTCCCAAACACAGTGGGAAGCCTCCACTGGTTGCAAAACACTCGTTCCCTGACGCACACCGTCCACGGCCCCAGCCACACACTGACAGTCCTACCCTCGGTCCTTACCCCCCTTTTGAATCCTATTAGTGTGTGAACATACTTTAACTGAAAAAGACTGTCGACTTCACTCAATTAGGCCTAATAGGATTAAGTTTGTCCCGGAGGTTTAAACAGGAATGGAATTTTTGGCAGACACCTGCTCCATCCAGTGCATTAATCTCATAAAGGCCACGGGGTATGCGGGGGCCCCGGTGGTCCGGGTGGTTGAACGCTTGGATAAATTGGCTGTATTGGATGCATGGGTCTAAAGCCCGGCACCAGAGGAAGCAATGAAACTGGTCCCCCCCGCTGGACCAGAGGGCCGGACGTACAGGAGCTGATATAATCAATACGCATGCTGCTGAAGGAGGCGCAAACAGGAAGTCAGGGAACATTCAACAAAGGCCTCACTAATGGAGCTTTATTTATTTATTTCTGATCAAATGTTTCTGTCATGCTTTTTAATTTGAAGAATTTTCCCAACAGCTGATTAGATCAGCTGCAGCTAATTAGCATTAGCACAAGAACGTCAAAACAAAAAAACCTGCAGTCTCCTCGCCAAGGCGTGGAGGCGGTGCTGCCCGGCGCCGATCGAGACGACGGCGTTCCGTCTGTCGCACGTTGATTCATATCATGTCAGCATTTTAATCTGATCGGGACCTTCGGTATTTGGAGCGAGTCATCCTGGATTAAAAAATAAAAATAAAAAAGCATGAATATCCCTAATTGAAATAATAGGCGGCTTTCTTCTCCTTCCTGTTTTCCCGACATGACACGCACCCTCCTAAAACATTCCCATTTTCTGCCTGAGATTCGAAACGCGATTCCCACGGTGGCATTCAGAATCACACCGGGACACGTCGAATCCATGTGAACGCTGAGAAAGGACGATTTATTTGTTTGTTGACATCGTTTTGTCACACAGAACGTTTGTAGCTAGCGCTGCTGAGCTAGCGCTGGTCGATGAAATTAGTTTTATTTTAAATCTTTATTTATTTGTATTGACACATGAAACTAAAGAAATACGACGTGTGTTTTTTTAGGGGGGGGGGGACTGTTAACTGTCCATTTTCACTTGGTTCATAATCGCCAGTCTTCCCAGGCCGGTCTCACCAACGCCTCACAATGTCCTTCCCGGAGGTCCCTCCTTGTCTGTCTATGCTATGCTTGGCTTGCTTGGTGGCCTTGAACCCCTCCTCTGCCCCACTTGGGAGGGGGGGGGGGGGGGGGGGGGGGGAGAATGATGATATATTTCATCCAGTAGCGCCCTGTGTTTTTGTCCTGCGTGTCAATTATCAGAATAGTCGGGACGGTTTGATCTCTGCTGTTGTGAGAACAATCGGCGCAGGGAGGAGGACAAAGGTGAGACAAAGGTGAGACAAAGCGAAGCCTGTTCGCCTAATCCTATTAGCCTGTTAGCTAACCCCCCATATCATAGGGGTCAAGGGAACGACCTCTGGAGGAGAACGGTCTCTGGCTTCTAGGTGCTGTCGGTAGATCTCTGGATCATTTATAAGGTTTCATGCGGCTGATCTGAGGAAGCACAATGAGATCTGTTGTCCTCGGAAAACACAATTTGGATCCGAGGCTTCATTCAGTTAGTCTGACTGGAGGGTGGGAGGGTGCTTCCTGGGCTGCTTCAAATATGGCCGACGTGCCGAGATTCTCTGCGAGCGTGGGACGGGCCGGGTGAAGCTTCCCCAGCGAACATGGACTGCACTCAGTCGCTGGCGGCAGCGTGTGTGTTTTGCATTGACATGTTAATGTTTCCAGCACATTGAGTCCATCTGAGTCATGACCCTGGTCTTCGGTCTCTCTTTAACCCCCCGTTCGTTCATCCGTCCATCCAGTCCAGCTCGCCCAGGCACTAGATGGGTGGTCCGGACCAATCACCGCTGTTCCCCTCCATGCATTGGCTTTCATTTTCTGCCCCCCCCCTTCCTTCATACCAAAACACTTTCCCCGTTTCCTCCCAGAATCCGTTCCATCATTTGCTGTAGCAACGATCTCAGAGCTCCGTCTACACAGGTGCTGCCAGAAAGCTAGCATGCGATGACAACACACAAACAGAGGCGGCCTTAGTTTGACGTTAGCGCTGTTGCCTAGCGTCTGTTTGAAAGATGCTAAACATTCCGCTGTGCAGGAAAGAATGATTTAAAAAAATTAGCTATGGCGCTGACAACTTAAGTGCAAAAGATTCGTAACATGTCTGACGTAATTGCTAATCTGCGTTCACCTTCACCTGCGCCTGACGGACCAGGAACCGAACGGTTCAGCCGGAGCCGTGAAGCAGCGGCTGACTCACAAACACCTCCACGCATGTACCCACACACGCAACCCAACGCCAAAGCAACTTCTGCACATGAAAGGCCTCCTACAGAAGGGGAAAACCCCTGCTGCAACAATGCTTTGAAGTCTAAAAGTCAAGCATCTAGTGGAGGAATGTTTGCTGTTCCTCCAACTCTAATAGTCTTATTCATATCTCCCCGTCCAGAAATTCCCTTCTGGAGACAGACCCCCCCCCCCCACGTATCACGAGCATCCAATATTCAGTCTCACTTTTGCATCAAAGCAAAGCAGGAAAATAATCCATATTATCCGTCTGCAATCGTTGTGCAACCTCCGAGACGGTTGCATAAATGCAAGAGCTCATGAATATGCGACGTCCTACGACGGCCTACAGTAGCCGCAGCGGGTTAAGGCCCGGAGTTTCAGCGGAGGTGTTCGTCCCGGGTGGGCGTGGACAAATGATTTGATCTGAGGATTTTTCCATTCTGACATTTTGGCATTTATATACGATGTGTTTTGTGGGAAGTATTTCTGTGCTAGTTTAGAACAGGTCGAGCGAGACCTTGTGATAGCGTTAGCATTGTCGTATTGTGGCTACCTACCTTCCACACGTTGGGTTGGCACCAAGCGGGCCGTCGCCCTCCACCGTATGGACGGTGCGGGACGGGATGATGGACGGCGCCGCTGTGTGGGTGCGGCCCGTGTGCGTAGGCTCCACGGCTGACCATCCCGTGGTCGTCTAGACTGGAATACGGCCGGAACATTTCTGGAAGCCTCCAACAGGTTCTGATCAGAAGCAACAATAAACCAATTAATCAATCAAGCAAACAAATTGTCCAAATTTGATCATGACGTGTTTGAATTTCACGTGGAGCGTCTTGTTTGACAGAGGGAGGGGAAGAAGGCGGGCGGAGCGCAGGTGGGCACCGGAGCGCGTGCTCCACCAGGTCTTTTCGGAAGCTTGTTCATTTTAAAATGAATGAATTTGACATGGATTGAATTCTTTAAAATGTTACTGTTCCCACAATGGACAAACTAGATGATTGGTGGATGACGTAAGATGAAAGTCCCCCGGAATCAGTTGATCCACGGTCAAAGACAAATCATTTTCCTGCTAACGCTTCAAACATCAGATAAATATCAGCCAGAACAGGAAATCTAATTTTCCTTTATTTTCCCATTTGGGAAGTATGAAATTAGAGAAATGAAAACCACTGAACTTCCTGATTCATAATTTCCTTATTGCCTGCATCATGTCCGGCGCTTTGCGTGATGGTTTCTAACAGGAATCACGTTGTTCTGTTTATCACCTACGCTGCGATGCATTATTTTTATGTATTTTGATCAAGCTTCTCCCTCCTGGTTCTTATTTCTCGCCTGGTTGTGCAGCCGTGCTGCTTAATTGCCCCTTTATTCCATCGCCGACTTTGCAGAATACCCCTGCTGCAGAATTTGCCAGCCGGTCCTGTGGCACTGCATAAAAAAAAATAAAACGAGTCGATGGCGTGGAGCGTGCATGCGAAAAGTGGCTCCTGTTAGACGCAGAGAAGGGGTTTTGTCCACCTAGCTGCATTCCTGCGACCACGGTCATCGTGCAACAACCGGGTGGCCTGTGTGGGTCTAACCTGAGTCCTTTGTCTGTGGATTGTGGAGCTCCTCTGTTAGCCCCTGAGCAAGGCATCTCCCTTAAGTGGCTGAACACGTCAGTGTTTTCAGGGTATGGGAATGCTCCTACACGCAGTTACTCCCGCGCCATTCCAGCAGGCCAAAGTAGTGCGACGGACGGGAAACGCCGGATTAACGGCCTCCAGCATCCCAGTTGCAGTCGGTTTACTGGAGTCAACTTCCACAGATTAATTTATGTAAAAAGTTGCATATAAATCGGCAGCGTGTTTGTTAATCCGCTGTTGGCAGCACCAGATGCCGTCTGGATAATAAAGATTATTAACAGCATTCTGTGTCTGTCTTGACAAAATGAGGCTTGTTTTAAAAATAAGGAATGGAATCTAAAATCCTATAAATTAAAATTAGGCATTCCAAAAGTCAATTAATCTAAATGTGGAATTTATAGATTCTTTGACGTACGGCCCCCAATTCCACAAATAGTTTGTGAATCATAAATAAAAGAGAACATTTCACAACAATCAGCTGATCATTTTAATCTCGTAACAAAAACCATGTGAAAACGATATTTAATGTTTCGTCCCCCTGTTTGACTGTCTGTCTCTCTGTCTGTCTGTCTCACTCACACATCTCCACCCATGTAGAGACGGAAAGTTTGTCATATGTTCACTGAGGATTTTCTGACTGTCTGTGTCAAACACACACGCACACACACACAGCCTCATTAAAACCGTTCTCGTTGATGTGCTACTTTGTCCAACTCTCCACTCATCATCACCTCCGATCCTCTCAACCCCTCGACCTCCTTTCAGCTCCAGTGTTTATTATCATCTCTCTCTCTCTCTCTCTCATTCTCTCCCCGTTGTGTGGTCCTCCATCGTTCCATGATAATGATGCTCCGGCACAGGAGATCCAGATTCTACTGATCACACAGGAGAAGTCGTCTGATCACACACACACTCCTCACAAAGTGTGTGTGATCAGACTGAAATCTTTTTTTATATATATAATAAGAGAATACAACATTTTTACTTAATTCTTTGTGTTTTTTAGTAGTTAAATGCCTTTATTTTACATTTAGATGAGTTTTTAAGGATCATCTAATTTTAGATTTATCCAACATATCCAAGTCATATCCAACATGAGCTTTAAACCGTGGATGAACATTTACATCGACGGAGGGCGCCGCCGCTGCTGTAGCTATTTAGGAGCTTTTATCATCTCTGTTGTTTCTGTTTCCACGGTTACAATTTGAATTTAGGCTTGTTCTGATTGATATTTGTCTCTCAGGAGGGTTTCTGTGAAATATCTAAAAATAATTACAAATATTTTCCCCAATATGTTATTTGTACTGCAGAAATGCCTTTTGATATTTTCGAGCACTGAAGTATTATACTTTTATATAATAACAATGATTACTTACATTTCTTTCTTTCTTCAGTGTATTGCAGGTGGTAATATTTAAAAGAAGGGAAACCTTGGATGATTAATTTAAAAACAGTCTTAAATAAATAAATAAATACCTAAATAAACAAAGAAATTGACAGACTTCACTGATAATAGAAAACAAAAACCAAGTTGTAGTTCCCGGTCTGAACAGAAGATGGTGCTGAAGGCACCCATGAAGCTGACCCCAAAATAAATCCTGTAAACACAAACAGCAACAAATGCTCCCTCAGGTTGGGATTAAAACACATAATATATATCAATATCGGGACGTGACTCAAACTGGGGTCACTTTTTTAATCTCAAAACTTCTTCTAACCCAGAAGTCAAAACTAACGGTGCCGGTTTGGCTTCACACGTCACTTTTTATTATTTATGACAGAAGAAATAAACAGTCGTCTCGGTTGTGACTCATCGCACGTGATGCTTCGGAGCCCCGCATGCAAAGCTCTGAATGCAGCATTCCCGTGATGCAAGATTGGAGAAGTTCGCCGGGTCTTCCTTCACATATTGTAAATAATATCAGGTGACCTAAATGAGGAAGTCCCGCAGCTCACGAGGAACTTGAAAGAAATTCCTGCTGTGTCATTCTGATGTGTATAAGCTGCAGCAGTATGAGGAACACCATGAGGATGCTGCTCTCTTCATCCCATCCTGTCTTTGGATCGGTGTTATTTCTTAAATGCACGCAAGAAGTTTGCATCATTGCATGGAATGAAAACCATTTCGAGTGAAATCTGCTGCATGGAAGTTAAAAATGACAGAGTTCCGATAATTAAAGGCACTCTTTAATCTTTTAGGATAATTTCAAACATAATTATGGGTTTATTTAAAAAGAAAATTATAATAATATGTTGTTTGCAAATCTTAATCTGTATTTGCAAGATCTAGAAATAACTATCGTAGAAAAAAAAGATATTATTGTATATTATATATCAATCCGTGGAGGATCATAAACTCATTTGCACCGAGTTGCTATATCAGCTGTTATCTCACAGTGAGACAATAAAACCTGCGTTTTCTGCGCTGTGGAACTTTACGCGCGTGTCCGGCCCCACCTGCCACGCAAGCTCAGCATTAAGACTGCGCACCTGATTGCACCCATTTTGCAGGACAGTATATGATCTGCAATGTGTTTGTAAAAGTTACCTGGAGGTCGGAGGTCTCCTCGGTTTCCGCTACTGCGCGTCTAATTCATCCATAAACATCAAATCATCTCACTTATGACGACGTGAAAAAGGCCCCGCGCTGCGCCTCGACGCTGTTCAATCTGCTGCAAGTGAAAGGGGCGCACATTTTAAACTCTGCGGCGTTTCCTCTTTTTGCGTGGAGCCGCGGGAGCGCAAAGGGAAGCACGTGCGTCATCTGTCCCTAAAAATCTGATTCTGGCAAGTCATCGCGTAACGCAGCCTCCGATGGAAGACTTAGGAACAAACACATTCATTAAGGTATAAGCTTTTAAAACGCACGACCCTCACCTGGTGAATTAAGACGCACACGCACACACACACACACAGCAAATTCTCCTCCAGATGCGTGTTGATTGTGTTTATTCACGGCGGTTAGGCTGATGAGGGAGCAATATGGAGGAGGCCGGGCGGGCACTTGTTGCGTGTAACCGTTAAAATAGCAGAAATCAAGGCGGCAGCGGAAGCTCTCAGGAATGCAAATTCAAAAGCACTTCATTACTCGCTTTCCCCGCAATCTGAGAGGCTGAGAGACTGAACTAAGAGCGTAATCAAGCCGTGGAGACCGAACCCGCGGCGCGGAGCGGGAGGATGCGTGGACACACGCAGCGTTGGGATGTACCCCCCCCCCCCCCGGGAATTAAGAACCACACTGCAATCATGATTACTTCAAAAGTTATGATAAAAAAAAATCACCTGAAATGTGGCAGAAATTGCACCCGTCCTGCCACTGGAGGGCGCTAACGAGCAGCTGGCCTTTTCTCTTTCCTCATTAGAATGAACAAATGCAGCAAAACAACAGCAGACCAGACCAGAGAGACACAAACCAGCTGCAGCGTGATCTGCGGTTTCACGTGTCGTATTACAAACTGAAGTCTATCCAGATTTCGATGTGTACAAAAAACAGCTGCCGTGCGCTTTGCTTTTCATTAAGGTGCGAACCGCTCTTCTGTTTGGAATATTAATCACGCATTATTACATCTTGAACCATAAATATGTGCAAAACAAGTTGCTGGGGTTGCAAAAAAGAGAATAATCTTCAATTATCAATCATTCGATAATTCTGTGTAATAGGACAAATCATCAGCGACAAGCGACCTATAATCCAGGTATTATTCGGGATTATTCCTAATCTTTAAATGATTCTTCCGGGACATCTGAAAGGCTCCAATAATTCCCAGCAACATGTAACGCACTTGACAAATTGACCTCGGTTTGCTGATGACGTTTCATTATTCCCTGATCTCGTTGTTTTTTTGTTCTCCAGACGGAATGCGAGGAATGCGGAGAATGCGGGGAATGCAGGTGTACGAGCGAGCCCGGCGGGAGCTGACACTCGGCATTAGATTCACGGCTGGAGACGATGACCCGGGGCGACCTGGCAGAAACAGAGAAGAAGACGAGACGAGCCACGGCCAGTGGGAAAGAGGAGCAGGACGGGACGGGAGGCGTTTGATCTCCTCCAACAGGTCGGTGGAGCGTCTGATCTGATGGAGCGGAGCTTTGGGACGGGAAACACGACGTGTGTGAATATTTCCCACTTGTCTCTGCAAAAAGAGGCACTTATTTATTCCTCCAGGCCTTCTTCAAATGTCCGATCTCTCCCTCCCGCTCCCTCTCTCTCCCTCTCTCTCTCTCCCTCGTCTTTGATCATGACTTCACGCGACGGCGTTTGATTCCTGGGCTTTCAGGCGTTCCCTCTTTCTAACATCTCTTGAGGTTTTGAGGACCGTCTGCTGTTTACACACTCACGGTGGCGCAAGAGCCATGATGGTGACGGCTGCGGCATGAGGATGTTGCGGTCAGGAATATAAAAACTAATTAAAGTCGGCCACACGCTGCGCAACGTGTAAACCCGTGAAGACTAATTAAATAACATTTTCAGAAGCAAAGTTCAATCAAAGTCGTTTGAAAAAAAAAAGCAGGCTTAAGCAAAATGAGTGAATAAATGACTTTCCGTTTTGTAATGTGGAATCTCGCGAGAACGGCGCCTAAAAGGAAAAAGAAAAGAAAATCAGTGTGGCAATGGCGCCCTCTAGTGGTCTAATTGCAGAACGGCATGACGAAAATCAAAAGGCAAAATGTTATCAATATGCTTAACTCATTCGAGACCGAAACGTTAAACTAAATCCAGGTTCATTCACTGCAATGATATTTAACGCTAGCAGTGAATTTATTGTTCTGGTTCTGCCCTCATTATAAGTTAATGTGGAGTAAGCTGACCAGATATAACGCAGGTGGGGCGTTATATGAGTAAATACTATATTTTTTGAGCATGACATACTATTTTTAATCATTTTCATGATCAATTTGCATCCACAATATCACCAAATATATTTCAGATTTTTATCAAACCTTTATTATTTCCACGAGAATACGTGTGTCACTGATTCCATAAAATATATTTATTCAAAATAAAAACATTATTTTTGGTAAAAATAACATTATTTGTGTGCGTCCCTCAGTTTGTCTTACCACCCCGTCATACTGACCGGTTTTCTCTATAAATAAATGACTGTTGCTTTAAGTGACATCACAAAGAGGAATTGACATCTTTGAACCTCTGTAGCAGCCAGGAGCAAAGAAAGCAAGTTCTGACATTCCTTTCCATTCCTTTTTTGTTGTTTTTTCATGTTAGCTGAGGTCCGTCAAGCTCAACCTAACCACCCGAATTTAATGTAATCTTTTATTTCCGCATCTTGCGCGACAGCACCACGTGACTCTCGAGGGACGCGCCCTCGGTGACGTAATTCGTGTTAACAGGCGTAACTAATCGATGCCCGCTCGCTTCGCTCCCTAAAGCCTTCTGCCCCCGCGTTGTAGTTCCTTCGCGTTGCTGGAGTCCGGTTGTCGGTCATGGCGAAGACGGTGAGACTCAACAACGGTGCGGAGATTCCCTGCGTCGGACTCGGGACGTGGAAGGTGTGTTTTTGGTCTTCTTTTGTTTTAGCTAGCTAGCTAACAGCTAGCAGGTGTGGGATATTAGCGCAGCGGCGCGTTAATAGCCCGTATCTGTCTCATACTCGGGAATATAAACGCACTTTTTCTGCTCCTTTCGCGGAATAATTCGGAACCGAACGTGATTCTTGCGCTCGAACAGCGCCGCTAGTTGGGCTTTCGGGTTTAATGATTTATCTTTAGTGTCCTTTAAAGCGTCGCGACGCGAACGCTGAAGTGTTTTGTGTACCTGCGGAGGACGCAGGTGTTTGTGAGGCGATGCACCGGCCGGAGAATGTCTGTTTACTCGTGTGTGTTAAAAAATGAAACCGCTTATCGGCTGTTTGTTTGAATTCACGTGACACAAAATGCCTCTATTGTCTTGAAAGTATTTGACCGGCTTTCTCAGACCATTCCTAATCCACAAAGCCCCCCCCCCCCCCCGTTCTAGAATATTCCTTTCATTCCTGCTGCAACCTCAGATCCCACTTGGAGATTTGTTTTGGGATCCGGGTCTCTTTCCTATTAACCTTTGTCCTCTCACCGTCCCTCCCGCTTGCTAGTCTGCTCCCGGGAAGGTGACGGATGCGGTGAAGGCCGCCATCGCCGCGGGTTACAGGCACATCGACGGTGCGTACATCTACCAGAACGAGGTGGAGGTGGGCGAAGGCATCAACGCCATGATCGGGGAAGGCGTGGTGAAGAGGGAGGATCTGTTCGTTGTTAGCAAGGTGAGCACGTCCCCGTTTATCGGACACAAACAGGCGTCCGAACAATCGGAGGAGCGGTTTGCACCTTCGGTGGATCAATAAAAAGATGAAAGCATTTCAAGATTAAGGAAGTGAAAGCGCCCCAGCGGCACTCTGTGATGTAAAGCCCGTCTAAATCTGGACGCCGGCGGGCTGAAGGCCGGCTGGCGCTGATCCAGGAATGTTAAAATCACGTTACGGAACTGGTTGTGTGTCGAGCAGCTGCTGCCTCGACCGGAATAGATCAGGCAGGCTGTCCGGTTCATGCCTGTATGAAAGGGCCGCTATGCTTGCTGAATTAATTCCCGGTCTCCAGACCCATTTGTAACACGTTGAGCAGCATCTTGTAGACATGTGGAGCTGCAGCTGGCTTAAATCTCTCCGGTAGGTTTCTGTTTTGCTCGTTAGTCCCCCCTGGTGGCTATTGTTTTTATCTTTGCAGCTTTGTTTGCTTGTTTACTTGTTGGTTCTCCGGTGCGTAGCCTTCACTGTGGACTTCCTGTCCCCCTCTGTCCTAGCTGTGGAGCACTTTCCACGAGAAGTCCATGGTGAGGATAAACTGTGAGAAGACTCTCGGCGATCTTCAGCTGGACTACCTGGACCTCTACTTGGTGCACTGGCCCGTCGGTTTCAAGGTAGGCGCGCTGCCAAGATGCCGTCTTTGATTCCTGAAGTTCGCACCCCCTTGTCGCCGACGAACCCGCTTGTTGCCCCCCCCCCCTCCCCCCCCCCCCCCCCCCCCCCTATTGTTATAAAAGGCCGGCAGCGATCTCTTCCCTCTGGACAGCAAGGGCGAGGCCATCAGCTGCGGCACCGACTTCCTGGACACGTGGGAGGTGAGTCGAGTTTGAAGCGACGCCGACGTAAGCGCTTCCGAGTTCCAGTGAGCGATCGCGCCTTTTGTCGTTTCAGGGGATGGAGGAGCTGGTGGACGCCGGTTTGGTCAGGACAATCGGGGTCTCCAACTTCAACAAGGATCAGATTGAATCCATTCTCAACAAGCCGGGCCTCAAACACAAGCCGGCCGTCAACCAGGTAGACCTGCCAGTCCTGTCTTTATGCTAGTTCAGTTACATAAGCGAGTAAATAAAGGTCCGGCCTACGTCAAATGAGGTTAATATTGAATAATGGTTAAACGGGGCTTCCGGTTCAAGCGGCGGCATCTCGTTGATTAACGGCAGGAAGCAGCTCTTCCTTCTGGCAGAACCGTTCCGCCGGGCTAACCTTATTCTGCAGAAACATTCCTCTCAATCAGAGCCTTGTTTGAGTCGGACACGCTGTAATATTGAATTGGACCAAACCACAAAAAAAAGCCCACCCCAGAGTGATCCATTGACGGATCGTAAGACCCGGATTCCTGCAGGACACGCGTTGTTGATTTCTCTCGGTTACAATCTTTTATCATGATGTAGTTTCTCGTAAAAACGACGGCCGGACGAGGAAATTCGATAGAACAAATCGTCACAGTTGAGTAATGACGTGCAAAACGTTTACTGTTGTGGCCCAGACAAACAATGTCCATGTCCGGAGCAGGTTGGAGTTGCTTTTTAACCGTGTCAGGCATCAAAGATGTGCGTAAAGGCTAGCTGGTTGTGTGTGGACGTTTGGAAGCGAGAGACTCATGTCCCGAACGATGACTATCCCGCCAGGTGGAGTGCCACCCGTGCCTCAACCAGGAGCGGCTGATCAGCTACTGCCACTCTCAGGGCATCGCCGTGACGGCCTACAGCCCCTTCTGCTCCCCGGACAGACCCTGGTGAGAGCCGTTACCCTGACAACCACAGCCACGCACTATGAAACGCTGGCTCAGCGGTTTTTGTTTTAACCTCGTGAGCGAACGACCGACCGATCAATCGTTGACCTCATGGGGTCGTTTATGTTAATTCTCCTTTAAGATATTTTGACGCGTGATGCGTTCGAGTCCTACGAGCTTCTAAACCGGCTTTCCTTCGTATTGCAGGGCCACGCCCGCCGACCCTTCACTGCTGGAGGACCCGGCCGTTAAAGCCATCGCTGAGAAGCACAAGAAGACACCTGCTCAGGTAAACGGCCTCACTGGGAATCCGCTGGGAATCCGGGAAGGCTTCGTTGCATCTGAAGCCACGCCCACTCGTGTTCCGCCAGGTCCTGATCCGCTTCCACGTCCAGAGGAACCTGATCGTGATCCCGAAGTCGGTCACGCCTCACCGCATCCAGGAGAACCTCCGGGTAACTATCGGACCGCGTTGGGGCGTTTGGGAGGATGAGCTGCGTCTGAAGACTCTCGTCTCCGCAGGTGTTCGACTTTGAACTGACCGAGGACGACATCGAGACCCTGCTGGGGTTCGACAGGAACTGGAGGGCCTGCGCCATGTTGATGTGAGACTAACTCATTTTTAGTCGGCTTCAAACCACAGCAGGAAGACCTTCACGAACGTTTCTCTCTCCCTCAAGGTGCCAGAACCACAAGGACTATCCGTTCAACGCCGACTACTGACGGGAGGCGCCGGCGCCTGCAGCAGGTGGCGGTTCTGGTGGTTCGTGGGCTCCTTGAAGCACTCCCGGTGTGGTCTTCGCTTTATTTCATGTTGCATAGCTGAAGAGAAGCACATTTGGCGTTACTGATAAGCTACGCGGCGCCGATCGGCCGTGTCCGGACTGGTAATCGGCTTTTGGTGGGTTTTTTGGTTTTGGTAGCAACATTTCAGTTGAACACACGACCTCCACTCATTTCAGGACGACTGTCGAACAAGACTCTCTCAATCCGTGTCAACAAAAGGGGTCCCTTCCACTTCCAGCTGCTTTTTGATTGAGCTCTTGAATAAAGTCCTGTGAGTGAAAATAAAAGGTCGGTGCAAGTTTCGTGTTTCTTACGGTGCGTCCGTCTCAATTTCAAAAGGCATTGGTTAGGAACTCTGGGAGTTCCCCGCTCAGGATTTGCTTGATGCAGTTTTATTCCAACTACATTCAACGCAGCTACTCCGGAATAAGGACGGAAAGATCGCGTTATGTGCATCAATTGAGTTGATGGCAGGAAACACAAATTACTGCGGCTACGATTTGATCCGCGCATCTGTCCGGAGGCGTGGCCGAGGGAATCAGTATTCCGCGCTCAGGGGGAAGTCTCTGTGGAACAAAAGAGGATCATTGAGGTCACGGCCGCAGCGATGGAGCTTCCCATCCACTCACCAGGACATGGGGAAAGTTCTCATATTCCCGTTCACGCGCCGAAGCGTCTCCATGTCGCCTTCACTCAACTCAAACACCTGCAAGTATAAAACGCTGGAGTTCACTGGATTGGAACAACGAATCGGCATCTAGAGTTTCAGGATCGGTGTACCGCAAAGTTTTGTGCGATTCGCTGAGGGTTCGCCGACTTGGCAGTAACGATCACATTCCTCTGGATGTGGAACCTGATGAGAACCTGGTGAGACCAAGAAGTTCATGGGTTCAAGTTCACCTTTGAATTCTGCAAGAGGACGCAAAAAGAAAAGAACTGGGTGGAATTTTATTCCCCTACCTGAGCTGGAGTCTTCTTGTACTTCTCGGCGATGGTCTTGATCCTCGGCTCTTCCAGCGTAGCCCTTTATGCAGGAATAGAAGTGAATCGGGGACAGTGGTCGAGTAAAGACCCGAGACCTGTGGAAGACACGAGCCTCTCACCCCGGTCTGCCGTCACAGCGATGCCCTTTGAATGGCAGTAGTCGATCAGCCGCTCCTGCGTCAGGTAAGGATGGCTCCCGATCTGGAAGGACCGACTCGTTCGGCTTCGGTCATCGTTGACGGGAATCGTCTCGTTTGGTACCTGGTTAGCCGCTGGTTCGTACTTCAGGCCCGGCTTGTTGAGGACGGCTTCGATCCGTCGTCGGGCCGTGCTCGTCTAAGGGACGCGCCTCATAACTTATTTATTCAGTCAAAGTTGCTTAAATGTATGGATCTGGTGAAATACAACACTAGTAGTTCTGTTCAAGGCATTTAACAAATCATTACCAATTAATCTACAACGTTTTTTAACTGTTCGAACCGCAACTCATCATTTGAGAGGATTTGGAGTTTTTAAACTACCTCAAGTTCGAACCACACACAAAAGCTTCCGTTTGTCTGTACGTGGGGTTAAACTTTGGAACAGTCCGGATACACACCACAAGCAATGTCAAGGTATTCTTCAATTTAAGCGAGTACACAGACATCTGGTTTACTCACAATATTCAAACAGAGGGTCATGAAGGTGAACTTGTTACTCGTATCAGTGCTTATTGTTTCCATTGCCATTGTTGATATGTGTTTATTACCATTGCTGATATTTGTTTATTATTAATGCTGGAATGACTGTTTAAACAGTCATCTGTTAACAGTGGTAACACCATAATGAATATATATATATATATATGTATATTATTTTATAATTTAACTAATTTCATCCGATGTTTTGTTGTATTTTTCAGAGTCATACAGTGCTTATAGTTGTTGTTTATATGACTTGAACTTTGAGATAGAGGAACTTGTTATGTTTATATATTATGATAAATAGGGGTGGGATTA
Source organism: Brachionichthys hirsutus (assembly GCF_040956055.1). NCBI lineage: Eukaryota > Metazoa > Chordata > Actinopteri > Lophiiformes > Brachionichthyidae > Brachionichthys > Brachionichthys hirsutus. Next base: position 6,032,486 of record NC_090918.1, read on the forward strand.
AATACGCTTTCTTCTTCCCACCCCCTTTCAGGCTGAATTGACATATTACTGATTGTTTAAATGTGGCTCGTTCGATGTGGCACGGTTTGTTTTGTTTTGTTTGCTTTTGTCATTGCCTGAAATAAATAAATACCTAATCTGCAGTATCGAGAGGTCAAATTATCTCCTCGACATAAAGCTGGGTGGAAACGCCAGCTGAGACGTGCATGTGATGAAGCGCCAAAAACGCTAGTTAAAAAGCACCGCACCTTGCTGACGATAAACATTTCCTCCCTCTTGACCGCCCCCTGGTGGATCACGGCTTCAATCCCGGCACCGACCTCCCGTTCGTTGTCGTACGCACAGGCGCCGTCGATGCGCCGGTAACCGGCCCCGATCGCCGCTTTGACCGCCTCGGTGACAGTTCCTTCCAACGCCTGTTGGGGTTTATAAAAATAAAAAGCGAAGTAAACATTCTGAAGCGTCCCATCCAGACTTTATTCCGGGGTCTTTCTTACCTTATATGTTCCCAGGCCGACGAGCGGGATCTCCGCTCCGTTACTGAGGGTCACTGAACGCACCATCTCCAAGCGAGCAGCTGGCAGAAACGCGTTCTTACGTCACTACGCTGCGGGACAGGGTGACGCCGTTGTTGCGGTAAATTTAAACGACAGTGCTCTGCGATCGATTAGTCATGCCTGCCCTATTCTTGGGGCTCCAGCAGCAGAATTAATATGGATCTGGTTTAATTAAGTTAAGAAATTATGTTATTATTTTAGCAGGAACAATAAATTATTCAGTTGATATCACCAGTAAAGTATTACTAGCGGCTAACAAACTAATATTGTCTTTTTATACCGACATGACATTCTCCAGATGTCGGCAACAAATTAAAACTTAGATGTCCATAAATTAAGTTAAACAAATTGAAGTTCCTCTGGATGCAACAGTACTAAAACAGGTTCAAGAAAACAAATGACGAGGATATAAAATTAAAAGCTTAAAATATACACAACACACGAGTATCCACATTAAATAAGCCGTGAGCCACGATCCTCTAATAGTCCGTAGACTATCATTACCGGTAGTACGTAATTCATCGACACGTAACGATACCAATAAAAATAAAAAATAAATTACTCCATTGGTGCAAAATAACAATAAATTAAAGACACAGAAAATTATCGTGGCCTACCTGCCGTGCCGATCTCAGCTCTTTCTGAAGCGCCCGACGTTTGGACAACTCTCCTCGCATTTGAGCGTCCTCCGTCTGAAACGTTACGCCCGGTAGGATCCCGGTAGGAACCCGGTAGGAACCCGGTAGGAACCCGGTAGGAACCCGGTAGGAACCCGGTAGGAACCCGGTAGGAACCCGGTAGGAACCCGGTAGGAACCCGGTAGGAACCCGGTAGGAACCCGGTAGGAACCCGGTAGGAACCCGGTAGGATCCCGGTAGGAACCGGTTTAGAGCGCCCACTGGAACATTCAGAAACTCTTCTGCGACCAATGACATCCGCAGCTTTGCTTTTACCCACGACGGCACGTTTCTCCTGCAGCGACATCAGCCGTCCAGTTGGAACCGAACCAGCTGATACTAATTTGCGCTGAAAAGGTTTAAAAAAAAAAAAAAAAAAAAAAGCTTTATTAACATAACAAATAAAGACAAACTCACGGTATAGATGTCACACTTCGACGTTAGACAGAAAATCCACATCTACGGAGAATAAGATAGGAGGAAATACCTAACAGTGAGGAAGATAACATCACTAATATAAATAAATATACGTGCTAAATAATGAGATCTGCGCTGATCAAGGCGCTTTCTTTGCCTTTTTGGACCTCCGTTCGTTCCGTCATGCTTTTACATATAATTCATGAGCATATAAGGTATATATGTTATATATAAAAAATTTTTTTACAACTATAGGTGTCCAGAATAATGACAGGCGTACTGCATTATTTGGCATGTGTCGGGTGTGAGGGAGACCTTGCCATCACCATGGTAACCGTGCCCGTCATACTGTACTCTGACACGGTTTTCAGTGTCCTAACGATTTCTTACATCGTGCGGTTTTTGTTTGCGCCTTGAACACAAAACGTAATTAGATTCTCCACGCAGGACTCCTGCGGGAGCTTGACAGAGTACGCCCTCTAGCGGGGTTTATCTGGAACTGCTGGTGATTCTCGACCGGAAAGAACAAAGCTGAATTGATGTTTCCACACATTCCTCAACAGAAAACACAAATTGTGGCTCTTGTAACTTCTTTTTATTCATTTTCCAGACTTTACACGACCAATCGTTCAGGCCGCACTCGGAACACGAAAACACTGGAACACAAAGTGCAGATGTTAGACGGCGACAAACGGCACCGTCTACACAGATAGGCAACATGAAGAGCGAAGGTGCTGAATATTGCACATTGTGATCCGTTCAGCTTCACTGGCAGACACGACCCCAGGAAATGGTTGGTTTCTTTTTGCCATCAGTCCAACTGGATGAGAAACACAAACCTCTCCAGTGACCACGCATTCACCAGCGTGCGTCACGGGGACCGCTGCTAGGCAGACGCAAGGAACAAAACGAGAAACGAGGTAACGGTTGATAACAGGAGCATTAAACCGAGGACAGACAACAGGCGGGAAACGAGTAAATCGTGAAACAGGGAATCGACTAGCTTGTGGGTGCAGAGCCCCAATGAGCATCCAGTTAGTTACTGGAGGACTAGCAGCCGATAACGATCAAAGGCAACACGTCTGAAGATGTGAAGCTCCGAAGCAGCCGTTGAATCCAGCTTGGATATTTGTTCCCAGAGAGAAATTACACACGGAAAAGGACAAAAGCCGCACGGAAACCCTCGTCTGTTCCGTAGAGATATAAATTAGCATTCAAGTCTACAACCAGGACTGAAACCACGCCGGTGCTCAGGAGCAGTCGGTGAAGGTGGTCACCATGTTCCCCCTTCGCTGGGTCACCGTCCTGCAGTGCTGCTTCGCCGAGCCCTGGAATCGGCCGTCAGTCCTGGAACTGCCCGCGTTGGAGAACATCTTCTCCAAGACCTCAAACATGTCATCAAAGTGTCCTCCGCCGAAGCCCCCCTGCTGGAACTGCCTCCTCTGCCGATTCAGGGTCTCCCTGTGAGCCTGGAAGTGGCTGTCAAAGTGCCTCTTCTGGTGGGCTTGATTTTGGGAGTGGGAGTGGGAGTGAAAGTGGTGCTGGTGTCGCTGCTGCTGACCAAAATGGTCAAAGTCCTTGAAGATGTCGTCAAATTTGAAGGACTGGTAGTGCTGGTTGAAGTCGTATTCAGCTCCTCCTCCTCCTCCTCCTCCTCCTCGGCCTGCAGACGGGCCGTGTCCAAAGCGGTCGTAATCTCGCCTCCTCTTGTCGTTGGATAACGTCTCATACGCTGGTAAAGACAAAGACCGACATTTGTCAATTCATTTGTATTCTATAAATAGACTCCAATTAAGATTCAGCTATGTACACATATATATGTATGTATATATATACATATACACACACACAGAGAATAGAAAGCCTTTACATATACATACATACACACACACAATAAAGGACTCGAATAAGCATTTCCACATCGTCCCGCTACGCGATGACGTCACTCACCCTCCGCCACCTCTCTGAACTTGGCTTCGGCGTCTGGCCGCTTGTTCCGGTCCGGATGGTATTTCAGAGCCAGCTTATGGAAGGCCTTCTTGATCTGGAGCTCGGTGGCGTCTTTGGTCACCCCCAGGATGTCGTAGTAGTCTCTGGTAGCCAGGATGAACTCTGAGATCAGCAGGATGTGCACCGCGACCAGCAACACGGACTGCGCGGTGGCCATTATGGCTGCTGCGGAGAGAGAGAGGAGCTTAACAGCTCCGTTTGGTGCCGCCGATCCGACGGTCCGGGCACGAAATGACCTCAGTCAGCTAGCGAGCGTTAGCTTGCTACAGAGAGGCGTTAGCTTGAAAATGACAACTCATCGGCTTAGCGAAATAACGGAGAGATTTAGGTCAGCTCTATTTTTACGAACGACTGTTTTCAACACTCGAATATTTGTTCCCACTTTCAAACAAAGCCAAAAGGACATAAATGCATTGATGTTGTTACCTTGCGGCTGGGCGGGGGGGACGAACAGCCTCGGGGAGCCGCCGCAGACACAGCTGATGTGAAACGAAAGCTAACGAGCTGCGTTCCAGAGGCGTTAGCACCACGACTCGCAACGCTATTGGTCCATTTCCTAATGTTCTGAGTCCGCAGCACTGTGATTGGTGGAGAGAGTGCGCACGCGGGGAATGGGAACAGTCCGATTGGCAACCGAAGCGAAGCTCGTATCGAATGACGGGGACCCGCCTCGCGAGCTTCTTGTACATTTATTGATTAAAGCACATTCTAAAAGTATTAAATGACTGTTTTAATGTTTAAAGAAACACACAGATAACATGGGGTTTATGTCATATTATTTTGCGTAACTCACACGATGAAATAACTCAAACAAGAGGAAACGTCAGTAAACGTCACTTCCGTTACTAAGCCACAACGAGGAAGTAAGTTTGTTAGCTACGTATGGATTCTTGAAACTATTTCCACACCCCTCTATCTGCTGTAATCAGCACTGAAGCTTAATTTGCGATTATCTTTTATTATTTTTGCAGCGTTCAAACCTCAAACTTTAATTTAGAAACCCTACGTAGATAGCCAATCAGAGACTGAGTTGGGCGGGCCTTGTCGCATAATGATGCGTCATCGGTCGGCTGTGTGTTTACGAAGCCACTTCGAAGTTCTAAAGTTCCTTATTCTCAGCAATGCCGCGGTACTGTGCGGTGAAAGTTTGCAGAAACCGCGGAGGAGCCGCATCGGGACAAAACAACAAGAAGTTTAGCTTCTACCCGTATGTTTTATTTGTTAAGTGACCCGGATTGAACGTTTGTTGGCTACGACTGCTTCCTCTATACCTCCTTTGCTAGCATTCCTTTTAGTCGTGGTTAGCAGTAGTAGTAAACGCGACACCGAATGGCTTCTTTCTCTCCAAGGTTTCCTTTGCGAGACAAGCCCAGGCTCCAGAGATGGGTGGACAACATGAAGCGGGGGGAGTGGACCCCCAGTCAACACCAGTACCTGTGCAGCGAGCATTTTGCAGAGGAATGCTTTGATATCCGATGGGGCATCAGATACCTGAAGACCACGGCTATCCCGACCGTTTTCCCCCCCAAGGAAGATGTAGGTATCTTTTTTTCCCCTTGTCTTAACATTAATCACAATTTAAACCTGTAGCAGATGCCTACCGCTACATACATCAGAATACTTTCACATGCAGTAAATAAGTAGTTTATTCTGTAGTATTCTGATTAAAATTTCCACTTTGCTCCCATTGAATCATCCCATTCAATAACGATTTGTTTTCTCTCTTGTCAGGGGGGTGAGGAAAAAGATTCCGCCATTAAAAGAAGCTCTAAGGCCAATCCCAGCACTTCCGACTTTGAACCCACAAATCCAAGGCCTCCGAACATTGCTGCAGAGAACACGGAGATATTTGAACCGCCTCCAGTAGAGACCTGTGAGACGTCAAGCAGCGGCGGAAAGCAAACGGCGCCCTGCCTTCCACTGCCCCAAAGCACTGAGCCCCATTCTGAGGAACACGCGGACCCTACTGCCCAGCACGCAGCACTGGGCCAGGCTTTTAGCTTTGGCCCCGTGGAAATGGTCACGGACGCACCTGCAGGATGTGTTTTGGAGGAGAGCAGATCCCATTTGGACGAGCACACACACATTTACGAGCACTCGTACTGCAGACGGGACACGGACAAGAATCATCTGTGGAATAAAATCTTGACTTTACATGCAAAGATTTTGGAACTGGATCGCAGAGAGGAGCGTAGCGTGGCCCAAATCCACACCCTGCGGACGGAGATAGCCTTCCTTAGAACTGTTTTTGAAGAGAAGCAGAAAGTTTTAGAAAATTGTGTTTCATCCATATTGGTCTGATTGTAATAAAAACTATGGCCTTGATGTTAATTTAATGCTCTGTTTCGTTTATGCAGCGACACTATTTTCTATTTGCTGCTTTAACACCAAAGTTTTGTCGACATCTTGTGGACATCATAGAGGATTACATTGGTGCAAAACAACCTACGTCATCTCCTACTTCCTGTTTATTTTCTGCAACCAGTCGTCAGTGCCACAGTTTCTGATAACCTATCAAACACTGCGTCTCGTATTGTAAGTGGAATTAAATTATTTTTTGAGATAAAACTGAATAAAATGACGATATACCCTCCAGTCAGTTAGCAGCGGCTAACATCGCGTTTATTTCGGCGTCTATTTGCTAGCTGCTGGGCTAAGTAAGCTAGCCTCTAAGCATCACTACTGTAAATAGATTAAATAAATGAACACAAACAGCTACATTGTCTTTTATGCATTTAAATTTAGCCTAGTAAAATAAAATTAGTCACAACGAGGCTCCCTAAAACGTGCATTTCTAGATAGATTCATGGGCTATATAGCATTAGCATCAATATTTTATTTCCATGTCTAGTCCAGCGTTAGCTTGATTCGGAACCTGTTTTTCTCTGGCGAAGCAAGCTCGCTGCGGCGATCATAGGTTCGCGGCCCTTCGTAGCAGAATCTTGCTCTGAATCACGTCCGTCAGCCACTTATCGGTGAACTCTGACCTCCCCGGCGAGCGCACCAGCCTGTCGGACTCCACGGCAAAGAGCACCTCCACGGGCAGACTCTGCGGTTTCACCTTAGACACGTCCACGGCGAAGTAAACGCAGGCCGCGCCCTGGAGCGGCCTCTGCGGGCTCGGGGTGCTGCAGCGGGCCCGGTAGTGGTAGAAGGTGCGATGCTGCTCCTCGTTCGAACGGAGGAAGTCCAGACTGCAGAGCCAACAGGGCCGCAGGTTCCAGCTTTGGATGTACTCATTGATTTGTTGCTTCCCGACCTCGACTGAAAATTCTCCGCTGGCCACCCAGCTGGGAACCCCCCTCCCCCCGCCATCACCACCGGAGGCGTCCGTCTGCTCCTCCGCGACACTGCGGCGGTGTCTGTCCAGAAAAGCCTTCTCGAGTTCAGCTGATTCTGTTGTCAGATTCATGTTTAGTTCCGGTTTGTCTTTATTTAGTTAAAGCTGTTGTCTCCGACTGTTTTTTGATTGCTGGGGTCGTTTCCTTGGCTACCAGGATGCAAAGGGGGGGGGGGGGGGGGTCAAATGGGTCCGTGTATCTAGTTTCAGGAACGGAACTGAAAGACGAGTGGTAATTTGATTTTTCGTTATAAAATGCAAACAGCAGCATTTAAAAACAAGGCGTTTTCCGTTCCGTAGCCAGACAGGGAGGGGTTAAATTTACAAAAGGCGATTTTATTCTCAATTTCTGTTTTGAATAAGTGAAAATAAAATAACTAGGGCGGAAAAAATGAAATGGGAACTATTTTGTCCAGATTTTGATTTGTATTTTTTTTTGCAGGATACTTCCAAATATCCGAAGAGGAATCTTGACCGGACGCGCTGCAGTCGATGCCTGCTGGTCCTCTAGAATGCCAAAAACATTAAGCAGCAAATATCTCCCAGTTTAATGGTGATTCCTCCAGTGCTGTTCCAAGTGAGCGTACAAACGCATGTCGCGATTCAGGATCACACTTGATAGCGTGACCAAGGCAGTCGGCAGCACGGACTTCATCTCCAGGTTCTCCCGCGTCAAGCCCGGCGCCGCCGCCGCAGTCGACAGCATACATGCGGAAAAATCCATGGCCAACGACCAGATCGTAACCTCGAAAAACAATGCCACTGCCTCGCCACCTCAAACCACCATGAAAGAGGACGAAGCAGACAACAAACCGATGCTACAACACAAAGGAGGGGATGCAGCAGCTAAGGACCTCATTCCTGTTCCGTGTCCAGTGGACGAGGCCAAAGATGTAGAAGCACGCACTCCCTCTAGTCCTGGTTCCTCTCCACCGCCACCAGAAACACCCCGACCTCCAGCAGGAACGCCCTCCTCGCTCATTCCCAAAGCTGAATGTGCCTCGCAGCCCATCCCAGCGCCTCCTACCTCCCCTAAAAAAGGCTTCACCCACTACCTCTCCTACCCCCGGCCGAGCGTCCAGGAGTTCGTCGGCAGCTACATTGCGCCCCTGGTCCCGAAATTCAGAGTGGATTCCAAAAGAGCCACAGCCGAAAAAGACAAGTCTTCCTCGGTTGCTAGGGAAGAGCCGGCGGGGGCGAAGGCCGAAGACAAGACGGCGAGTGAAGAGGAGAAAATGAAGAAACAGTTGTTGAGTCAAAGAGAGAAGGTGAATATTTAACGCACGGTAAGTGTCATGGTGATGATATGATATATGCCCGCGTTGTGCCCGGGGGTGCGCTCCATACAGATAACGGCGCGGGTGAGCGTCGACAACAGGACCAGAGCTCTGGTGAACGGCCTGCAGAGGATCACCGACGTCGACGCCCTCGTCGGCCGAGTGGAGGAGCTCAGCTTCCACCTCCTGGAGTTCCCCGAGACGCGAGGCGTCGCCGTCAAGGAGAGGGTGCTTCCATGCCTGCTGCGTCTGCGCCAGGCCAGAGACGCCCCTCTCCAGGGTGCTGCGAGGGAAGCGCTGGCCCTGGTCGGCTACTCCGAACCCGTGAGAGGCAGAGGAATCCGAGTCCTGGCCATCGACGGAGGAGGAACGAGGTACCGGCGTCACAAGCGATGCTCGTTCTGTTGCGGTGCGGACGAACGCAAAGCGACAGCCATCGCCGCGGGCGTGTCAGAGGTCACGTCTGCGCGTTAAAGGTGCTGATTCGACTCTGCGCCTTCGTTGCAGGGGACTGCTGGCTCTGCAGACCCTCCACAAGCTGCAGAACCTGACGGGGAAACGGGTCCACCAGCTGTTCGACTACATCTGCGGCGTCAGCACCGGTACGCCGGTATCACGCGGGCCGACGTGCAACGCGACCCCGTCACTCGTTGGCTTGTCTCTCGTTGCTCCAGGCGCCATTTTGGCCTTCATGCTGGGAATTTACCAGATCCCCTTAGAGGAGTGCGAGGAGATCTACAGGAAGCTCGGTTCGGACGTCTTCAAGCAGAACGTCATCGTCGGGACGGTGAAAATGAGCTGGAGCCACGCTTTCTACGACAGCGAGATATGGGAGAGCATCCTCAAGTCAGTGCGCAGCGCCCCCCCCCCCCCGCGCCTTGATCTCTCATCTCTCCGGGGGCTTAATTTATGTCCATCTTTTATCTGAAGGGAACGGATGGGTCAAGATTTTATGATTGAGAGCGCCAGGGACCCACACTGCCCTAAAGTAAGACACGCCCCCCCCCCCCCCCCGTGTACACAACCCTTATAAATGTCATTCATAAGTCTGTCTGACGCTTCAGGTCGTCGCTGTTCGTTAACTGGCCCCCCTCTCTCCGTGTGTCCAACAGGTGGCAGCGGTGAGCGCCATTGTGAACCGGGTTTACCTCTGAAGGCCTACGTGTTCAGGAATTACAGACTCATGCCGGGAGTGAGATCTCACTACCTCGGAGACTGCAGGCACCAGACGTGGCAGGCCATCAGGGCGTCGTCGGCCGCGCCGGGATACTTCCAGGAGTTCGTCTTGGGGAAAGACCTCCATCAGGTGCCGCCGTGAGCGTTCCAGTCATCACAGAGCCTCCAGTGTGCTCCTCCGTGATTGGTAAATAGGCCAGATATCTTTAGATGGTCCTCACGGGCAGCAATTAAGATCAAGGCTCGGCTTAATTTTGATAACCTACTTAGGCTAAATTAGCCGCGTCCCTTTTTCTGATAAGTATTACTCTTCCCCTGCCAATTCCTAATGAGGGAATTTTGATGGGCAGGCCTCTACACCAGTCAGTAATCGAATAATAATTGATTGATAATTGGTGATAGGCTAATCAATCTAGCTAACAAGCTTGTCCAGCTGCTAATTGAACGGATTAACAAGTTTAGATTTACTTCCATTGGAGTCTGGGATGAAAGAGTAAAACATTTTTCAGTGTGTGTGTGTGTGTGTGTTCTGCACATTCCTGTTGACTTTCATCGACAGTTTGAGCTCCTCTTTCCGCCCACCGGTCTCACTCCTCCTCTAGTTTTCAGCATTAGAAGCGGTATTTCTCAGGAATAAGTGCAAGACACCAGAAATAAATACAACGTACGAAGACAGAGCGGAAGGACGATGCCTTCACTGCCTCCTCATAAGCGGGACGATGCCTTCACTGCCTCCTCATAAGCGTAAAAAATAGTTACCAGGGGGTAAATGGCTTCGTAATCGAACCAGGACAGGAGGAAGATCCAGATCTGGATCCAAAATAAGCTTCCTTGAAGCGAAGCGTCGCTCTCACTTACCCCCGTTCAGAGGCAGGGATATGACCTTTGCCCCCATTCCTCAGGGGAGGATATGTTAATCCAAACCCAAACCTTTGGATAAACCCTGAGGAAACGTTAAGTGCTAAATCGTTCGGGGAATCGATTTGGCTCGCCGTGGTCGTAACTTAACTTTCAGTGGGTTTCGTCCCTTCGTCCTTTAACCCTTCGCGCCTCCCCCCTCAGGACGGAGGCCTCCTAATCAACAACCCCACGGCGCTGGCCATCCACGAGTGTAAGTGTCTGTGGCCGAACACGCCGCTGCAGTGCGTCTTGTCTCTGGGCACCGGGCGGCACGAGACGGCCGCCAGGAACGGGACGACCCACACCAGCCTCAAAGACAAGCTCACCAACGTCATCAGCAGCGCCACGGATACGGAGGGTAAGGCGGGAAGCGGAGGAGACGAGGGCGCCGACCTCCGTCCGGCTTTGACCACCGTCTCCCTCCGTTTCAGAGGTGCACACCATGCTGGACGCCCTCCTGCCCGCCGACACCTACTTCCGCTTCAACCCCCACTTGAGCGAGGACGTCCCGATGAACGAGAGCCGCTTGGAGAAGCTGAACTTCCTCAAGGGCGAAGGCGAGCGCTACCTGGAGCGCAACGAGGCCAAGCTGAGGAAGGCGGCCGGCGTGCTGGGCCAGGAGAAGAGCGCCATCCAGAGGCTGGCGGAGTGGCTCAAGCTGAAGGCCGACATGTACGAGGGCCTGGCCTTCGTCTCCAAGCTGTAGTCGTTGCCACGGCAACCGGGAAGTACGAAGAGACGAGCGAGAATGCAGGGATCTTTAAAAACTCACAAGAACTGTTGGGATTTATCAGTAAAAAAAAAAAAGTGATTATTTCGGGGAGTGAGAATGATCATCGCCCGCCGAACACTAAAACGACTGCTTGAGAAAATGCGTAATTCAGATTATTTATTAATTATTAATAGACGACGAACGTGTCCGACGGAGACGGGAGGAGATCAGTCCTCCCGATCGTTGGGGGGAAAGCGAGCCGGCTGTCGACTGAAAGCATCAATAATCCGATCGATGCTATTTTGTGATGAAATGCGACTGGATGTTGTGTAACTTGAAGACTTGAATTAAAAACCAGTTGATGCGTGAATTGCACATAACGACGACTATTCCTAACGCTGCACCGGACGGAGGCCTCACACGCCTGACGAAGCAGGGTTCGAATCCCAGACTGACCGATTTAGCTGCTCGGATGCCAATAAGGAAGCATCCGGATACGATCGCGTGAAGCGACGTTCTTATTGATCCATTATTCAGTATTGAGATTTTGCCTTCGTCTTCGCACAGAATCATATTATTCCTGATTCCTTCATTCCTCATTTGTTCCTGGAATGCAAAATAAAGGCCTTGACGTGAATCTCATCTCCCGACCTGTGTGTTATTTCACGAGTGGGTGACACACACACACACACACACACACACACACACACCCATCCTATTTGGCCAACAGTCGTGCATGAAAATCAAGTCACACCCTTGGGAAACGGTTAAAGTTAAAGAGCTGAGAGCCCGACTTTGTTGACGCTCGGATGCATCGACGTGTCGAGTCCTGTTTTCTCCAGGGAATTATATTTTTCATTTAAACCTGCCAGCTTTCCCACAGGACTTTAATCCATTAGAACATCGATACGCCTCGTCCGTGAAAGGTAAAAAAAAAAAAAAAGGGTCACATGGATTCAGTGTGGGAAGAAAATGCATCCCCTTCATTTAAAAGATGTCTGAACTACAACAAAGAGAGCGAGAGAAAGCCGGAGGGATTGATTTGTGTTGAAACGGAGATCAATTATAAGGCTTTAAAATCTGGAAATTTAATATAAAAATAAATAAATATATTTATCCTGTAAAATAATTAATTCTTAATACATCCCAGGACTTCCCAGGCAGGCGAACAGCCTCCATGTGGATGTATAACAGGGACCGTTCGGTTAAACCGGGTCGCTGCGGCTCGGAGATAGGAGAAACTAAGGAGGTCTCACTCTTACACACTCTCCGCCGACTGGAAGTAAACGCAGCGTCGCTGAAAATAAGGCGTTCACCAATCAATGCACGCGCGTGAAACCACGCACACATCAGTTTACGCAGCGATTTAAACGAAAGTTTACGCACGAATGCGTCGCGTCCATGTCGACGCCCACGCGAGTCAAGGTTTTTCACTGAGGGTGTCGCCCTCTGTGGCGCGGAGACGATCTTTGTTGACTGCTGCTTTTGACAGCGGCGGAGGAGGAGAACGGAGGGGACGGTGGACCACGGATTGTTGCTGCAGAGGGGCACGCGCGCGCGCACACACACACAGAGGATCAACACGCACAACGTGCCGGCGTGGGAGGAAACAGGACGGTGAGTCTGCCTCGCTATTTTGTTATTTCTCCTTTTGAAGATGGGTAATGTGTTTTTCTCTATGATGATGATGATGATGATGATGATGATGATGATGCAGTGGATGTGTCGGGTCCCGGTGATGCCGCTCCACCGGATTAGCAGGTGATAACGCAATACCGCACCGAGGTGCCGCCGCCGGTTGTCGCGTTTTGCACCCTGGATTGTGTTGGTGTTGGACCGCAGCAGCCTGCGCGCCGCACGCACCGTGCCCCCCCCCCCCCCCCCCCCGGGATGCACCGATGCAGCAGCTACCGGCCGAACGGAACCGAGAGGATTATTATTCGTCTGTGGTTCTATTCACCGAGGCCTCGGTTACACTCAGATGCATGGACACAAAGGCCTCCCGTGTTTTTATCAGTTCCATCGATTATTAGACAGAAAGGAATCAGCCAAGTGATTGATCTCTGCGTGATTTCTCGTTTGCACTGAAAATGATATTCGGTCAACCAACCAATCAATCAATCAATCAATCAATCATCCTGTCAAAATAATGTTCCATTGTAAATGATAATGAGTCATTAGAGAACATTCTTCCAGCAGTGCCAGAGACAACGCTGTAAACCCCCCCCCCCCCCCAGCCCATTGTCTTTATAATATACCAGAGTTTATATACCAGAACTGCATATTCCTGCATCCGGGAACAGAAGAGATCAGACTGTGGCAAAATGTCTTTACAAAGGCAGCACTTGGAAAATTGAGAAATGACCCCCCCCCCCCCCCCCATCCACAATCTTCTCCGTTGTCCATCGATGGCTTGAAGCCATGTGTGCGTATCTACCGTTCCCGTTTTTCCGGTATCCGGTGGAACTTCCGCTCAGATCCTTTAAACAGATCGAACCGCCCCGGGAAGCTGCACCTCGTCTCAGCGTTTGCTTACGGAAAAGAACTACGACGGGGTCAGGTGACCAAAAACAATGGCGTCGCCGTGGCAACTGCTGCAGCAAGAAGACTCCCTTTCTGCTTCTGTTTTTATGAGTCTCTCGCAGAGTCATAAAGTGGATCCAACCTGACAGAACAAACATCAGAGCCGTCTGACCGACTGGTTCTGCAACAATCACTCAACAGTCGTTTTGAACATCTGTATCATCTTAGTCAAAGCCTTTATTTGTGCTGCCCGTAAATCAAATATTATGACAAGTGGCAATGCAGGAATAGGACATTAGCCGCGCCGTGCTTGTTGTGGCATGAACAATACCGTCCTGTTGGCACCACCTGAGTTCGTCCCCGGAGAGCGTTAAACTCAGCCCCTTCATGAGGACGCAGTCTGCAGGTAGAGGACAGGAAGGCGCTGGAGCGTCGTCCCGGGGCAGATATTTAAACTCCTGACTCGGGTCTATGAGACCACCAGGAAGCTGCAGCACAATTAGCATCATTGATCCTTCTGTATGCTTCGGGGGTTAATGGCATCAGCACCCCGTGGTGAGGGGGGGGGGGGCTGGTATTAAAGGGATAAAATCGTTTTTATTGAGGGCCCGGGACACATTAAATCAACCGGACCGGCTGAAGGCCGAGGGTTTAGCCGGTCGGCGGCGCGTTCATGGGGTCGGTGGAGGATGAGAGAGAGAGCTCATTTTTACACAATGTAATTTTTACACAATATTTGGTATAGAAAGTGAAATAAAACTTATATCAAATCACCAAGTTTCTGCAAAACAAAGGAAGAATGTTCAAATCCCAGAGGTGGGAGCTTAAGTTGTTGTACAGTGGGCTTAAAAGTAATATTACCACCAAACTCATTGTCACAGCTCTAAAATGATTATCAGGATTTAGCTCAAAGACGCCTACTAAAGAGCTCCCCTTATTAAATGCAGCATCCAATTGGGACGAGGCATCAGCGTCACGTGACCTGCGTCAGCAGGTTTGTGCAGCCGTAGCATTTTATGAGAAGCTTCAGCTTGACATTTTAAAATGACAACCAATGGAAATAACTGGATCTGTAGCTGCTAAATGCTAAATGCTTAATTTACCTGCAGCTTCCCTCATCAGTCTGTTTCTGTGTTTTAAAATAAATAAATAAAATATAGCAGTGAATGCAGTCTGGCCATAAAACCAAAATAGTTAGCTGAAATGCTAAGCTATCGGGGACGGCTCTGTGACCAACATCCAGACTCACCTCATCCACATAAAAGCGACTGCGTGACGCGTTTTCAACACGTGCCCACAGGCTGCATCTGTTCTCCAGGTGATATCAATAAGACTTGAATTATTTATGCGGTGCAGGTCGGCGCTACGCCCGTTTGCCTTCCCAGCGTTTTCCTCCACCATATGGACGCTGCTGGTTTTGACCCCTGACCCTACTCCGTCTTCTCTACTCTCTGCTCCGTGTCTCACAAAGCCCATTTAACCTTTACCCAGCCGAGGCCGCCGCAGCCGGCTGGCTCTGTCCACGCTTCTTGCCTGGTTAAAAAAAAAAAAAAATGCTTGCAAATACATTGCAGATGAAGCGAAGAGGAACACTGGAGGAACACTAGAGGAATCAGAGCTTCCCTTCTGAAGCACAGGAAACCCCTCAACATGGAGCACGGCTCCATTACAGCCAGATCTTCACTCTACGAAAGGCCCATTAACAAGCAGCTACGTTTCTAAACCAGCTATCACATACTTTTCCCACGGTGCTATCCTCCACGTCCGCACCTGGAGAAGCTATCAGGTATTCAGGGAGTGTCCCGCGATCTGGATCACATGACATGCCGATAGTTGGGTTTACGACGGTACGGTTAACAGTCCTGCCGTCTCTTGCATTGTCCTGCATTTGCATGTGTGTGTGTGTGTGTGATTTACTCGAGTGGCTCCTGTCCACCTGAAATATTTGCGAATGAAATTAAACTTTAGTTCCGAGTAAATTTCAGGTGTTATTTATCTCTCTTTTTTTTTAATGCAGTTTTCCTGTGGCATCATTTTGACATGTATGAAAATTCTAAAAGGAATTCTGCTTTAAACTAGAACCTCAAAAGCACCGACTGTGCAGAATATTCTGGCTTCGGGTAATGATGAGGCACGGCGTGGCCTGTCTGAGACATTTTCTCATTTCTGACCGATTGTGTGTATCAGGTATCCCAAATCCATAAATGTCAAGAGGATGAGGTCGTATTAACGCCCGGATTATCGATCCTCGGATTAGGTGTTGGGAGGAGATCCCTCACAAGCTCATTAATACATTCTGGATCAGGATGAGTGCGTTCATTTCAATGATCTCGTTTAACCAAAATCCCAGCAGGAAGACGGACATTTCTATCGTCTCCTCCTCTTAGAGGAAAGCGGATTCGACTCCCACCACATCTCTATCCTTTTCCGTCGCTCGTTCAGGCAGGACGGAAAGCATCAGAGCGAAGCCGACAAACTTATTAAGTGAGTCATTCATTATTTAATGCTTACTTAAAAGCCCAATTCAATTATACCTCTATTAGAGTCATGATTTAAACGTTCCTCAAATTAGGCATGACCGTTGGTAGAGGGAAGGACAATAGAGGCTGCCTCGGCCCGGTAAACCCCGGTCCGCTCAGACATCATCTGTTTTCAGAGCACCAAAGTGCTGACTGGACCCTTTGTATAGAGAGAGCAGTGGAATCTGTTTTACTGCGGGGGTCCATGCTGTCTGGCCTGCCTCAAAGTCAGCCCCCCCCCCCCCCCACCCCCCCTGCCAACAACAAGGCTGTACTGTGTGTGTGTGCAGGAGATCGAGTGATACCAAACCGCTGTGGTCTGCTACTTTGGTGAGCTGCAGTCGTTCGGGAGAAGAGGAAGACGTTCGGTCAATATTAGACGTCTCCCCGACGTCCTAAACCTCGACTGTTTGCCCGTCCTTGTCCACAGTCTCTTTGTTCCTCCTGCTCTCATTTCCACTTTCTCATAGCCCGTCTCTCGTTTTCATTGTCGGTGGATCTCCATCTCTGTCTCCCTTTTGTGTTGCTCCTTGAGAAAGATGGCCTCTGGGGTGTTTGTTTCTGACATGCCCTGTCGATAGCCGCGTTCCGGGCGTCATTCTGCTCCGACTCTCTCCATGGCGACGCCGGGATGGCGGCCATCGTCAACCTTCATGTTAGCAGTCATTCCATGTGGAGGAACGCAGTTAGTCTCAAAAAGAGCTTCAGAGACGGGAGGAATGCTACGAGGCTTCAGATGAATAAGTCAAAGTCGTTTTTAATACGAAACTCCTCTTTCTTGGCTTGGCCGAAACCGCATCAGATGCAAACTCAGCGCTTTTATGTGAAGTCATTCCTGCTGAACGCCTGCTTTGTGTTATATCCACGTATAGGAATGCATGCCAGGATTCAATTCGGTTTCTAGATCCCAGCAGAGGTGTCGTCCCTCACAGGACTGCGGAAACCCCGCATTGGCCCAGGGTTCGAGCCGAAGGCCGGCCTCCCTCTCGCTGGGATTCAACCCAGCTTGGACATCTGCAGCGATGCTGGTGAAACTGTACCTGCCCTTTTTACCCCCCCCCCCCCCAGCTCACAAATCATCATTTTGCACCACATGCTTCTACTTTTCCTCTTTAGTTCATCCCTGTCATCCTCATGATTCCTATTCCCTAGCCCTTCTTCACTCTCGCTTCTTAATCCTCTCCGTCTGTTGGTACGGTAACATGAGGCCGATGGTCGGACCCCCCCCCCCCCCCCAGAGCGCTCCTTCATACCTGGATGGGTTTACGACAAGCGGAGGAATGCTACCTCCAACCGTTCCCGTCTCTGTGAAGCAACATTTGAATCTCTGACTTCATCTTAGTGACATCATTTATCTGGGACTACATTGCAGGTATAATTACACAGATGGGCACGTAAACACACATATATGCATAAAGGGAACGCAATAAATACCCCCCCCCCATGCCTTCAGCAAAATCCGATCACACACAGATGTTGCGGCCGATACTCGATCCACAGACAACCTCCAGGCTCCAGACAAAAAGCCAGACGGTTGTCGGCGCTCCGGCTTCCAGCCGACCATTAAATCACTGCCGATAACCGTCTCACAGCTGTAATATATTTGACATTATTTCGTTGTAATTTGAGCACAACGTTTTTTTTTCTCTTGCGATGTAAATGAAATATTTTGCGAATGCCTCCCGATGGCCGTATGGATGTTTGAATTGACATTGTGCAAAAGCTGTGCTTTTGTGTTTCCTGCTGTTTGCGCTGTCCGTCTCCACGGCAACGAGCATCTAAAAATCCAGTCAATCACAGTCGCACAGCTTCGGGCGATCCAAATCATCTTTGCATCGCTTTTCGCTTTCTGGTGACTTAAACCGGAATGAAGAGAACATTTCGGATTCCTTTTCTCCAGGCAAACGACTTTGTACATCCCCGCTGTTGTCATAGAGATATTTTTACCCCTTGCAGGAGATGAGAATGGTTCAGATCTATTTTTGCTCCACGAGTCATTCTGAAAGCGCATCAAACAGATTCAAAGCCTTTTGCACGACAAGGTATATATACAGAATACTAAAATACAAAAACACATCTCCTGTACTGGCAGTTAAATATTAGCCAGTAAATTGTTTAAGGAAGCAAAGTCTGCTTATTCTCACGTTGAAGCTCAGTTTTCATTGATTAAAAGACAAAATTCTGTGGGTTTTCTACTCACAGTTCGTACCTCACATAATCCACCGTGCCCCCCCCCCCCTGCTGAGCTAACTACACTTTTAACGACTCCCCGTCTGAACCAGCCGCCGTCTCTCGTCTGGCACATTTGTTTTGCTAATGTCAGATGAATGGAGTCTCTCTGGAGATTACGATAATGCATTCACGGTCACGCAGGGAAGCAGGAGGTGAGCGACGACTGGGACAAAGTCATGTTGTGTGTCCTGCTGGAGGTAAAAGTAATAAAAACAACTGGAGACATTTCATGTTATTGATTGGAGTCCTTGCATTGAGCAAAACACGATCCTTTATTATTACTGCTCCGCCTTCACGCCGTGCTGCCTGCACTGACGGATGAATTACAGTCGCTTTGCTTTGAGACCGTGAAACATGCAACGGTCTTTTGTGCAGTTCATTCATTCGCTCTTTTCTCATTTGGACATGGAGGCACGTTTCTCGTTATCTCTGAGCTGCCGAATAACAAATAATAAAATCGGTCTATTTCTCATTGCTGCAGGTTTGAACGACTTCCTGAAGGCCGAAGGCTGCTACGATTAAATCCTCGCAGGTAAGTCAGACTCTGCAAAGCGATGCGCCTCCTGCCTCGTCTTCCTATCTCATGCTCAGTAACGTCTTCATCAGCGTTACCACCTCTGCAGTGATTATTGCATGACATCCGCCCGTCCCTAGTAATCCCAATGAGCAGATGGACGGAGGAGAGAAAGCCAGCTTGTTGCCCCCCCCCCCCCCCCCCCCCATCTCTCACCTCCTGCCCCCTTCCCATCCCATCACGCTCCTTTCTCTCTGCTCTTCCTCATCACGCTGCTTCTCCTCTTACGAATGTACGAAAATCAGGCTTAGCAAAATCGAACGGAGGAACCCCGCCCCTGATAAGTGGATTAATCTTGCCCTGAAGGATACGACACACACACACACACAAATCAATAGATAAACACAGTTCAGTTCAGCATCACCCACAAACGCCTCGTGCATCCATCAGCTCATCGATACCTTCGCCTAGCGACACCAATGAGGCCCGGCTGGATTAATTTTCCACCGTCGCATCGTCACGTTGCGTTACCACGAGATTAGCGATTGATTGTGGACCAACATTCTTTCTGTTCAAACACACTTTACGAGAGGAGGAAGGATGTTTGGTGACCTCTTTGATAATCCCACCGGCCCAACTGCCATCATGATGGTGCAACGGCAAAACTCTACAGGAAGACCACCTGACCAATGTGGGCGCTTTTCTCCTGTCCTTCGAGTGGTCATTCACAGCAGGCTCCGCCCCCTACCTGTGATTAATATGTTTTGGACACGACCAATCGTTATAAATAGGCATAAGCCCATTTGTTTCTGCACACACCCCATCTCTTTCTGCCTCAGAGCGCCGCTGCCGTTTCAGCGTTATCCCCGTGGTAAACAACATGAAGGACAATGCCCCCCCCCCCCCCCCCTTGGTGGAGGGACGCCGGGGGGGCTGGCCTGGTGCTTGTTGAGCATCAGCACTTTATAAAGCCTCAGAGAAAAGCATCGGGGGTTCCTGCGGATGGTGCGTGTCTGTGATCCGGTCTGGGGGGGCTACTGGAGACAAAGCGGTTTGCTTTTCAGTCCTTTCACCGCACAGAAGTGTTGTCAATGCAGCGAAAGCTACTCTTACAATAACTTCCAACGCTGTGGGCGGCTTACCATGAGGTCGGCTGTAATTTGGGATTGGAGCGCCGCTGGTTGTAATCCCGGTGAGGAAACGTGTTGCAGAATTTTCCGTTTATTTGCAGACTGATCCGTGGTAGCTTTACTGTTAATAATGAATCCCCTCTGGGTGAGGAGGGTGCAACTTTATCCAACTATTGTGAACAGCACAAATGTACTTGAGTAAATAATACTTAACCTGGTGGAAAGAAGCATGTTTCCGTTTGTTCGGGGCAGTCTGCTCACTTGATAGGGGTTTTTTTTTGGGGGGGGGGGATTGGTTACTGTAAGAAGTTCTAAACTTCTCACCTCGGGCGTCGCTGGCTGCACAAAGACCTCTGTCAGCGTAGGAATACTTTTTGTCAGACTTTTAAGGCCGTTCAAAAAGGTTGGATGTGCTTTCTTGAATATCAGTCTGTTTCGCCCTCCGTGTGTTTATAGGAATCTCATGGCTCTGCGATCCGGTTACTGGAGACCAGTATGGTGAATGAAGCACGCCTATGACATGTATATGCAGTATATCCTCGCTCCGGTGCAGCTCGGTTTATCGTCTTCGCCACCCTGATCTGATGTGACTGCAGATGACTGCGTTTTCACCCCCCGTCCTTCCTCCCTTCCGTCATGCCTCCGTGTGACTGGAGGCTGTGGAGTGACCAACTTAGCGCCTTCGCTATGGGGTTCGCAAAAACCGAGAGGCAGGAAGTCTGTTAAGACTTGTGTCAGCAGGCGTTAAGAAGAAAGTCCTTTATCTTCTCTCGGAGTAAAAAACAACAACACACACACTACTGAAGATATACAGCGACTGGAATAAAATACTAGTTTGCTGTCGTGGGTATGAATGCAGAGGAGCAGCTAGAGGCCATCGGGATCCGACACCAAACACACAGAAGGAACTAAACCAGAATCACGCACACATTTTCCTGCTCCCCCTGGTGTAATTTACGAGATTCCCCTTCATGCCAACATCTCCGTGCGTTCACGAGGCCTGCGTGTTTCAACCTCTTCACGATGGACCAACGCAACACGCTAGCTTACGCCTGTGGGTCTGCACTCATGTGCAACTCGATCGGTACGACACGCCAACACGGCTGATTTCACTAACGCGGGTGCGTTTTGTGCGTGCTGTCTGCCAATCCCGAGCGCATCAGCAGCGGGGCGAAGCGATCCTGCTGGCCGAGCGCACTCACATGTCATGTGTTCACAGGCAAACACGTGGGAAATCTGTAGCCCTCAAAACCAGCGAGTGTGAACTCCAACACGTGCTCTTTCTTAGATATACGATGAAATCACAGAATGGAAACGAACGCCGCATCGGACTGGCGTGTGCAGATGCAAAAAGTTGTTTACGTTACAAGAGCTGAAATCCTGTTTGTTTTGACACGTCCCTCCTCCTGTTGGTCGCCGTCCAACGCGTGGCTAACACTCCCTAGTTTGGAGTTTACACCGTGACAACAAAGCAAAGTTTCCGTTGTGGCTCAGACTGAACGTCTGCCTACAAATGTATTTCATTTTTATGGTCTATTCTTATATACACAGTTCCTGCTGTGAGGAGTCTCTGAGATCAACTTTGGTGTTCATCCAAGTGTCTTTCTTCTTCTTCTTCGTCATCGTCTTCTTCTTCCGTGCCTCTAGTCTCCATAGAGCGGATCCAAACTCTTGTCGCGTGTTGACCACCCCGATTGTGTGGCGCCCAACCATGGATGGGAAGAAAAAGCGGTTGGCGGGATTCAGCGGCGTCCTGTTGATGATCCTGAGTCACGCCGCCTCTGCGTTGGAAGTGCCTCTCGATCGTAAGTACTTCCCCAAATCGATTTGACATTTAATGAACGCAAAAATACGAAAGGAGGAACTAGTAGCTACTCTGTTCGTGCTGCAGATTCAGCGACGGCTTCCTCACGTTTTAGCTTTGCATGTTTTCAGCACGGAAAGCGAGTTTGCAGAATGTCTTCAATGACCCTTCTTGCATTGTTGGCACCTGCCTAAATAAATAAAAAAATTCACATTATTATTTCATTTGATTTCAACCTGCGGTTTACCACTTGCAAAAACTAACATCTTTCCTCAACATTCTATCGCTGTGGTACGGCGTGTCACGGTGGACAAAAAGCTAAAGTACTGGAAGGATGTAAGTTTCCTGAAACGCTGCTACGGCTTGACGTGTGCAGTGCGTGAACGTGTGGCGTGGATCCTAGCGATGCTAGACGTGCATGCAGTCGTGCTACTGGTGTCCTGCTTGTTTTGGAGTGGCTCTCGGTTTGTTGACTGATTAGCCGTTTTCTGATCAGCTGTTACATGTTTTGTTTGCAGATCCCTGTGGCTACACTTGATTGTCAGGTTTTGCTGCATGTTGCTTGCGTGCCCTTAAAGGTTTTGCAAGCCCTTGTGTGTGTCTGAGTTGTGTTCTTCCCATCTCCTCCCCAGTGCCGCAACCCCCCACGATAACGCTGCAGTCTCCCAAGGATTACATCTTTGATCCACGGGAAAATATTGTCATCCACTGCGAGGCCAAGGGGAAGCCTCATCCCGGGTGAGACAGCCCCTCCTCCCATCCCATTGATGCTTGTTTGTAGGCAGACAAAGGGTATGCGACGTTCTCCCCCCGGCATGATCGGCGCAAACGACAAAGAGAAGATGCATCTGATTTATTATGCAACAGATAATAGAGCCGACATGGGGCCCGTTGCACGGTGTGATCACGCCGAGCTCCCACGATAGCGTGCGTGTGATATAAATATAAATAGATAGAAATCCTCACGCAACCTGATCAGCAAATCCATTTCCAATCAATTTGATGTGAAATCGTACATTTGCCTCGGAGGGCATCCTAACCCGGAGCGTTGTGGAATTCAGAATCACCATAGCAACAATCCTACTGTCCTAGAGACCACATCTGGCAAAGTTTAAATTTGCCATCAGGATTCTCAATCCAATGCTTCCCTCACAAACGGGTCGCACAGTTTGTATCACATGGATGATCCTCTTTGCTCTCCCTCGATTGGCAGCTTCTCATGGACCAGAAACGGGACCCACTTTGATGTCGAGGGCGACTCCAAGGTTCTGATGAAACCCGGTTCAGGGACTTTGGTCATCGACATCAGCGGGGAAAAGGCCGAGGCGTACGAGGGAACGTACCAGTGCGTAGCGCACAACGAGCACGGCAGCGCCCTGTCCAACAAAGTGGTCATCAGACAGTCCCGTAAGACTTATGGTCCTGTTGTTTCCTTCGGTTTTTGCTCATCAGCATTGACTACCGTGCCTTTGTTTGGCGTTTATGCGACTCACAGGGTCCCCCTTGTGGACAAAAGAGAGAAATGAAGCCATTGTGGTGCAGATGGGGGTCTTCCTGGTGCTGCAGTGCCGACCCCCTGCAGGGTTGCCCCCTCCCGTCATCTTCTGGATGGATAACAGTGAGTAATTAGCGTGCAGGCGATTTTCCAGACAGAAAAGCGGGGAGGACTGAAGGAAAATTTGGGCCAAGTCGTTCTCCCCTTGTCCTTCAGACTTCCAGAGGTTGCCGCTGGATAAACGAGTTTCTCAGGCTCTGAATGGAGACTTGTACTTTTCAAATGTCCTCCCAGAAGACAGCAGGCCCGACTACATCTGCTACGCTCGCTTCCCCCACACCCAAACCATCCAGCAGAAGCAGCCCATCTCAGTCACGGTGCTGAACAGTAAGCCAAGACACACAGTATTCTAAAATGTCAATGATGTTTCCCTTTAAGAAATCTTTAATTCCACATGCCAGGATGTTTTTTTTACCTCGTTTTGAAATCCATTTGTTGTCTCAGATTAAGTATTGTCCCGTTTCCCACCTTTCTTGAGTTTTATATTCTATAAATGCTTAAATGTTTAGGTTGACAAAACTTTGTGAAGTGAATCGTTTCCCGTTTGTTCCCTAGTTTTGCATGATTATGCTGTTCTGTTATATTCCAGTGGAAACTATCAATGAGACTGTCGCCGCTTTATACAATATCACTGATTTCTATAGTGGTGAGTGCTGCTGGTTTATTCCTATTTAACCCCTTCAATGTGAACCCAGCCCCCCACCCACACTTTTTTTGCCCCCCGGCCTAACGATGCCCTGCATACCTCTTCATCCCTAATTATTTGAAGATGATCATCCTCGGCTTGTCCCATTTTTTCTGGAGTGACTCCTAATGCAATTCTTTTACTTGCATCTTTGAACGATGTGTGTTTGGCCGGGGGTTGCCTCCTTAATAGAGCCCCAGTGTTGCCATAGTAACAAACCCACTCCTCTCACGGACCTTCCTCTTCCTCCACAGTTCTGAGATGCTGCTCATATATGTTGAGGCAAAGGAAAAACCTGTTGGGTCACCACTCACTCATTTACGATCTCCTCCGTCCTCTTGGACTCATCACACCGTCATTCAGCAGTGTATGCTTCCACAGCCTAGTTCCCTCCCAACAGTATGACCTCATAGTTTCTAACGCCTCTGGAGGGGGCGTTCCGATCTGTCGACGCTTGGTTCTGACGAATCTGTGTGTCCTCGTGTGTTAAGGCAGCCCAGAGGTTGAGCATCGTCCGGGTTTCATGACGCCACTGGGCGCCACGAGTACCAAGATGGTTCTGAGAGGGGAGACTCTGGCGCTGGAATGCATCGCCGAGGCCTTGTAAGTAGGCCTCAGCTGTAACTTTGCATAATAAGCTGCTACGGTTCTACAAGTCGTGTCTCTTGGGAAGTAGAAGTAGCATCTTGGTGTTGCATCTATGACAGGCCCACTCCAGACATCTCCTGGCAGAAAGTTGGAGGAGAGCTCCCGACCAGCAGGATGTCATTTCACAACTTCCAGAAGACACTCCAGATTCACGACGTGACCGAAGCCGACGCCGGGGATTACCGCTGCAAAGCCACAAACCGCCTGGGCGTCGCACAACATGTCATCAGGGTCACAGTCAAAGGTATGGCGTCCACGCCAGACGTTTCCATTCTGGACCTCTCTTTCGGCTTCAGGTCTGTTCTGCAGTTTTGAAATCCATCATTCTCTCAGAAATCTCACCGCGTTTCGTCTTTGTGTTTGTCATCCCGCCAGCGGCTCCTTTCTGGGTCGGCGCTCCCAGGAACCTGATCCTCGCCCCGAACGAGACCGGCATCCTGACTTGCCGGGTCGGCGGAGATCCCAAGCCTAAAATCAGCTGGTTTGTCAACGGAGTCCCGATAGACAGTGAGTAAAAACTGTGCAGCCCATCAAACGCTTTTTCTTCTTCTTCCTTTTGTGCAATTCAGCTGAAAATTTACCTGGAGTTGTTAAATGCCTAAAACTACGACGACGCAGGTGAAGAACTCTTTGTCTCATTTCGTAACAGATTCACCCAAAGACCGAAGTCGGAAGGTGGATGACGACACCGTCATTCTCAGTCACGTCCAATCGGGCTCCAGCGCTGTCTATCAGTGCAACGCATCCAATGAGTTTGGTTACCTGTTGGCAAATGCTTTTGTCAGCGTTCTTGGTGAGTCAAGCTAAATCTGAATTCATGCCATGAATTTTTAGATGCGATTGAGTTGTTGTGCTTCTATCCATAGCTGAGCCCCCGAGGGTGCTGACTCCACCCAACCGGGTGTACCAGGTCATTACCAACAACCCTGCGATACTTCACTGCGCCTCCTTCGGCTCGCCAATACCGATCATCACATGGTGAGATTCAGATTTTGCCCGTTTTATGCAATTTCTTTTTTCTTATATTTTTGACGAAAGGTAGACAAAAATAAAACAAAGCTAAACCCCGACTGGTTGTCGTTTCCATGCAGGTTCAAGGACAGTCAGATCAGCATTAAAAACGGTGATCATTATGTGATCCATGAGAACGGCACGTTGGAGATTCATGTCGCCCAGCCCCTAAATAGTGGAAAGTACACCTGCATCGCCACCAACAACCTGGGGATCAGGGAGAATCACGTCTACCTGGAGGTTAAAGGTCAGAAATGGCTCATTCACATTCCACACTGGACGTTTTAGACTTCTTTAGCAATAGAACAAATTCGTCCATCTCCAGAGCCCACCCGTATCCTGAAGCCACCGGAGTACACGGTGGTGCAGAGAGGAATGAGCACAGCGTTCGACTGCAAAGTCAAACATGACCCGTCCCTCGTTCCGGCCATGAACTGGCTCAAAGACGACGGAGAGTTGCCCGATGACGAGCGGTATGGACGAGCATGTCGCTGCGACCGCGATGCAGCTTTGGAGGATGAGAAAGACGCACCATCTCTGTGTGCTCTTGTTATCAGGTTTGTGGTGGGCGAGGAGCGTCTGACCATTAAGGACGTGGCGGATGGAGATGAAGGCACCTACACCTGCGTCATGAACACCACCTTGGACCAGGACTCAGCGAGCGCCGTGCTGACGGTTGTAGGTACGTCCCCCAGTGGAACATTCATGCTCTTATCTCTTAAAGTGCCCAAGGTAAAGGACTGTCCTTCTGTCCTTCTGTAATACTTTTCAGATCTTTCTATCATGTGTCACTAACCAACCTGTGATTGTACTTTACTCTTGCTTCTCGCGGTCTCAGAGGCTACACCTGCTCCAGCTATTGTCTACGGTAAACGATGGATTTTGCAGCTTTATTAGGTTCTTTTTTTTTTTGTCTAGCCTTGCTGCTTACCTTTCACCTTCTATGTCAGAGGTTCTCATTGCTTTCTTCATTTCACATTGTGCCACGTATTTTATTATTCGCGTCCTTCGCTTGTTTTCTCTTACCTGGCTCATTAGACCTCCTCTCAGGTCTTTGTGGGCAAAAGCAGACCGGGATTGACGGGAGCGATCTAATCAGCCAGAATTAAAAGACTTTTCTTTTTGTGCCTGGTCTTAAAATTATTAATAGCACCAAATAATATTGTGTTTTTAAGCTCAAGAATAGAAATCAAGTAGAAATCTTAAGCTATGTTCATCAAAATCAATCACCAACACCTACGTTATTTGTTTTAACTGTTAAGCATCCCCGTCAAAGATATATACTAACTGGAATCACAGCATAAAGAGCGTTTTAATTTGTCTTCACAGGGAAACCCGATCCACCGACTGGCCTGGAGCTGACCGACCAGACGGAGAGGAGCGTTCAGCTCTCCTGGACCCCTGGGGACGAGCACAACAGTCCCACACAGAGTATGAGATATCCCCGTCAAACTTTCTTATCTGTGCTGCTGTCGTAAACATGGGGAAATGGTACAGATCTGATGTCAGACTTATTCCGTCACAAAGTGCGTATCTTCTTTTCAATCATTCCCAGACTTTCTGATCCAGTATGAGGATCTCCTGCACTGGCCAGGAGTTTGGGTCAACCTGACGGAAGTTGGTGGTTCCACCACCGAAGCGCAGCTGAACCTCTCTCCATACATCTACTACTCCTTCAGAGTCCTTGCTGTGAACCACGTCGGCTCCAGCGAGCCCAGCCAGCCCTCAAGCCAATACAGAACCAACCCTGCAGGTGATTAACCTGCTCGCCCATCCAGGGCCAAAAATGCAACATGTGACCTTTTTTATGATTGAATTGTCGTGTTTTGGATTTTTCTAGCTCCTGATGAAAATCCATCAAACGTTGAGGGAGTTGGAAAAACGCCTGACAATTTAGTCATCTCCTGGACAGTAAGCTATATATTTAAAATAATTTAATCTTTCATTTTGAGTGTATTTCAAGTAAATGTCATCACATATCTCTCTATAGCGACTCACAGGCTTTCAGTCCAATGGACCCGGTCTGGTGTACAAAGTCCAGTGGAGACAGAAGGACGTGGACGAAGATTGGTTGTCAGAGAGCGTAGCCAATGTTTCCCATATTGTCGTGTCTGGGACTCCAACCTACGTGCCCTACGAGATCAAGGTTCAAGCTTTGAATGATTATGGAAACGGCCCAGAGCCTAAAGTAGTGATTGGATACTCTGGGGAAGACTGTAAGTGGACGGATCCTTCGATAGCTTTCAGGGTTCAAAGACCTAAAAAAAACGTTTGGGCAGCTCCGCAACAATCGCTCTTCCTCTCCCGTTGCTCCGCAGTGCCTTTGTCCGGTCCTGACAATGTGCAGGTCATGGTTCACAACAGCACACTCGCAGAGGTACATTGGGAACCAGTATCTCCATCCTCAGTCAGAGGGAGGCTCCAGGGATACACGGTATTGCTGCTTTATAACTAATGCAGGTTTTTCCAGCACAAAACTCTCTACATGTGTGTTTGGGATTATCAGCATGTTGGGGAATAGGTTAGACCTCTGCTACACATGAGGTTGATGAGAATGTTCTCCCACCAGGTGTACTACCAACATGAGCGTGGGTTGCACGAGGCGGAAGGGGAAGCGACGAAGGAGGAGCACACCTTGACCTTCAGTGGGAATCGCAGCGACGGGCGTCTGCCTGGCCTCCGACCTTACAGTCTCTACAGTCTCTCCATCAGAGCCCTTAATAGCAAAGGAGAAGGACCCTCCAGCCAAACCAAGATGTTTGAGACCCTCGAAGGAGGTGGGGAGCTTCATAAGGGTCACACAACACTGTCATACCGGAACCTCTGCTACTATACTGCAAAATAAGTACACATTTTAAGTCCAATGAATATGTCCAGTGTAGTTTTCTAATCCTGACCTTGGTTATGGTTTGTTGTCAGTCCCAGGCCCTCCATCTTTTCTGAATGTCATAAACCCTAATTTGGACTCTCTCACTCTGGAATGGGGTCCACCAAAGCAAAACAACGGCCGCCTTGCTGGATACACTCTGAAATACCAACCAGGTATTCCTATCATACGCCTGTCGCACTGACCGTCGTATTCCAAACAGTGTCGTTCTGCATTCCTGCAAGAGACTGTTGTACATGTCTCGCCTCAATCCCATCAATCACCATTCCTCTCTGGACATCTGCAGTCAACAGCACCGGTGAACTGGGACCGCTTCAAATCAAGAACTTCCTGGCCAACGAGACCACCTTCACCTTGGACGACCTGAACTCCAGCATGCTCTACAAGTTTTACTTGAGCGCAAAGACAATCAAGGGTTCGGGCCCCGCCATCGTTGAGGAGGCCGTCACAGTCGTGGACACAAGTGAGTCTTTTAGCTCCGTCGGAGGCGTGGTAAATCCACAATAGTAGGAATGGGACAAAATCCTATGAAAAGCGTGCAAGGGGCAGAATCACATTACCTCGACAGATATTTGTGATTCCTGAGAGCCTAAAGATACGACCGTGAGGTTCTGCCGTATTCCATGCCTTATACCGCCTCTATGTCTTTCTGCTTTCTCTTCCCTGTGAAGTTCGCACTCAGCCCACCGTAGAGGCGGGCAAAGGTAACCACAGATTGCCCATGGAAGTGTCTCCATGCCATGTCCAATTAGAAACTAGACACGCCTTTTAGTTGCATGTTACGCAGTTTGCATGTTTAACTGTGACAAGACTTCCATGGCATCCGCAAGCAACCGTGCTTGCGTCTTTTTCCCCGAGAGGATAGGTTGCACTTAATGCAACATAGCTTCAAAGAGTGTTATTGTCTGGTGTTTGCTCTTCTTGTGTTTACCTTCTTTAAATTCTTTTTTGTTTCCACACCTGGTGTTCGTGGTTCCGTGTCAGTTAGCATGATCACTGTTTGCTGATGTTAGAAACCGAGATATTGCTTAAATAACTTGATCTCAATAGTTTACATGTTGCACTGCTGCGATTCAGAGTTGACGTATCTTCGATTCGATTGTCGACCCAGGTGTTAGACTTCACTCTGAATCTCAGGCTTGAGCGGTAAAACAAGAACGCAGCACGATGTTGACTTTCTCTCTGCTGTTTTTACTGTATGTTGGCGTCTGTTGTCTTAAATGTGTGTTGTCTCACTCTTTTCCACGTTCTTTCAGGGCCCACAGAGCCCCCTCACCCAACCTCCCCCATCACTCAGTCTCCGTCTCCCCTGTTTCACAATGGTACAAGTGCACTCCACCTCCCCTTTACCTTCCCTGACAACTGCACATATTCTCTGGTTCATCTCAGCTAAAGAAAGTCTTTAAAACGTCCATGTTTTAACTGTAATGTAAAAACAGTTTATGTTCTTCTGAAAGTCCTTCGTAAACTGTAAAGTTCTGGATTAAATCCCTTGATATTTGTCTTCTCCAGTGCCACCTTTAGGCACCGCTTTCGGCACAGTTAACACGTCTATATCGGAGGAAGGCGCAGTCATCAGTTGGGATTACTTTGGACGCCATAAGAATGTTTACGTGGAATATATGGTTGAAAACAGTAAGGCTTCACTTCCTCTCAATCCATGAGCCCATGCATTGATTGGCTTTTTAGAATGGACTCGATCTGATCCGTGAAGCACCGTTATGAACACGGTAAACTGAATTATTTCCTTTCCATCCGCTGCACCGATTCTAGGTAAAGACGACTGGAAAAAGGAGTTGGCAAACAGTTCACACTGGCATATGATTAAAGGTTTAAAGCCGGGGACGTCCTATAGGGTGCGCGTGGTCGCTAGAGACCCGGCCGACCCGATGGTCCACAGCACTGATGAAGTGTTGGTCGCTGTGCCAGGTGAGGCAGCATGCCTCAGGGGTTAGATAGTGTGTGTGCTCGTGGTCGTTGGCTCCCATACCCTCCCTGTTACAGCTGGAATCCGATGCATGTCACAAAGAGGTCCATTATTCTGCTGTTGTAGATTCTGATTTTCTTTTTGTCATGATCTATAGTGCCCAAATCATCTTTGCATATTAACCCATTCTTTGATTTCTGTTTTCACAGCCTCCATTCATCTCATTGTTGCTTTGCATGAGTAAAATATAGTCGGAAGTTATTCAACCCGCATTTAAAGTTACATTTATTGGCAAAATACACAATTTATCAGCTGTAATAACCAACTCAATGCCCAATAAGTGCAAAGATTCAACAACAGAACTGTCTAATAACTGTTTTGGGATGCAATGAGAGTTGAATAATTTGCCTACAACAATAGATTCCATTCAGCAGCTTGGCTTTTCCAGTTTTCCATCTTACGGTTTTCCCTTTGTCCACCCCCCCCACCCCCCATTCCGTGTGTCCAGCTGTGCCCAGCCGGCAGGTCGACATCGCCACACAGGGGTGGTTCATCGGGCTGATGTGCGCGATCGCTCTCCTGATCTTGGTCCTTCTCATAGTGTGCTTCATCAAGAGGAACAAGGGCGGCAAATATCCAGGTGATGACCCCTTAGTCACTTTCATGTTGAGCTTGTAGACTTAAATGAATGAGATTTTTTTTTTTTAAACCCCCGGATGTTATGTACAGTCAAAGAGAAAGAAGACGCTCACCAAGATCCTGAGATTCAACCCATGAAGGAGGACGACGGGACGTTTGGAGAGTACAGGTGAGCGCATCGCAGCGGCAGTACCATCACTGCTTTTTCGTTTCATACATTCATTGTACCTGACCCGACTGTTTTTATATAGAACATTTTACCAGGCTGCAGAGACACCCTCCCCACCAGACTCCATTACCAAACACTCCATAGAGGCAAGGCAAAGATCCGAACTACTCTGTGTCAATGCTTTCAATGACCGACTCACCACACACTGGCCATCTAATCAGCGCAAAACACGTCCATTTTAACCAGCAATCTAATCTATAGCTCAATCATTTGTATTCTAACCGCTCTAAATATCATTTTCAAACACATTTTGTCATGTCTTTTGTCACATTTCTCTAGAACTAGTGAGGATTTCACGGCTCGCCGCAGTTCTAGAAGTCGAAATAGAAACGTTGCGATGGATGAATTAACCATTTGTTGTTTATAAAAAGAAAGAAATTGCTTTAAATGTTTCCATCTGCATGCCTTGTTTGTGTCTAAATAGAGGTGTAGAAGATACTGAATGTGGCTCTTGAGTTCCTTTCATGCCCTTCCATTCTTACCTTTTGTATTTGTTTTTTGCCGTTACTGGTTTAGGTCGATGGAGAGGTAAGACGAGATGCAGTGAAAAACAGCATGCATGTTTCTGGCTGGAGAAAGCACATCATCTGATTTGGCTTCACTGTGTCATCATACTCAATGACGATGTAATCAAAGGCATAACCGGAGTTACGACATGAACAAAAGCTTTTTAATTATACTTGACATGCTAATGCTAATAGCTTGAAAACTGAGTTTAAATTGGACTGACTGCATAGCCTGCCTAATATGAACCAGTCAAGGGAACGTAGTGACAGGGGAAAGGTGCATTTTTGATTATTGCATGTAGACTGAAAGCATTTTGGTTTATTTCACATCAGAAATGTATTTATGTGCAAGAGCCTGACCAGCATACCCTTGCAGAATCCCCTTCAGCAGTGGTCAATAACCCTAAACCTGAACAGCAACCAAGCTTGGAAGAGCACAAACACAACAGAAAATTCAGTCAGGATCACTGGACAGCATGGCTCTGTTCTCGGACCACAGAGAAACAGCACTTCCTGCCTGGTGATGTGCCGATATGGAATGATGATTTCCATAGAATACAGACGACAGTAGCGATTAGGAACAAGAGGACTGGAATTAATCCAAAAAGGCCTAAAAAAGGAGGAGATGGGTTGGGCTATTCGTCGATGTGGTCCGGCTTTCAGGCCAGCACAGCTATCTAATGTATCTGGTACCATCAGTAAATCTCGCCTTCTGTGGCCTACCTGAGCTAATGCTACGCTACAAGATCTAGATGTAGCTGAGCTGCTCCACTGTGTAAGAACCATGAGCTTATTGAGCACTGCAGACCCTTTAAATTGTGATAAGTCATCAATATTATTGTCATTTTCCTGCACGCCAAGCGATCATGTATTTGCACATTTTTGTAAATCTGTTATTTGTGCAGTGGAAAAGCTGGATAACGCATATACAATGCTAATGCTAATGTAATCATAGCATATCCTGTTTGACACCAAGGTTTTTGACCACTGCAGAAAAACCAAAAAACTAATATTGGTACCATTTTTGAAATAACCTTAATGCAACTTTTCCCATCCTTTGCAGTGACACGGAAGATCACAAGCCGCTGAAGGGCAGCCGGACGCCGTCCAATGGGACGGTGCGGCGTGACGAGAGCGACGACAGCCTGGTGGACTACGGGGAGGGCGGGGATGGACAGTTCAATGAGGACGGCTCCTTCATTGGCCAGTACAGCGGCAAGAAAGAGAAAGACACGCACGAAGGCAACGAGAGTTCGGAGGCCCCGTCGCCCGTCAACGCCATGAACTCTTTTGTCTAGCGAAACGTTTGCTCGGGTTGCTAACAGCGACGCCTCGTCATCCTGGCAAATGTTACCATTGGGACTGCCTCTGTGGTGACAGTTGCCAAGGCGACTGCTGTTGTGGACACCTAAATTAACAGCGGCTACATCACCAAGACTGCTCATCTCTACACCTGCGAGCCCAACCCCCCCCCCCCCCCGTCACACTGTGACCTCGTCCGACCAACACACGCCCAACAAGGCGAAGGCCGACACCACGCACGCTATGAGCATGGAAGGAGGTGTGGAACAAGAGATGTGAGGACTCTGAGAAGAAGAGAGGAAGCAATATAGAAGAGCAGAAGGAATGTACCAGACAGACTGAGCAGAAGTGTGGCCGAAAGTGTGTGTCTGTGTGTCTGTGTGTGTGTGTGTGTGTCTGTGCTGTTCGATCTCCTTTGCAAACGAAAACGTGATGTATACAAATATATATTTTATCAAATCAGTAAATGATCCATAGGCAGGTAAATATGCATTGAGTAACACTCCCGTTTGTGCGATTCACGATCCGATGAAGAATTTTACGTCATTGCGTCGGCTGCTGTATGTGGTGCCCGCCTACTAACAACTAGGCCCCGCCTCTTATTGTGTCCTTTTTGTCCGTCAAAGTGTCCAACGGCGAATGGTAGGGAAAAGAACGGCAGCGTGGCGAAACGCGTGACCCAAAGTAGGTGATGAAGTTTGCCAGAAAAGGAACCAGGCTCACCACGAGGCGCCGACTATTATCACGACAGTATTTTACTGGTAGCACCTAGACACGAATGTGGAATGAATTCTGAATGAATGCCGAGACAAGTGTCTGTTAATGTGAATAATAATGGGAAAAAAAATATTAACGCTTGTTTCACTGACAATGGAAAAACACAGCGGTGGCTTTGGTTTATGCATTTAAACTTATACATCTGTATGTCGTCACTTCCTGAGCGCAGCGCTCAGTGAATTTTCTATGTAAATGGATGAAAAGTGAATGTTTGCGTGCACGAATGTACGTGTGTGTGTGTGTGTGTGTGTGCAGCACATGCATGCTACCGTGTTCAAGCGTGCTCGGTGTATTCTATCCCTCTCAATGCCCATGGATAAATGCCCATAATTTTGATGCGTGCGTGTTGGTCATTCTCCCAACGAGGCATAAATAGGTTTTTTTTCAGAGAACATTTCCACATCTTGCGTTTATCATAACTTGCATCAAGTTTTTGCAAAATAGCCGCTTTTCATGTGTAGATGTTATATTTTATTGTGTATATAATGGCTGGAGTTGAGCGTAGAGCATCGAGGTCAGAGGTCAGAGCTTGACCTCGTTTTGGCCTTGATGCATTACGAGGGAAAAGCCGTGTGAGATGAGACTATTTACTTTCTAATTTGCTGTGGAATTTCTTTCATTTCCTTCATTTTTTCCCGCCAGGTGAATTTACCAGCTCAAATGTTTAGCCTATCAGGTATCAAAGGAGATTATTTAACTTGTGACTGAGCTCTTGTGACACCTGTATTGTCTCTGCCTCCGACAGTTCGTGCACCTTTTTCTGCATCATTATTATTTTTTAAATAAAAAGGCACACGCTTAAACCAGACGTTTCTTTTTTTTGTTTGGATGTCAAAATGGTTTACTCTACAATAAAATACTGACAAATATTTTGTATTTTAAATGAACTTTAAAACAACAGCAACAATGAAACAAATGTTTGCTTCAGGATGTTTTTCTCTGGTTATGCATGCAGCGTGTGCGACTGGCTCCCCCTAGTGTTTCAAAACGGTAAACACTTCCTCAGATGACCCCCACAGAGACACCGACAAAAATTAATCCACGGATTAAGGTTTCGCGTTTACGCATGCGCAGTCAGTCTCTTTCGTTTTCATACATTTATTATGGTTTATTTCCAGCCAAAATTCAAATTCACACACAACTGACCTGGTGGGGAGGCATTATGGACTTTAGACTCATCTCATCCTAATTCCTTTATCTATAATTCGATTCCTCGATATCTGCGCGTTTTATGAAAAATAGCGGCTCCATAAATGCTTCCATTCTCGCTATTCATCCCTTGTCATCCCTCCCATCATCCGCCTCTCACGGACCAATCGCAGCCTCGACCTGCCTTCCCATCCCGACGCGTCAGTCTGCGCCTTTCCTCCAATAGAAAAGTTCTGCTGAACCGGACGCTCCGGCTGCGGGATGATGCGGTCCGGGTCCAGGTGTACCATGCGGACTGTGCGTTGATATCCCCCCCCGCCCCCCTCCTATTTCTGCCGCACAGGTAAGACCGACGCCACAAGAACGCGCGCTTGACGAATCCTCCGACTTTAACAGCGACAAAGGGGATGAACACAAAATGCGTTCTGTAGGACAGAAATGGACCGACACAGGAGTACCGCAATGCAGCGCAGTGAATCTACCGGTGCCGCTCGGTCACCATCGGGGCGCAGTTGACGCAAGGGTGCTGCGCAGTTGCTTTTAGAGGCGGCACGGTTTTTTGGGAAGGATTTAAATAAAGTGAAAGCAGTTTAGAGGCTTTAATTCCCGGGTAAGATAAGGCTGCTTTTGCCCGTGCGTAAAGAGGAGACGAGGTGAAAGTGTCAGCTGTAGCGTTTCCTTCAAGTGCGCAGGATGCTGATGGGCGCACCAGCATCTTTGGAAAAAGACTGACCGTCCTTCATAGACACAAGGGCAGCGCCCTCGCACGTCAGACAAGATTGCTCACAGCATTGTTTACGCATCTGTAGCTTTAAATGTTGTTGTTGTCGTTTTAAACACAGTCTAGTAAGAAACTAAAGGCCAAATAATGTCAGGTAACATTGATGATGATTCTCAGGACATCACTTATTCTTCGCCTGGACTCTAACAGAAAATACAACCCAAATTCCTGCAATTTATTTATATATATATATATTCAGGCTCCTGAAACTCCATTCTTCTTCCTCTTGTTTGGTTCAGACGTGGATTTTTCTGCAGCAAACGCGTCTTTTCGGGACAGTGAGCTTAAAACGTGTGGTGACCCCAATCCCTTCCGGCTTCAAAGAGGATCTGCCGGGATTATTGAAGAGGAAACGAA
Source organism: Brachionichthys hirsutus (assembly GCF_040956055.1). Taxonomy (NCBI): domain Eukaryota; kingdom Metazoa; phylum Chordata; class Actinopteri; order Lophiiformes; family Brachionichthyidae; genus Brachionichthys; species Brachionichthys hirsutus. Next base: position 6,068,727 of record NC_090918.1, read on the forward strand.
ACGCTGATGAAACGATTAGAATCAGCGGCGGCGGAGCAGATCCTGTACCGTCATCTGTGAAAGTTTCCTGAAATATTGCTTTGTTTTGTTTTGTTTTGTTGCTCCTGGCTCCCTCTCAAATGCAAATGCGTGCCCGGCTGCAGCAGCATCGTTGGTGATAATAGTGCTGAGTCATCAGTAGTGCAGCCTGCTGCGGTCTGCCGAGGAGCGTGGGAGGAGGCTGCCTGATGCTTTTTTTCTTCCCAGACTGCGCCTCCTTATTCTGCCTCCTCACTTTCAGAATGACTCAGCAGAAGGCTGAGATCGTGCAGCTGCTGCTCACATAAATGTCCAGAATAGTGCCAAGTCACTCCTGCCCTGAAATATCTACCGCCCACGACCCCCCCGGGAGGATTTCATCTATTTCGACACTCCGTCTGGAGTTAAGGGTTGCAGAAGTAATGAAGTGAAACAAAATGACTGCCCTTTCGTCTCTTTGCAGCCACACCAGTTCATGTCCTGTCCACCGTCTTCTCACGCACCGCCAGTCCATTTTCTCAGTAAGTCATTTTGCTCGCCGTCATGGCTTCCGCAGCTTTAACGCTCCTGGTCTTCTCCTCCTCGGCCTCCCTCGCAGGTAAGCAATGGCAGAAAGCCCATTATCATCAGCAGCGATAATCCGGATACCTTTTAGCTGAGACAACCATATTTTCTTTGCTCTGCAGCCGGCATCTTGTTTGGAGAGCCCAGGATTTACGGAGGTGAGCCAGAACATTTGGTCTTGAAACTGATTTCTTGTTTTTCTTCTGTTTCCATAGTTACAAATTTGACCCCATTTCCAGTCTCAGATTATGTTTTCTGGTGCATAACTCAAAAACTGTTTAACCAAAACTTTATGTACACATCTCCCATGCACTGGAGAGTCGTATAGTTTTTCTGAAAGGTCCCTGACAAGTGGGATTGCAGCTTTAGCAATGCATCTAGCAACATAGGCTGTGAATGAGGTGCATCTACGGTGGAGGGGGTTGTGAGCATTTCATGCTTGTCATTGTGCCACGTTCGTCAGAGGACGCCACCGGATACGGTCCGATCTTTGAGGAGGAGCCGGTGGACGTGGTCTACACCGAGGACTCGCCTGATGGTAGAATCTCTATGAGCTGCAGGGCGAGAGCGAACCCGCCAGCTGCATACAGGTCAAACATGCTGAACAAGCTGAGTTCAGAGCGATATCACACCATGCAGGATGCACAAAACATTAAAGTTGCACTGCATTGCCACCAGGTGGCGCCGTGGCAACTGGGAAATCAAACTGAAGGAGCAGCCGGATGAACACTACAGCCTGGTTGGGGGGAATTTAGTGATCAGCAACCCCAAACAGAAGAAGCACGCGGGGACGTACGTCTGCGTGGCCACGAACATCTACGGGACCGTCATCAGCAAGGAGGCCCGGGTCAAGTTCGGATGTGAGTAGGCAAACCCGGAGAGAGAAACGCGAGACCTGGTGTGTAAGATGTGTCGTCTCCCCTTCTGCCCAACGTGGGATGCAGTTGTGGAGGAGTTCCCCCAGGAGGAAAGGGAGCCGGTGTACGTCAAGGAAGGCCAGGGTGCCGTTCTGCTGTGCGCCTCTCCGAAAGCCTGGCCACGTACGTAACGGACTTCGGTACACCATCTTGTGAAGGTCACAAAGGCAGCTTCCTTCTTTCCCCTTTCAGAGGAGGTGACCTACCGCTGGATCTTTAACGAGTTCCCGGTTTTCCTGCCCACGGACCGCCGTCGCTTTGTCTCCCAGAAGACCGGGAACCTGTACATCTCCAAAGTGGAAGCTCAGGACGCAGGAAACTACTCCTGCTTCGTTTCCAGCCCCGTCATCGGGAAGAGCGTCTTCTCCAAGTTTATCCCGCTCATCCCGTTATCCCCCGAGGAAGGTTAGCAGAGAGCGGGAGAAATTAGAAAGACTTTCACACCATCTTGCCTTCATTTATGTGTGTTTTTTTTCTGTCCGCAGGTGAGAGAAAGTACCCAGCAGACATCAGGGTGAAGTTCCCGGATACCACTGCCATGCTAGCATCTAATATCACACTGGAATGCTTCGCCTTGGGAAAGTACGTTTTCCTTTGTTCCCAATGCGCTCCTGAAATGGACACTTTCACGTGGACACCGGTGAATCTGAAAATAACCGCTAATACGCACCGTTATTACCCTTAAACCGTAATTGTCCGGTCTTTTCAGTCCCATCCCCGATATCGTTTGGAGGAAGGTGGGCGCCACGGACCTCCCGCCGAATCACGAGATCAGCGAATCGGGAGCCGTGCTTCACATCTACAACGTTCAGTACGAAGACGCGGGAGGATACGACTGCGAAGCCATAAACACCAAAGGAAAGGACTGGCACAAAGCCTGGCTCTACGTGGAGTGTAAGTGCACGTTCCCCGACAATAGAGGTTATAGTGTAGACTCTAGGGTATAATATTAATAATATATATATGTATTTATTTGCAGCCGCTCCAGAGTGGGCAGAAACCATCAATAACACTCAGATCGACATCGGCTCAGAGCACACCATGCGCTGCGTAGCATCAGGGAAGCCATTCCCTTTCATCCACTGGTACAAAGACGGGTATATGGTAAAAAAACAATCAGCTTGAAGTTGTATGTGTAATTATATTAGTGCTACGTTTATAACAGGACCTTCTTGTGTGTGTGTGTGTGTTCTCCAGTATGGGAAGGGGGAGTTGAAGTTTTCCAGCCTCACTTTCGACGACTCCGGAATGTACCAGTGTGTTGCCGAGAATTACTGGGGCATCAAATATGCCAACGCTGAGCTGCGAGTCATCGGTAAGTCAGTCAAAGTTCGCCGAAACGTTCCAGTGCGACACAAATCTGGCTGAGGAGAAACCGTCCATCGTTTCCCTTCAGCCTGCGCGCCCACATTTGAGTTCAACCCGGTGAAGAGGCAGCTCCTCGGAGCTAAAGACGGCCGGGTGGTGATCGAGTGCAAACCCCGAGCCGCTCCCCGGCCGCGGTTCACCTGGACCAAGGACAAAGAGCTCCTGTTCAATAGTTCACGGTCAGCCTGGTTTCTACTCAACGGTAACTCCCCAGCTTCCTGGAGCTAAAATGGACTCGTTCTCTTTTTAGGATCGCCATCCTGTTTGACGGGAGTCTAGAGATCCTCAATGCAACGAAGAACGACGAGGGCGTTTACACCTGCTCCGCTGAGAACGACAGAGGAAAAGCCAACAGCTTCGGCTACCTCACCATCACGGGTCAGCCAATACGAGCATCGCGGGCTACAGCGACTAGCGTTATTAAAATGGTTGTAACCTTCTTGGTGATGTGTTTTTATCCCCAGAGGCCACCAGCCTCACAGTAGCACCCGAAGACACCGAGGTAATGGTGGGAGACGAGGCGATTCTCAGGTGCGCTGCTTCATACGACCCCATGCTGGACATCGCATTCGTCTGGGCCATAGACTTCAGAGTCATCGACTTTGACTCCGAGTGGCAGCACTACGAACGCATCACGGTAGGGCGACACTTCGTCCAAGGCTCATGTAGCATCTTCTACGTCATTTCCTGCCATCGCTCTTCTCTTCCTAACTTTACTTTCCCTTTATTTTTACGCGCTCGCCTTTGTTGCTACTCGTTCCAGAGGGACGATGGCAGCGGCGACCTGAAAATAATGAACGTCCAGATTTGGCACGAGGGGCGCTACACCTGCACCGCCAAGACGGTGGTAGACGGCGACGGCGCATACGCTGATCTGAAGGTTGTCGGTTAGTCCCAGCATGCTTTGCTCTCTGATGATAGCTGACTCCAGTTTATTTTCCTCTACGTTCTTGTCTCGCCACGTACGCACTGTGTTTGCACCTCCTTTCCTCCAGGGGTCCCCGGGCCTCCTGGCGTGATCAGGGTGGAGGAAATAGGGGACACTTGGGTCAGGCTCTTGTGGACTAAAGCTGCAGATCACAACAGCCCAATTCTCCACTACACCATCCAGACCAGACACTACTGGGCTCTGAATGAAGATGACTGGAGGAACGGCAGCACTTGTAAGCACCGCTCACGGCCAGGAGGGGGCGACGTATGCTAGCACCAGCTTTCATACAATCGGATGTGATGTTTGCTTCTTCTTCAGCTCCAGTCTTTCTTGACGGGAGTGTGGAGAAAGCAGAAGTTACAGACCTGTACCCCTGGATGGCATATCAGTTCCGGATCATCGCCACCAACGAGCACGGCTCCGGAGAGGCCAGCATCCCGTCTCTCAAGATCAAAACCTGGGACGCTTGTAAGGACAGAACACTCGCACTTGGCCTTCGTAAATCAGGACAGTAAAAATTCTAGTGAGGTTTTCTTTTTCTCCTTTGTCTCAGCTCCAGTCGTTTCCCCCACTGATGTCGACGGCTATGGCGGTAAAGATGGAGAAATCATCATCACGTGGACAGTAAGCAAGACTCCGTTTAACGCCGCGAATACAATCCACGAGGTGTTTCCACGTTTGCTCTCTCTCCACTCCTGAACCCCCCGCAGCCCATGCAGCCGTGGTATTTTTACGGCAAAGGTTTCGGCTACATCGTGGGGTTCAAACCTCACGATGCTTACGACTGGCTTTACAAGACCATTTCAGACCCCGAGACGAGGCGCTACGTCCACAAGGACTCCTACTTCATTCCCACCGATGAAGACTTCCAGGTCAGAGAGTTTCAGGTGAAGGTCCAGTCGTTCAATGCGAAAGGAGAAGGACCGTTTAGCCGCACCCAGGTCATCTACTATCCACGAGACGGTGAGGATTTGGTTGCTTTTTGTCCGATTTCAGTTTTGTTCAGGGAAAAATAAAAGCATTTGACTGACATTGTCTCCATCAATTTGTCCCCAGTGCCTATAGAGTCTCCGACGGACGTCTACGCCAGGCCGGTGTCGTCCACCGAAGCTCTGGTCTGGTGGTTACCAGTGGTCGACACTGGCACGGGGTTGCAGCAGTACATCGAGGGATACCAGGTGAACTTTTGCAGAAGAAATTCCACATGCAAAATTCAGATTTCTGCCCCAACAAACGAAAAGACACCAAAGTCGTCATCTACCGAGGGGTTTGAATGAACCTTTTATGCATCGGTTGCTAGCATGCATATCAAGAAATCAATAAATCCCTCTCAAAACATCTTCCAGGTCAAGTACTGGAGGAAGTACGACGACCCCGAGCCGGGAGCAAACCGCATATTTGTTCCAGCCGCAGTGAATCAGACCAGGTTGGAGAACATGCTGCCAGATTCTCACTACCTCATCGAGGTCCGCGCCCTCAACGGAGCCGGACTCGGACCTCCCGGTGAATACTGCGAGATGTTCACGAAAAGAGCACGTAAGTACAATCGACGGACGGCGTTTTCTTCTTTTTGTAAAATAAATAAATAAAATACACACAGATTTTGGTATTTATAGATAATTCTGTTTCCAGCACCACCAGAGCCTCCCAGGATGTGGCGCCTTGTTTCCTGGACAGGCCAGTGGTTGTATGTGTGGTGGGATCACATCCCCTATGACTGGTTTGGTAATATTTCCTTCCCATTGTATTACAAGGTGAGGGCGAAGAAATATTGTCAGCGGTACATTGAGCCTTTTTATAACAGGTGGAGTTAAAAACCTCCCGTTGCTTTTTTGTTTTGTTTTGCAGGTCATGTTCATAAAGACGGGCTACATCTATGGGAAAGTCTACATCACCGGCTGGCATTTCATGGACTTCCCCATGCCTCAGTTTGGAGACTATGAGCTGATGGTGCGAGGCCGTTACGAAGGAGGAGACGGTCCAGTCAGGATGATCAGCATCAAGGGTAAGACTGAACTAACGTCACGCTTAATGAAAGACCTTCTGTTTGCTCATTCGCCCCGTGTTTCTGTTCCCTCAGGCGAAGCATCGGTAATCACACCGACGCTCAGTCTGATCGCTCTGCTGCTGCTGGCGCTGGGAAATATCAGCCTACCACCACTGACATGTACATAATGGACTCTGGGAAGTAAATATGGCGGCTTCTTAAAGGATCCAGTGTTGGATAAGATTCTACATCTTGCATTTGGCCTGTATTTGTTCCAACAAAGGATGCTGCTTTTCCCAAAAAGCAGACTTTGGGTGTCACTATTTTTATTCGCGTACTTGATCTTCTAAAGGCAAAACACAGCAATGCTAAATCCTCATAATATATTAAGGCACTTCATTCTTTCATTTCGTATTATACATAATGTTCGGGTAGGAATAAATCAACGGTTTGCCTTAGTGATGGTTTTCCATTCGGCAATTTCATATTTATTTTCTGTCACACGGTAGAATTTCACCCATAAGTGGGTTCGTGTGGATTATAATAAGCACTACACGTTTTCTAATTGGACGATAATCAGAGTGTTTGGTTAGGAATGAGCAGAGGGGAGCGGGAGATTGGATTTTATCAGCGTATAACTGGCACTTAGAGCATATTGCAGATCTTAAACAAGCTTACCGATCATCCATTAAAGAGTACAACAACGCATAGCGAGTTGCATTGGTTCAGTTTCAGACCATTCTTTTTCATACAGCGTTAGGCGTCCAGATGCTAATAATAAAAATATAAAAACACAATAAGAGTGAAAGACGGGCTATGTAACAACATTTTAGATGTTTTTCTGTGCTTTGGCGCTGGGCTTTGTGCTTTTATTTAAGAACGATGCATGATTTCAACCAGCAGATGGCAGTATATTCTCATCTCACAGAATCCATACTCAACACAGCTTTCAAGTGTTTGTTTTATGACTGTTATCTAGAGTTTTCTTACACAAAACATTTCCAAAACTGGAGCTGAAGCTCGGTCCTTTCTTCTAATTTCCTTGCACTTGTTTGTTTCTTCTTCAAAAATGAAGGTTCCTCCTTATCTGTACAGCGTGACCGGCATACTCATGATTTCATTGCGTTTTATCCATGTCGCCGTGCAGCAGGGTCTGTGTGGGAGGCCTTTATATCACCTACTTCCACCTCCATTATCAGCATTTCTCCTATTTTACCTCCTTCCCCTCAAACAAATTACCCAGACACAGAGAATCCCATGCGAGGCTGAAATCAATGCCGCCATCATTTTGAAACAATCTCAGCAGACGCACAAAGGTGAGCCTCCGACAGCAGGGGAGTGAAGAGTGGGTTGTTGTGATACTGATTTTATTTACATGGTTGCACAATGAACAACACAATAGTGTGTGCAAAGAATGAAGGTTGTATAGCTCCAGTGCAAATGTTACTATTTACAAGGAAGAGGGAGCGTCTGACTCGCCACACCTCACCTGTAGAATAGATGCATTTTGATTTATACACCTTAGGTCCGGGTGGTGTTGTGCAGATATAACCGCAAAATAAGAGGTCACCCGGTCGCAAACCTGATCAAGGATGCGAAGGCCATGATGGCATCCTATCAAAATAAAATGCATCAGCAGGATTGAATGTCGCAGGGAATTCATTGTAGACGACCCGTTTCATGAATGTTACTCACTCAGTAACCGAAGGCTCATCTGGACACCAGCAGAGCCGGAGCAGAACCAGACATGTACCTGCAGGTGGAGCGTGTGTCACGGGAGGACATGTCTATTTTCACTGTCAGTGCTTTTTTGGACACGTCCTATGAGAGCTGACAATCTGGCTGCTCAGCGGAACGAACAAGCCGAATGTTCCTTCTAGTTATTTTGATGCTCAATACAAAAAACATTATTTTTTTTTTACCAGCTATGGCTACTGTGCAGATTGCAGATCTTTAAAAAGAAAATATGACGTCGTAAAAAAAGATTCTGATGAAATTTATGAAATGCATCTACATATATATTTAATTACCGTGCGATGTATAATTATCATGCACCACTCCTTACGTTCTTTTCTTCATTGTTCTTGCTTAATAAACTCTTAAACACTAAATCTCAGGTGTCGGGCACAGAGATAAACTCCCACGCGGCGGCAGAATGCTGTGGATTATTTAGGTCTAGAATATTCCCTTTGCTGCTTTTCATTTGATCACAAGACGCTCCCTGGCTGTCAGGTCGGACCGGTGATGCCGGGAGCGCATAAATAGATTTAATAATAGGCTGAACCTGCTCGGAGCGCTGAGGGCTTTCCTACCTCACGCACACATTCATTGCATATTTTATCAAACCCTCTCAACCCTTTTAGCCTCATTTCCATTCTCTGAATTATCCCCATCCTTAACTACAAACCAGAGGCTGTGCTTTTGCACAACAGCGCGCTATAAATTTAAATAGAGAACACATTTTCTATAATTTAACGGCGGTATAGGAGCAGTAAAAGGAACGCTGTGACTGCTATAAGCACCCGATGGTATGGGAAAGTGCCGAATGAGGCCGGGAAAGAGCCAAACCAAGACGTATGCAAAGCAGCTTGCATTGGGGCTCGCATCGGGACGAAAACACTGTACATTTGGCTGCGACCCCCCGCCCCCCCCCCCCCGGCTTGTTAGCTAGTTATCCCAGAGTGGAGAAGCCATTCCTGTTGATCCCTGTTGAACGACATCAGATGGCTTCTGGGGGATTCTAAAGGGCCACAATAAATCTCCCCAGAACAATTTGCCACGGCAGCCCCGGCCTGCGTTAGCAGCGCGGCTAACCTGGTTAGCAGCCTGCTAAGGCCCCTGCGAACACTGGGTTGCCTTCAAATGGGTTTCGGTGTCAGATGAGGGAGTAATTGCCTCTTCTGTGGGTGCTTTATGACCCTATTTACCCTGTGAAGAATAGCCCCTTCACACGTCCCTGTTTCCGGTGGCTGTACTGTGTTAGGCTGCTGGTCGGGGCCTTGTCACCATTAGTGAACAGAAAGAATGTTCACCTTGAGGCTGAGGGCGACGGTTTCAGCTGCACTGTGTGGCACAGAGAGAGAACCGATAGCCTCCTGCACATTATATTCTCTCACAGAGAGGGAAGCCCCCCCCCCCCCCCCCCCCCAATTCATTGGCGTACTTGGGGAAAAGTCATTGTGCAAATATTCCCTCGATTCTCAGCATCCTGCATGAATTCAGACGATGACAGACAGGTTCTAGTATTGTGTGGATCATCATCATCCTGCCAGGTTTCTTTTTTGGACACCGGGCCAAATCCTCTCTCCTCCTCTCCGTCTTCTTCTGGCAGACCCGATGCTCGCGTTACTGCCGATGCCAGGAAAACCAGTTTCCAACCCTCTTTGAGGCCAATTGAAGATTAAGCAGCACTGCATCCCAGAGCTGGGCATCTTCATTGCTGCAAATATAACGTCAGCTTTTGTTTAGGAGATGTTCATCCGGTGCTTTGCAGAAATCGTCAGGGCAATGGGAAGTCCACACAAGACATTTAATGATCCACCGTCCAGCTGGGTTCCATTTATTCCAGGATCTGAACCAAATATGTGACCGATGTACGAGGACGGAGGACGATATTTCTCTCTCTGCCGTCTGTAAATGTGAGGAAATCACCACCGATCATTTCCAGGCGCTGTAACGGCGTGGCCCCAGGGGGCGGCAGGGTCATTACGCTTTAAATATCTCTCCAAGTATCGGATGGATCGACAATTTAATACAGACATTTATGGTTTCCATGCGAGCCGCTGACGTCTCCCGAGAGCTCCAGCGGCAGATCAGATTCTTCACCTTCATCACGGAGCATTTATGACATCATCTTCATCTGAGTTAAGGAAAGTACAATAATAAAAATACCTTGTTGAGATTTTTGCAGGCTGAATAAAAAAAACATAACCTCCCTGGAAGAGGTAAAAAAGATGAATTTGAATTTCAGATTTAATGCACGTTTTTTGCAAAGACTATTAAATGTGTGCACAGCATCCCCCCATCGTTTCCGGGATGGAGAGGAGGAAGGGGCTTGAGCCATTAGTGTGGCGACTTCTCAGCTGTCACACAGGGGACCGTCCAAAAGGAGGGATGTCAGACTTATGAAAGAGGAATGCGATACCTGTGCTGGAGGGATGGAGGAATCAAGCATGTAGGGATGGAAGGAAGAAAAACAGAAAATAGAGTGTGATAAATTGAGGGAAAGTAGGGGGGGGGGGGCTTTGAAAGACAGCATAAAATGATGCGGCATAATTTGCCTGCGAGGCAAACATCACTTCCATCCCACCTCACGCTGGCGGAATAATGACAGGATTTACTCCTATTCGAAGAGATTACGTCTTCGAAGAGATGAAAGTAGCTGAAGATAAAGTTTAGAAACAGCCATATAGAATGAGAGCACCCCCACCTCGACAAAAAAAAACAAAAAACACTTTAATTCCCCCCCGTCTGCGGGCCATGATGAAAATATCAACTTCAAACGTCTTTTTTCACGCTAAAAGTCTTAATCTGAATTTGAAGTGGGAACAGATGCAGAACAAGATGTCCCTCAGACGTGTCTAACTGAATATTGCGTTAATGCAGGAGTGTGTGCCTCAAATTTAGGGGTAAGTCTTTTTGGGGGAGGCAAGCGGACTGCGTCAGGTGTCTGAGGCGCCCCCCCCCCCCCCCCCCCCCCCGACTCAGGTTCAAGCACACGCAGCTGCCAGCAAGACTCATTTGGAAAATGAATGAACTAATATTTAAAACATGGCGCTCGTATGTGACACAAAGGATAGCGAGCGTCTGTGGCTTCGTGATCTACGATAATATTCACAATCACCAAACGAAACTGTCTGTTCTCAGCCACAGTTCAGCAGCAGTTAGCTCTCGCTTCAGCTCCAACTGCACCCGAGGTCGCGTTTCAACTCGGGGGCCGAAACTTTACGGTTTCCCCGGGGGGACCTCTTGCAAAAATCCATACCCCCAAAAAATATGCAAAAGAATAGACATGCAAACACGAGGATGCAAAATGTGTTTGCACATATGCAAATGCACGCCTGCACACAGACAAATAAATACACACAGACACACAAATGGGTTTCTGCTGCCATCTGTTAGTTGCTGAAGCCTCGGGGGAGTTACAGTGGGCTGCAGACTGCGCCACAGTTGGGTGCTAAAACGAGCGGCGTAGCAGATGTTTGGGTCGCTATTTAGAACGTTCCGATACAAAATTCCAAGGGAAAACTGCGGCTGTCACGTCACAGCGTGGTGCTGTCAAACCACAACTTCCCAAAAGTGGCTTAGCGAAAAGTTGGTCGCCAATAAAACCTGAATGAAATTGACTGATTCCGCAGCATTAGTCATTGATGGATGACGCGGGAGAAGCCGTCTTCCCATCTTTCCGGAACGTTACACAAATGAGCCGAGTCTCAAACTCTCCCTGCTCCTCTGCCAGAGCAGATAAGTCGGCAGCGTCCTCTGTTTGAAGGAATGAGCCTTTAAATGACCGTCTTCTTCAAGCAGCCGCAGACTCCAACTGGGATCAGACAGCTTTCTTTAGGGTTTCTTTACTTTTTAGATCTGGAATTTAGCTGCAGATCCTCATCGAGATGAAAGAAATGCATGAGGAATATCGGGATTTATCGCTTCAAGGTTGCATCACAATGACTCGCTGTTTTTAGCACTATTTCCCATTTAAATAATAAATCTGAACATGTAATTGTTCAGATTTATTTGATTTCAGATGTACAATCCGCCCCCTCAGCATGCCATTAACCCCTCAGGCCTCGCCCATCGATTCCAGAAAAACCTTTTGTCGGTTTTGATTTCCGGCCCCAGTTCTCACAGACAAAAAACATGTACGAGGTGCGTTGTGGGGATTAGGGAGACAAGGGCGCCAGATGCAAACAAGCACCACATCTGGATAAAAAGAAAAAAAGAAAACCCTCAATCCAATCAATCACCAAATCATGTTAACAAGTGGGGCTCGTCGATCTCTTGTGCCCGGTACAAGGACTCTACTCCGTGCAAAGGCTGTAGAAGTGGACAAAGGGCGTGACCTTAGCATGCGAGGGGACATCAGAGGGAGGTCAAAGGTCAGAGGCGCCGTGCATCGGAGCAATAGACTCAGACAGTGATCCATTACAGTACTCTCCATTCAAACCATCCTTTCATTAATGGAAATCAAAGAAGCACTGGAGGAACTCATATAATTTGAGATGCAAAATGTTTGGCGTCGGCCGTGTACAGTCGTCCCTCGCCGTATCGGGGATGTTCTTGTATTTATACATCACGGAGTTTCCCCACTACACGGTTATGTTTTGCGGTTGATGCGGCTTTGAAGGCATTTGTTATGTGAAAGGTTATTTAGTGACCTTTGACCTCAGAATGACCCCAATCAGAGGCACGGCTAATAACAATGAGTAATTAGTTGTCAGCAGTTGTTAGAAAGGCTTAACGGCTTACATGAAAGCCTGCTGGAATAGTCAATGACGCCATTAATCCTCACGTTTCTTCCTAGCAAACACAATCTGACGCCCTTCGCTTTCGTTGCGTCGTCTCGCCGCCACCCCAACTCTTCGTCACACATCATTTGGAGGATTTATTTGTCTGCAGACGACGGAACGATCTGCCAAATTCTGCATTCATAGCTTGTGGTTGGAAGAAAAAACACAAAAACCCGACGCGGCTCGTAGACGACGGATCACAGTCGGATGGCGACAGGTACAAAGCTGTCGCCCGCCGTGCGACTGAAGCCTTTTCGAAGCGGTACTTAATTAGAGCGCGCCATCTGGACGAAGCAGCCTGTGAAAACTGAAACGTCAGGAGGCGATGACATTGTCTAGAAGGTTTTAATCACGAGACAGAATTCAGAGAGAGAGAGAGATGTGCTTCGGTGAAGAACCGTGTATTGATGATGAGGAATAAAATAAAATCAGATACGGATTTGGATCTAATCTGATCGTACATTAATAAACACCGTCGCGGAGAACATCCAGAGGACGCACGGTTTTTCCAGGTCGACGCGGTCTTGGACCAGAAAAAGCAGAGTTGAGAGATCAAAAGAGAAAATCAGATCCAGAGTAAAGAACAGACGTATCTCCACGGAAACTGGGACATTTCTATTCCACAATCATTGAAGCCCTTCAGCCAATAAAACACAGACAGCACTGTCCTGAGGAGCCGCTCTGCATACGTAGTGAAGAATACGACTCTGACCCTGCAACTGATGAAAGCTCAGGGCTCTGGTGGGGGGCGACCTGGCTGAGTGTGGAACCGGTCGCTCAGACAACAATACTTAGCAATTATCTCCACCGCGGGCCAATCAGACGCACCGCGCACCGCGCCCGCAATCAATCTCCAATGCTTGTAATGAGAAACATATTTTTCTCCGCCGGTGAAAAGATAATCAGGAGCTGAACAGAAGGGTCAACAGGTCCTCTCCAGCAAGACGTAGTGAAAGGAAGAACACAAATCTCCATCAGCATCCACAGCTCCAGAACCCTCAAACAAGGTTACCTTCAAACCGGCAGATCCGTAACGGGCAGGTGCATCGACCTGGGAGGGTGTGTGTGTGTGTGTGTGTGTGTGTTCTGTGAAGTATGCATCGATTAGAACACGCGGTGCTAGAGAAACCTCGACTTGTCTACCTGTCGTGCTTCTACAGCGTTTTGTAGTGTGGTTTAGGGAAAAGCCGAAGTTCACCAAGTGCTGTAAAAACGCGTTGAAGTGAAACCTACATCTTAATCGAATTAGTGCGTTAATAAATGGACTGAATTTTGAACAAAACGTCAACATTTCGGAGCAGGAAAATGGCTTTAAAATATCATCCCGAGGAGGGAAAAGCGGCTGGAATTATTCAGGAGAATACATTAGAGCACATGTTAAAATCCTGCATTTTGCTTCACTCATTATTCCTTTCTGCGGCCTTTGAAGTGGGCGTGCACGCCGTATCCGGCTACATCATTTAATTCTTTGGGTCGGGAACGAGGGAACATGCATACAGCACACGCTACCCGATCAGACGTGCTTTTATGTCTCTGCATGGCCGTCATAAGAACCAGTTTTACTCTTCTTCACATATTTTCTACTATTTTGCACCGAGATTTAACAGTTTAAATTTATAATTTGACATTTTGGAGAACATTTTCTGGGATTCCCCAGGTAGATGGATGCCATGTCTGGCTAGCTTAGCCTCACATATACCCTGAATACAGCCTTCCCAGGCTTCCGGTCCAGATCAATCTGGATGTAGGGAGATTTATATGTATATTTTATGAAAGGAGGTTTAACTGGCGACGGGTTCCCTGTTTGGTTGCTACGGATGAAAATGAGCTACTTAGCTAACTCTGGCTCATTTAAATTGATGTGGAAACTAATTCAAGGCCACTAATAAATCAATACAGGAACAAATAGACAATCATGCATGTGTCGTCTTCTGTAACACTGTAAAGACACACGTCCAGATATTAAACGTGAATCCCACAGCGCCGTTTAATTGATGCACGCATCTCACGATTCCATAGAAATTCATTTTTAATTTCTATAATAATTACTTTCATTTGGGAGGTTATTGAATTCCTGCGGTTTGCCTGTAAAAACGCAGGGAGTATATGCGTGTGTGTGTTATGAGGGTGCGCGCCGGTGTTTGGAAATGAATGGAGGCTGTTTTATTTTGCCATTGATTGCGAAACGGAGGTGAAACCAATTCTAGATAATTGGAATCAGAGATTGAAATTTGTGTTGCCACTTAAATTCCTGTCTCCAACTTTTATTTAGCCAATTAGAAGAATAAATGTGTGCCCCGAGTTTGCGAGGGAAGAACATTCAGTTTCATATCGAGCAGAAAAACACATTAAATAATACAACAAATCCTCTCACCGCGGAGGAAATCCAATGCATCATTTCTTCACATCCTGCTGTCTGGCCTTTGAAGCTTTGCATGAAGACTAATCTTTGTACAACTTTGAAGAGGTTTCGATGCATTTTCTGTCCTCATGGCATCTCCTCTTGAATCACATAAATCCCAGCATTGAAAGTCAAAGAAAACTTTCCAGAATTGTCTTTCAAGGTGCCGTTTGGCTGTTCTGCTTTGCTTTAGAAGTATTTGTTTTTTTGTGTTAGATGCCTTTGCAGCCGTAGGTACAACGGCGGAACCCGAAATGTGCAACTACACAAAGTGTTGCCGTTTCGAGATGACCTCATTGTTCATCTGACCTCCTGTGACACTCCGTTTACGACCCGCGAGCGGATACAAAGGCGTCTAACCATGGACATAAATCCATATGAGGCACCGTGACTGGGATAATTGGACTATTCCTATTATTTATTACTGAAGGCTTTTTGAGATGCTGCATTTTATATTTGACGTGTGCAGGACAAATGGAGCTTTTTGCCGATTGGATCTGTTTCGGATATTTCACATGAGAGATTTGTTTTATTACAATTACATCACCATGATGACATCACTGCCTGGTACCACTCAAAAATTAAGAATGCAGCTGATCCAGGTCTGGATCCCGTATGCATAATAATATCTATGTGGGGGTATCTTTATTATTTTTAAATGTGAAAATGCTCAATTTAATATAACCGATTATGAGATGCACACCTTTATGCCCCTTATAAAGCAAAAGTGAAAGTTCCCTGCAGTCTCTCTGGTGTTTTTTTGATCCAGAAGTGATCCAGAACTGGATCACTTCTTAATTCTGGATTGGAAGCTGTTGTTGAAAGCTGGACTTCAGGGGCGGGAGCCTCGTTTTTTATTGTTCTTTCACTCTGGAGCAGCATAATTGTCATGCATTGGAAGCAGGGGAGCATGACAGACCCGGAGAGACCAGCAGACGCGTCATATATGTTCTGTGGACTGACAGCGACTGCCATTTGTCTCGGCCGGAGCGGGACAAGCCAGCCTTGCCTTTTGATCAATGCTGTTCTTTTTTATAACTGCCATTCACCATTTAGTCCCGACTCTGCCGCGGTGCCTCCATGTTTCTTTTTTAATGTCTCTCTCCATTTTTTTCTTTTTTATACACTTCTTTTTATGTCTCTCATTTTCATCTTTTTTTCCTCCTCATACAAATACACTGTATCTTTTATGGCCTCCATATAGACGCCGCCCGTTAGCATTTACGCTGCCTGCTATCCGAACCTTAGTGGTCGCTGAGGCTGTAAAATCCAACATATTAACCTCTAAATCACAGCTTAAATGATCAAGACATGTCCTATTACATCAATCATTCGCTCAGTCATCTCTCCGTATGCGGAATAAAAAGACGTCCATGCAATGTCACAGAAGTCTAAAGAGTTTTAATAAATAATACATATTTGATGTTGATAATATTCCCATATAATAAAATTCCAGATACAGACAACTGCTAATTACTGCTTATCAAATGCATTAGGACGCAGGTCAAGTCATAATAAGTTAAATATTTGACCAACGATAATGATACAAGTATTTGTCTGTCTTAAGGTGCTGCAATTTTCCTTAAAATGCAGAAAGACATGGATGGATGTGTCAGAAGTTGAAAATGCTCGGAAAATTAGAAGTGGTGACGGCAAAATTAGATCCAGGAAGGCAAGTCGACCTGACGATGGAAGCAGCCTTTTAATACACGTTCCGCCATTAAGATCTATTAGCAAGCGTTTTTGTCACACAGGCTCTAAAAGCTTTGAGTGGTCTTTGTTGCCACCGCAGCACTCACGCAAGCCAGGCTCGAGCTGAAATTAACATAAAACCCAAACGTGGAACAAGCAAACGAAACTTCTAGCCTCACCTGAAACTTTCCAAGCTGGTTTCTAATTGTCTGCATCGTAAATACACTGTCCGATATTTACGGTTGTGTTAGCAGCACACTTGTAGGACGCCTGCACTCGACTGTACAACAACAACAATAGAAACTCCCTGCATTGCACCAAGCGCTGCCCCAACTTAGACAGAAATCAATCCACCAGTGATGGCTGTTATGAGCTGTGGAACCAGACCTGTGGCCGGGAGCTATAGCTCTACCCAGGACCCCCATACTGTGTGAAGACAACCTCAGGCAGGAGCTCTTTCCTGCTACAAAAAGGAAGCTAGAAAGGCTGAGGGGTGACTTTGGCGAGGCGTCTCTGCCATATTTGTGGAGAGAGGAGAACTCCCAGATCAAATCAAAACAAAATTATTTGGAATTTCTATGGACACAGCAGAAAAGGCAAAAGTAATGGTCCGTCCACATGTGTGCGTTTTCCAACTGTGCTCGCACACACACACACACACACACACACACACACACACACGACTACACACATCATTACAGTATGGTTCCACCATGTGAGGCTATTTCAGTGACAGATATGGGCTTAGCACTTCTCTGTCATCAGCTCTGTCATATTGCGCGGTTGCTATGACAACCGTGGTGCGATACGTCAAGATGAGCGAGGAAGGCGGGGGGGGGGGGGGGGGGGGAATTAAGGCTGTCGTCCACGGCGCATTAACTATTTTTAAAAGCGATGTATTTTATAAAGACACGTGCTGTTTAAACAAGGGAGCTGTGTTAATGTGGGAGTCTAATCTCATCCGCTGGGCTAATACGTCCTTAACACCATGTTGTTGAAGTGCTGCCCAACGCTTGTGACAGTATCGTGTTATATCACTGTCGGTATGCACCAATAAAAAACCTGCACCAATGAAAACCTGCACTCTGACCTGCCGTGCCTTTTAGCCATCCCGGGTGGCTGTAAAAAAAAATGGCTTGATATTGGATCATAAACAACTGACAAGGCTGCGGCTGGATTCGAAGACAAACAGTTTTTATAAGGTGAAAGACGAGGCGTAAAAACCTCAGCACGGGAATGTTCGTGTAGCTCTATTCTAGCGGAGGACCTCGGCCTCGTGACTCTCCAATGCCAGCGCCACAAATCCAACGGGAACGCCATCGGGTTTCGATTGGTTTTCATGATTAAATACAGCCGTCGCTCGTTATATATCGCGGTTCACTTTCACTTGCGACAACCAGAATGTGTAAAAAGGACATGGCATTGTAAAAATTGAGACAGTCTGACGGTTGAATTATTTTAACCTCTGGGGTCGTAATGGCGCCGGAGCTTCGTGTCACTTCGAACCATCTGTGTTCAGGCTGCTGTGAGCATCGCTCTGTAATGATGACTTATGTCAATGCCCAACAGATGGTTGACAGTGTTAATTAAAAACAGCCCACGTGCTAATTTATGTTTCACCGTCTTGTTGTTTGAATTGCATCATCATCTTTCTCTCCACTTCCCCGTACCCGTTGCACGAAATCTAAAAGGATCGTATAAAGCGTGTGACCGCCAACATATCATCACAAGTATGTCGGTAAAACCTCAACTATTTCATGTTGGTCATTTTGAAAGTGGCCGTGTGTTTCAGGATGAAATGAAAACATTCATTTTGGACTTCGATGGGTAATCTCTACCTCGTAAAGCCATTATTTTCTCTGTTGTATGGTCATCCTGTGGAAAGTAAATTTTTTATTGGTCACTTTGGGAGAAGATTGGGACCAGCAGGGTCCTATGGGCACTCCCAGCTGATCAAGCGATCAATCATATTTATCTGTGCGTAAATCAGTTTGGCCGTCGAAAGAACATGCTGCCTCCAAGTACCTCGCAATATTGCGAGCATTAAAAGGAAAGCGTAACATGGGGGAACGTACTAACCCAAATAAAGGTTTGCGCTTTTTTTTGGTCTTTTTTGTTCTAGATGCAGCCTTTGTTTCGTGCTTTTTCTGCTGTGACCGCAATTAGGATTCGAGGAATCGGGGACACAATGGACAGTTCCTTATCCGAGCAGGAAGTAGATTGCCCTGCATTAGATTTAGAAAAGGGGACATCAGCAGCTGGAACCAGGAAGTGAGACGCCACGCAACACGATGGCCGCACTTTAAGCCCAGTGGCGTATGACTAATCACCGCGTGTGGGGGGCCAGATTAAGGCCACATTAATTCACAACAGGGAAGCCCTTTTAAGACAAGCCAGGGCACTGATAGAAATCGAAAGGGGGCCACGCTCCATCGGAGGAGAATGTGAACGCAGGAGGCGGAGGAGCGAACTCTAATTCCATTAACATTCATAATTAGGTTGAGTTTTATAAAATTAACACTTTGATTTGACTCAATGGTGTATTTCAACAACTTCTTTTGTCCTTTTTTTGGCGCATGGGCCAATGATTGTCCAATCGAAGCGCTCCTCTGTAAATCGCAAGGATGATGAGTCCTTGCGTTTCTCCTGCATTTGGAGTTTAAGGTTAAGTCTTTCTGTGGAACAGAATGCCTTTCAGTGTGTGCAACAGGCTGGCCTTGCAGGCCTCCTATAATCCTGTTAAGCACCTGGACAAAGGAGGAACAGCTGGCTTAGCCATCCTTTGCTCTGCAGCGTAAAGTAATGAAACTAAGATGGAAACCAGAAAACATCGGACAACCTGGGTATCCTCTGATCTATTTTCCTTGCCTGCTTTACCTATCATCCTCCCTCCCCCTGAGTGACGGCGGTGCTCTGTCCGCCTTGCCGCTCCATCCATTCTCAGGGATAAACACTGGCACAGATGTTTGGGAAAGATTGGCAGGGCCGTTCGGTCTAGCAGCAGAGTGCGGAAGCAGCGAGGGAAGTCTTCTCCACTCGGTATTGTTGGATATATGCTTATTAGATTCACACAATGGAGACAGGCCTGGAACCTAGCAACACTCCAGCATACAACGAGTGTGCCAACAGAGGATATCTGGGTATGTTTATGCCCTAAAGCCGAAAAGTCTCTCCCCCGCTCTGTCGCCTTTTGGTGGAAGCTGAGACTCGGGTGAGGTCCAGATGGTTCGGATCCTGTGATCAAATACTTAAGTGGGAGACCAAGAGTCAACATCCACATAAACAATACTGAGGCGTTAAGCTAGATGCTAACACCACTATGCTAACATAAAAAAAAAAAGTATCCTTTGGCGATCAGGAATATCTTTACAAGCAGCCGCATCAACAAATGGATCGTTTCCATTGCTAGTAAATGTGTTTCTGTGAAACAAAGCTCTTCCATGCCCCATTAGCGCACACAAACTACCCACTAGTCAAAGAGAAGCTGCCGAAGGAAACGTGAACCTGTGTTCCAGTGCCCGAGGACAACTCCATCCTTATGGGCTACTTGACCCTCCCCGGGCTAACGTGGCGTGAGGTCAGCTGGTCAGACGCCAGCGCGGCTGCTTGCTTATTGAGTAAAGAAGCTGTCCCAGCATCTCATATTCCCTCCGGCCAGGCTGTACGTCGTGGTTAAAAGGTGCTTTACGTGTCGAATAATGAGCAGGGAGGGGGGCGACAGTCTGCAGGCGTCTGGCCGCCAAGGTTCAAGAACGATCCTGAAACGTCGTTGTTAGCTTATCCGTGACGACTTGTTCACTGGAGCAACGGAAAGGAAAGTGTTAGCAGCGGATTCGACGGTGATTGGGCTTGTTTTAATGGCTGCCTCGTCTCGTTTGATGCCAACTTGCCATTATTTTATCTTATCATTATCCCACAGTTTGTCTGCTTTCGGGCGCCCCCTTCCTTTTTGCCAAGCTGTTAAAAGGGAACATTACAAAGATTGAGCATTTAAACACAATACAAGCACAAATGAATAATCTTTGCTCAACTGACAACTTGCAGATTCTAAACAGAAGGTCCCAGTGTTGGCTTTTTTTCGGCTTTTGTTTCCCTTTGAATTGCGCTCATAATTTGATAATTTCATTTTTTTTTTTAATAGAGCTAGTCATTTTGTTTCAACAACAGGGATCAGGAGGCAATGAATGGAGAGAGACAGTCATTACGAGGATTGGATCTAAATGCTGGCCGACTGCAAAGTAATTAGACAATAATGAATAGTTACCATGTAATTACAAGAATAAAAACAAAAGGCTGGTGCCTTTCAATTACCATCACGTACCCTCGTTTCCCCTCGGCCTTTAGTGCCGTGCTACAAGTAGCACACTAATCGGGTTTGCACCGAGATGAATGGTTCAGAGTGTTAAATAATGTATGGATTATGGCTATTGAGAATGTGTGTGTGTGTGTGTGTCGCCCTCAGGCTCTTCTCACGCCATTGGCTTTGAGGCGCTCGGCCGTTTGCGCCAGCAGAAACGCTTTCATATTGATCTTTCCCCACAAGACATCTAACGGCCACATTAAACTCCAACTTTTTAATGGCAGGTGGGGGAGAATTGATTAAATCTTTATTTGTCAAAAGCTAAGCTGCTAATTGAAGACCAATATCCCAAACTGTTAGCGTGTTTTCCTGCTTTGGTTTTTGTAATTGCGCCGCGGGCATCGCGGAGCCGTTTCCCGACGTCTCTGAAAGGCAGGCTGGGTTGTTTTCTTTCCACTTCCTTCAATCCTAAAGAGTCATAAATGACATTGCATGAAGGGCACTCTCAAATCATCATAAAACCAAGATATACGAGTCCTGATGTTTTCTTTTTTTTGTGCGCCTGGTTTAATGTCGAACAGCCTCTTCATTGTGTCCGGATGAAAACATGCTTGCACTGCTAACTTGTTGAAAAGCAATTTCTTTTTGGCGTTCTGCAAAAAAAAAAAAAAAAAAAAAAAAACGGTCTGAATGCACGACCCTGGATGATTCTTCCTGAGGAGATTGGCCCCTACCCATAATTCACTGCTGCATCTGTTGTGAAAATCATCTCAGGGAAGGATTCCTGCAGCTTTAATTAGCAGCTTTTCCCGCAACTCTGCAAATATTCTTTTTTTACAGTTTATTCTTTAATGCAGAGAGGATGCTGAAACGACTCAGAACTCACCTAAGGTTTCTATTTTCAGAGAGAAACGTGCCAAGTGGACAATTTTCTTTCAATCCCAACCATATGGGACGTTATGCTAATGCGCCGTTTCCGGCTTCCTTTGAAGGGCAACCCTTCCTCCCTGCAGCTAGCTATTTTTGGTTAACCTTTGACTGGCTGGAAGATCGCACTGAAGGACTTTTCCATAAAATATGAAATGACCAGTTCGGCCCTCCGAAACCCAAAAGTTAACTTGCCTAAGGATCCATTGAACACACAACCCTACAGATATGACACCATTCAGCCGCTAGCGTTGCCACATCAAAGAAGTGTGAGGCGGGATTTTGTTTGCGCACTGTAACTCATATAATTTCTAATCTGTAATGGTTCAAATCCCACACCTCTTAAAGCTACACCAATCTCCTGTAGAATTTTATATGACAACCCGAGCCAGACATCTGTCCGGTGTCTCGTACGTGAATATAAAAGAAGGGGGTGATGAAACCGAGGAGAAATGATGGAAAGAGGGCGATACGAACAATAAAAGCGGCGGTGATGGGCCATAAATGACTACAGTGATGATCTCACCTTCAGCGAGAAGGCCGTGCATCTCAGGCCGACTTTCATTTCAGTGGAAAACAACGGATTATGGAAGAAGAGCCCCCTTGGTGGGATTTTGTGGGGGATGTGACGGTGCGCGTGTGTGTCGTCTAAGAAAAAGGCGAAGGAACACAATCAGAGGACTCAACTTCGTTTTGGTGATGATGTCACCCATGAGAAATCACCTTCAGAGGTCAGCGGAGAAAGCGGTGACCTCATCAGAGCGAGAGACGAGAGAGGACCCAGAGAAAGGGTTAAATGTTATCAAGGGGGCTGTATCTGGATCTGCTCCGACGCCCTTGACCGACCTGCTCTGGTCTTTGTACCTGCATGACTGGTGATAAGAGGGATGACACATCTGCGCTCGGAGTCTTAGCAGCTATTCATCATGCAGGCGGCGAGAAGCCGGCTCCTGATTGGATGATTTTATGCAGATAACTGTAAACGCTATTTAGAAATCATATTGCACAATAGATTATTATGCATCGAGTATTTAGTATGGCCGAAGGCTCCTCCTGCAGACTTTAAAACTTCCCTCGGGGAAACGTGTTTGATATTCTCCTTTCTGCGTTTGATGCATCTCTTTGGTGTCTCTGGGCAGCAAACCAAAGGTTACTATTAATATTCAACCGCGTCTCCTACAAACGTGAGCTAATTTGTTTTGCCAATTGCAATTTTCAGGGGAAATGGCTCGTAATCACCAGCAATGCGTTCTCCGGGAAGGGGCGGTGTGACTTCTCTCCCCCACGGGGAAAGGAATGGGAGAAGTCAAGTTAAGGTTTGACTTGGTTTCAGTCAAAATGTTTGAGTCCTCTCAACTGTTTAAAGCTGTCGCGGGATAAATATCCTCAAACATGGAACACATCCATGTTTGCATACGGATATATTTTAGACATTTAAATTCTCATTCTTGTCACACAACCATTAATCAGATGATTCACAGAAACTTTCAACACTCGACCGCGATCCCTCCTTTAACCACGGCTGAGTGCTGGAACGCCACCGTTAAAGCGTTCAGCGGCGACTTTCCCGTCAGGGTGACAGGTTTGTAATAACATCACTGCTCTTTTAATCCATCTTTACAGCATCTCTTGCATCCTATCACCCCCCCATGGAGAGAGAGCAGTTGGGCTGGAAGCTAATTTGAAGCCAATCAATACCGGTCTGTGTTTCTTCCTGTGAGTGTCAGCTCAGTCCGGTGCCCTTGTCTAACGAGCGAGAGCGAGCGAGTGAGAGAGAGAGCATGTGTTTGACTGTAAATATATGGTTGCTACTTGAATGTCACATCTCTACCTCTTCTCCAGAGTGTAAAAGGCTATCTGATCGAATCCAAATGAGATTGATCTCCATGACAAATCCAGTTGTCGAACGAGTGCAGTGAAAAGCAGCCCCCATCGGTAACTTGAGTACACGTTGAGGTGGGATGTTATCCCGTCTGAATATTTCTGGAGGTGATTTTTTATTTTTCATGATTCTTTATAACTGAAGGAGTTTTGAATCGCGGCACAAACCCTTCCCCTTCGCCTCCGAGCATCGACGCAGATCTTCGGATGCTGAAGCCGCTCGGGGTGAGGACCAGCTATCGCCCTCTTCTCCCGCCCCCCCTTTTCCATTAAACAACCAATGAGGACGCAGCGTAATCATGAGCTGGAGTAGTAGCGGGCATGTGCAGTGCAGCCTACCCCGGGAAGGAGGGGGGGGGGCGTGTCTCCATCAGCCAAAAGTGTGTGCGCGTAGCAGAGTGTGCTCACTGAGCAGAGGAGTGAAGGGTGTATGCAGGCATGCAAGTGAGAATCAGGGGAAGGAGTGAGAGGAACGAGGGAAAGCAGGGCGATCACCGATACACTCCGAACACACACTCTGAAGGAACGACGTCAGCCGTGGGCGGTGTGATGCGTGCGTTCTCCGCCCTCGGAGCAAAGAGCCGGGATCTCTGAGGATTCTCGGATGAGACCGAGGCGAGTCGAGGAAGAGTAGCCCCGAGTGTGTTTTGCCCCAAGGGGGGGAAGCTCAGGCACGCCGCAGACAGCGCACACACCCCGGCGGGCACTCGGCACTGTTTCCCTGACAACTAGAATGGGCTGCAATTTGTGCACTTTGCAGAAACGGGAGGAACATTACAAACTGCTGTATGAGATTGCACAGGTAAGAGACGCTTGGGGAGGGAGGCGGCGGGATGGCGGGAGCTGTCAGGATTGGGATGCTTAATGACGAAGGAGGCATCGGTGAGAGCTGCAGCGTGTTTTTGGTTTGAATGGGTTGTAAAAAGTGGAGCGAAGTCAGAGTCGGATTGAGGAAGACAGACTGGGAAGGGAACAGGAAACGGTGGAGGGACAAGTAGAATGGCAGAGCCAGTGTGTGTGTGTGTGTGTGTGTGTGCGTGCGTGCCTCCTTCCATCAAAGCGAGAGGAGCTAGTTATTTCTCCTCAGCAGCAGGAGATGTGAGAACAAGTTCAGCTCTTTCTCCCGCTGGCTTCAGGGGAATTCATCACATCGCTGCCTGCGGTTCAAAGACCAGCCGGCCGACTCGTCCCCCTCTGTTCCACGCGGACTCCTTTATTTCCTCTCCTTCATTATGATCATTATTATTATTTCTGAACAAACGGGCGTCCTGTGGTTGAATGTGTCATCCTGCCCTGTCCTGGGCTGGAATGCGTCGTTTCGATAGGAGGCGGTAAACACACCTGTAAAATGACGCCTCCTGCTGTAAAACGGCAACGCTTGAATCAAAGACCGGCCCGCGAGCCGGATGTTTCTTCCGGCGGGGACGTGTGGTCGTATGCGATTGCGAGGAAACACGTGCTGCTGTGTTGTTGCGGGGAGTACGGAGGATGCCGGTGGCGGCGGCGGCGAGGATTCATTCATCATTCAGTATCTTCCACGCTCACAGGGAGTACAGAGAGAGACTGTACAGTGTGAGAAATGCAAACGCTGCAGGAATACTTAGTCGGTGGAGTTTTGCTGCTCACAGTTCTGAATATAAGAAATGCATTAGCTCCACTCAACCTTCCTTTGCTGCTCGAACCCGTCACCCCGTCTGACTGAACGCCTTGATGAGACAGCGGGTGGGAATCTGCCAGTTCAAGGAAAACCCGAGAACCTCGTAGCATTTTGACTTAAGGAGCGATTCGAACCGATTCCGCCACTTAAAGATAATTGGCATCTTGACAGCCTTTTTTTATTTCATAAATTGACTCTGTTCTCACATCCTTGCTGTAAAAACAATGCAGCTTGAGTCAGTAGGTTGACACCAGGCCTGGAAATGGGAAACGGCTAACCTGGCTGTGCCCAAAGGTAACAAAAGCCACCTGCCAACACCTTTAAAGTGTTAAGTTACAGCTGCAGACAGACAGACAGGTGTACACAAGCCCATTTGCTGCTTAGCTCCTTGCCTGGATGCTAACATACCTAGCTCCAGCTACATGTTTACCTCACAGACTTGAGCATTGTGACGGCATTTCTTAGCAGCTTTCCTTCAATGAAGAGGCGGGCCGCCAGCTGTGGGCGGGATCTATTCTGTCGGCTTACGTTGTCTTGAACTAAAATGCTTCGTCTCAGGTGATGCTCATTTGGACAAACATAAACGGAGGCGCGTTGTTTGCTGTTTGGAAGCAAACATAAAAACGGTTTCTTCCCATCGTACTTCGCGCTGTCGGTGTCCTGGCTCTGTGACAGATGTCCAAGAATAGAGAGAGAGAGAGAGAGAGAGAGAGAGAGAGAGAGAGAGAGAGAGAGAGAGACCACGGTTAGAAGCTGCAGCAGACACCAACAGTTCTCGTTAGTGTGGAAGGAAGGAAGGAGGAAAGAAAGAAAGAAAGCGCTCACAATAAGTGTGCCAGTGTGACTTTGCCCTAAAACGCATCACTGAGGGGATTCTGCAAATCCGGAGAGACTCTCGACTATCCCTCTTTTTCCTTTAATCATTTGTTTGTTCTATTTTCCCACTCTCTCCTCCTTCCTAACCTTCATTAGCGTCTCCTTCCCCGTGTCTTTCTCCCATTGAGCAATCTGTTCCTCCCCGCTCTCAGATTTTTGGCACGGACTACGCTGCAGATTCTAATAGTGTTATTGTTTTCCGTTGTCTGGTAAATCCTCTTCAGGTCTAGTGCTATTAATTTGTGGGACTTGGCGATGCTATGGTTGATTGATTGATCGATTGTCCATTCAGGGCTCCTGCATTGGGGGGGGGGGGAATGCTGTAGCCGTAGTTGGCTTCAACATTCATGGTAAAATAATATCGCTGCTGTTGAATCTATTCTAGATTTAGAATAGATTGTCAAAATTCAAGGCCCTCCTTTGGATGTTAAAAGAATTTCATTTCAAAAACTTCTACAGATTCCAAGGAAAACTAACCTAATTAGCATGCATTAGCATAATGCTACATTGCCTTGATTAAAAATTAAAGGACATCAATACGTTTTCATTACATTTCTAACATATAATCAATACTGTATTGGTACCAAATAAGATGACATTTTGGCAATTTTAGTATTGAAGTAGGTGAAAAAACATTTTTATTTAGCCCTTTGGTTATTCATTGAGGACTCACTAGCGCCCTCTAGGTGAATTGCAGTCAATTTTAGAACAATGGAATTAACGGGAAGTGAACAGCGCTGCAGTCGGGCGCTCTTTAACGCCAATTCAAGATGGTGGTCAATAATTCTAATGTCAGGTGACCCCCCCACCCCCCAAACAAACGCATTTCAACTTGACCGCCTCCTCGCCGGCAGCGGCTGTCTCTGTTCCCAGAGCTGCAGCATCCTGACAGCACGGCTGGCTGCCTGACCCCGGCTGCCCGGCAGCCGCCGAGAGATTTACGACTCTGGTCAGACCATTTACATTCAACGATTGGTTTGTGATTTTGTGTGTGTGCGTCTCTTGCACACTCACACCACAGGGAGCCATTATAACAGCAGCGAGCGCCATTCCTTGTATTTCGCTCTAGGCTGCCTTAAAATTGTCCAACAGCTTCTGGCCTCCGGACCTTCCGAGGACACATGTCTGGTCTTTTCAGTTGAAATAAATTCAGATTTATTGTGTCACACATTACGGTATACAACAGCGCCCCCCCCCCCCCCCCCCCATGAAATCAGCTCCTCACTGCTTTATTTATCCTTAAAAAAAAAAAGAAGCCTGTCTTTATGTTTCGTATCGAAAGACCCGCTTCATTTCTTCGTGACCCGGTCCAACCTTTGACGCGGTCCTGGTCTCGGGAGGCAGATGCGCTTGCCACATGTCCAGCCTGCTGGACAGCATGAAGGGGGCTAGACGGACGCTGCCTCACCCAGCCAGAGGGCGCCACACTGAGCAGGGGAAGCTGTGGTCAGACCCACACCAGCCGTCGCCTCCATATGGCCCACCTCAGACCTGGACCGGGGTTCGTTCAGACAGGGCTGTGAAACACGCTGGGGCTTCGGCCGCCTTGACCGGAGAGGACGCAGGAGGGGTTTTTCTCAACCGGCGTGAAAAGAAGCAGAAAAAGCTGTACGATAGAAGTCCGGGATCCTGGCGATGGCGATTACTCTAATCTTCTGCTCCCGTGCCTCACTTCAGGATGAGGCTTTGAGGTCATAAAATGTGCCCAGGATGAAGGGATGATTCATCCGCTGACTTCTCAGACAGCACAACAGCGCTCCAGAACTCTGTTCCGTCTTTCTCTGATGGGCTCTTTCAGCCTCTCTCAGAAAGTGCTGGACTCAAACGACCTTTCCATCTTTTTCCATCTATTTTTCAGACAAACAAAGTCGTCTTTCTCGCCCGTGCGGGTCAGCGGGTCTGGCCTTTCCACCTGAGAGTGTAATTCAACTTGACAGGTCCCTCTCGCCCGCACGCAAACACACTCAGACTAAAAACGTGGCAGGCCTGTATTGCTGTCAGCAAACAAAATGACATATTTTGGCAACCGGACAACTACCCCAAAGTGCAGCACCCTTCAGCTTCTCGAATGCTTTTGTATGTCTGTACTTTACTTAGTGTGCCGTGCTTTATTTTCCCCATGCTGTAGTGAAACATTTAAAAAATGTAAACTTTCTTTACTTGCAGATGCACAGATCACCTTCTGGCTGTTTTTGTGTGTTGGATGGGTGGTGGTGGTAGGGGGGGGGGGGGGGTGTCACAAAGTCAGGGTAAGACTGCATGGTCTGGCGTGAAGCGGGGGGAACTGCCACCGTTTCGCTTCACCAGCCAACAATCTCCCCCTGCGTTGGCTCCGATAAGGAGAGGATGAAAGCCCGTTCTGTGGGCGAGGGCGGCGCTCACACTTCCCCCCCCCCCCCCCCCCCCAGACAAGGCAAAGGATGCCGGCTGGATGCATGCGCACACACATACACACGGCTTAACAGCCACGTCAGAGGCAGATATGTCACTACTGTTTGCATTCATGTACCACACAAGAGGTACAACCGTTCATCAGCTTCAGGACGCGCTTTCCTTCTTTACAACCGCGTATAAATGCCATTCAGGGCTCTTAGCACCTGACAAGAGGGCTTATCGGTTGTTATCAGCCTCTAGCTGATTAGCATACGCGCCAGCGGGCCAAGTTGATAGGAGGCGGGTGGGGGGTGGGAAGGTAGCGGAGTAAAAAAGAAGAAGAAGTAGTTGTGAAATAGGGAGAATGTGGCACAGTGACGGATCCTCGATCAGAGGGAAGACGGGACTACCGGTGATTCCTTAAATATCCTCACTCTCCGCTTGTTGATGTTGCCCTTCCCAAAACGTCGTCCCTCCTCCTCCTCCCCCCCCTCCATCACCAGTCACTTTGACATTGTTTCAGATCCGTTCCATTCCGCTGCTCCCGTCTGTCTCCCTGCTCGTTTTTCATCTCGCTCATTAATACACTCTGGCATGACCTCACCCTCGAAAGGTGCAGAAACTCCACACAGGAAAGACGAGCGAGTGACAATCTGTCTGTCAGACGTCACCACATTCTCAGTTCGGCGTGCATTCTGCAGCGAGTGCCTTAGGTATGGCCGCGTGTCGCAGGCTATGCTCACTCAGGTTCGACCATCTGGAGCCTTTATGGATATGTTGCAGGCATTTGCTGCAGCACGACATAGAAACGTGCACACGCGAAAAGAAAAAGCTCCCCTGGATATTTAGCCCAAGCAGGGAGGAAATGCTAAAAACACAACTTCTGAGACTTGAAAGGCTCCAACGTCTCTCAGATTAGCATAATCTTTCTCAGTCAGATCTTTTGATGGGTTTCCTTGGCAGCGAAGGTGCCGTACTCATCTGAGACCAAATGTCTGTTATGCTATAAAAAGAAACTCTTCTCCCTTCCATGCACCTTTTTCCCGCTGCGAAGAAATTCTCCATCAGGTGAAGCGGGGGGGGGGGGGTATTTGTTACGACTCCGGCTCTGCTTGCAGCATGTTGCTTGTAACATCGCAGATATTTTTTCCTGCAACAGCCATCATAACATCTGCTTTAAAGACATTGTCGAAGACGAATAAAAAAAAGAGCGACAAAGCTTCATGCTTTTTTTTTTTTTTTTGGCACACCCGCTGCCAAATGAAACCTACAGGGCGGATCCTGGGTCCAGGTGGTCTAAAGGGAGATCGGGTTACAGCCGGGTGCTGGTGTTGGATTCCCACTTAACCAGCTTGCGTTGAGGAGTCATTAGGCCCACTCAGAGGCTGGCATTGAATCCAGTTACAGATAGAATGACACTAAACCATCTGCACGGCAGCGTGGGGGGGGATCATGTTGATATGGGAAATGCCCTGAGGATGGGTCTTTGTTCCGATGGGGGGGGGGGGGACATGTATTCTGTTCTCCTCTGCCATTTCTTTAAATCTAATTAGGTCTGGAATTATCCCTGGGAATCCAGAGATCACAGCAGGAGCAGGTGGCGAAAACTAACAACGCAATCTGACATCGCTTGTTTGCGCCTTCAGGTTAGATGAATTGTGTAATCTGGTTTGGAAGAAGCCACAATTGACCCCAGGTAAATTGCATCCCAAAAATGTAGTCCGCTTTAATGCCCGATCATTTTTATCGACAATAGTTTGTGTCAAACTTATAAAGATCTTTTGTAAAACACTCGTTAATCATCAACCGACTGATACGACAGAGGGGAACGTGATTAGCCATTCATTCAGTCATTTTTCACTCGGAGTCTTAATTGAGACGAGTTGAATAAGGGCTAAATTGCACCACCATGTGTTTCTCATTCAACCAACCGACCAAGCGCTCTTCTTTCACGCTCACACTCGGCGTAGTCTGAGGCGATCTTCTTCTCTACCACGGGGCGGGGCGGGGCGGGGCGGGGAAGCTGCCTGTTATGAATAATGCTAATGGTTTAGGTGCTTCCAGTGAGCATAAACACGCATCACTTGAAAATGAAGAAGGCGAAGGTTCGGGTGGGGGGGGGGGGGGTCGGATCTTCACAGCTCACACTCTAGGCTACTTTAAAAAAAAAAAAAAGATTTAATTTTATGCAAAAAGCAGCACATAAATGTTTCATCTTCCTGCTTCCCAGTAAAATGTTTTCGCTTTTCAAGCTTTAGCATGTTTTGCTAATTATGTCCCCGCAACCGGATCCCGGTTCTTTTTGCCTTGAACTAAATCTGTGCTAAAGTGTTTTCATAAAATTTAGCATAATCCCAGAAGTTAATGGTGAAACTACTGTAGATGAGCCAGGGTCACTTTTCTTTTTCATCTTAAAGTAAAATATTCATAATAAACAAATTCATGAATTTGGGAATGTTTTTCTGTTACAAATTTATGAGTGTGAAAAATGCGTCCGGTAATAAGATGCTATGCTAATTTTAGATTTCATATTCAGCCAGCATTTGCAGGGTCCCGGCCACCCCGCCGTCTCCGTCCGGCTGATTACTGGGGTGCGTCTGTTGTGTCACCGCCACAACACAACAGTCATACTGGTACGTGTTACCCACGGCGCTGTGGATGTTTAGATCCGCAACGAGGAAGATAGGGAAACAGCAACTTAAAACGGCCCCCGAATGGGCAGATTGTACTTTTTTGATGCTAACTTCCATGAAAAATTCTATATAAATCCAAATAAACATTAAAAGATGACTGAAAACTTTCTGAAACATTAACTAAAAGACATTTACTGCAGACAACAGACAACTCCTTACACACTGAAAAAAAAAAGCTCTTAGCCTAAAGGGATTTGCTGAAAAATAATACAATGAAGGATCACCAGTCTGAGCCACATCTAGTACAAGAATTATGATCTTGGACGCAGAATGTGTTCAGCGCTCCCCTTATAGACAAATAACACATAACCTCTTTGTGAACCCGGCCATCTGGATGAATTATGAGGGTCTAATCGGTGACCCCCGAGAGCCTAATTCAAACTCATTGCTAGTATGTGTCAAGGGGCCCGAGGAAGCGCCGCGGCATTGTTCAGCTCGGCTCACTGGCTGTTGTTTTAATGACAGGCGGGAGATTAATGGCAATCTAATGACTGTGGGGAGGACACGGCGCAACAATAGAGTCGGGCCACGTCGAAGGCAAAGTACATTAGCCAGTCGCACGCACACACACACACACACACACACATTCAAGCATACGTGTTAAAAAGGTACATTTAGCTCATCCCCCCCGGATGCCAAAGCTTTCCCGGGCAGATGCATGCACGGGGAAAAGGAAAGTGACTTCTATTGATTTGTCATTAAAGAAGTTTGGCTAATTCTCAACCCCCCCCACACACACCAATGTGACTAAAGAAGGCTAATTTATGCATTGGCGGCATGGCGCGGGCGGAACAAGCGTGTGACGGCGGGGCTGAATGCTCACTCGTGGGTCGCGGTAATTGTGGCGGGCTTGCTCGGATGTGGAGTGTAATGAGTGTCTTGTTGATGCCGTTCGTCGCAGCCCGTGCCATCGATGGCGCCGAGCCTATTAGTTAAATACAGTCACGTTGGCCCCGCCGTGCTGCACGAGCCCACCAGACCGGAAAAAAACATCCGTCAGTCATTTGTGAGCAAATATGAATATGCTGCGGTCGACTTTGAATAAACCTGAGGATTAAACCAGGCAGCGTGATACAGGCTGTATGTCTTGAGGGTTTGTTTTTTTTAAAGTCATTTTACTGGATCTAGTTAGGGAGTTCATGAACTTTGCTCGCCACTCCCATAAACCCAAACTATTACGTGTTGGGCCGTTGTGATGATAAACTTGCCACACTAGTGATTTGTGTTTTAATCACCCTAAAAGAAATGAGAATCGGGACTTCAAGCGTGGCGTCGATAATTAGACAGTTCACATTTAAAGTCTACAGGACATTACCGAGATTCCTCAACGTTAATTTTATGTGGCAAACTCCTGTTGAACAGTTCATAAAACACAAAATATGAGAAGCCTGGTCCCGCCTCCGGTTTTATTGGGGATCTGTGCCGCAGCGGTGCAAAAATGGGACTCGGGCTATTATGAAGATCTGCTGAAGTGATTCTGGGGGGGATGCGTGAAATAATCTTGCTTTTCAGCCCTCCGCAGAGACGTAATAGGATTTGATCATCTACAGGGCTGCAAAAAACCCCGATCCTGTTCATGCTGCAGATGCTTCTCGAATCGAGTGGCAGGACGATGCAAGGCTACTTTAACTCGCCGCATGCTCCACTTCTAAACGTCCATGCAGCTCTAACTTTTAACTCCCCCCTGTGACGTTAAGATCTAACAGCCAAAACATGCCAAGCCTGCGGAGAGCATCTCAAGGAAACGGCCTAATCTACCGCACAGATTCCCTCCCTCCGTAGAAGGGACTGACCCGAGCGTGCTGCTTAGCATCCACCCTGACAGCAGCTCTTTAATCCACTTTTCATGTTGTCATTCGTTGCTCCTCCGTGCAGAACTAATTGGCTGCTTTTGCCTGTTGTGTGTGTGGGGGGGGGAACTCGTGTCAGTGGGAAAAAGGTGAAGGACACTCATTACAACTCGTACGCCCAAATCGCAGGCGTGAACATATACGCATCACGAGTGCAGACGAGCACATGAACATAGTCGGAAACGCCTGAACTCGACTGCATGAGTAAGTGTCCTAATAAGAGCAGTGAGGAGAATCTCCTTGAACTCCTAGCTTATGACAAACACACACACTTAGCTGCCGCCGCCGCCGCCACCATCACAATCACGTCCTCTTCCTCGCTCGCTCTACGTCTGATTTGCATTTTGGTTAACACTCTAATTGCCTCTCATTAAATACCTTGTCACTTTGATTAATTGGAGCGATGCAGAAATGTAAAACAGCAGAGCATCACAATGCATAATGAACAGTCGCTGATTTAAAAAGACAAACAACTCTGGCAAATATATATATATATATATATATACTGCAGAAGAGAGGTGAAATCTCTCTAACTCCACGTCTACTTTTAAAGCGGAGTCAGGGCTTGGCTTTTCCACGAGTAAATCCATTAAATCAAATAATTTCTGAGGTCAGAGTTTGGTATTTTGACACAGATTCATGCTTATGCACGAACAAATGTCTCTTCTCGTGCTCGTTTTCACTTCTGTGGGAGGAAAAGTGAAGATTTCCACGAAAAAAGACAGACGTTAAACCAGAAAGGAAGATCAACTCGGATCAACTACAACAGCGTTAAATGGCTGAGATTGATTTCCTGTGATCAGTGCATTGTCCAAATATAGATCCGAATGAATCTCATTTTACATAAGTTACTTTTAGATAGGTAATCTCAAAAGTGCCTCATCCAAAGGAGATCTACATCTGGACTATCAGCTGATAATGTGGTAGAAAGTTTCCGAAAGATTAGATTTGGAAGCAAACAATGGGGGGGGGGGGGGGATTTATTTCAACCGCTTCCATCCTGCTCTGCCGGCTTGCCCCGGGTCCTGATGAGGCATGCGCTGATAGAAAGGCGGTATTCTCATCCTGTACAGGGCAAAGGTCAATGGGATTCGGCCGACTGAGCCTGATCCACCAGTTGCACAGCCTGCCAGTCAAATTTATGAAACCTTCGTCTCCTTTGCCTCCGCTGCACAAGGTGATATTACATGTCAGAGACTTTTATTATTGAAATGAGACATTTACGACACCGAGCCCTCGCCACAAGAGAGCGGCCTCTTGAATCATCTCCGCGCAGGAAGGAGGAAGACGCAGCTTATTGGAGCACGGAACGGCGCCTGAACATCACGCGCTTTCTATGAATGTAAAAACAATCTGACTTGTATTCAGCTTGAGTAAAAAAAAAAAGAATCTGGGCCTTTTATGAATTAAAGCCCCAGATTGAGTCAAACACGCTTAATGTAAATAACCGCTTTGAAGCGCTGCTTTAAATCTGCGAGCTGATGTCACGTTTGTGCATGTGGCTCGTGTGCAACGCCTCACAATGACGGCGTATCTGTCAGATTTAGCTGCGAGCTTGAGTGGTTTCCATCACGCTCTTATCTCACGGCGAACACAACCCTTCATCTGCGCACACACACACACACACACTTATCTTTGGCTTTTCTTATCGCCAATGCTTGAATACAAACTTGGAAAACACATTTAGCGGCTAACTGATTACAACACATTGTGTCTGCTTTCTTTCGCTGCAATACCTTCAACCCCTTCCCAAGACATCTAAAGGCCGTCCCGATCGATCGGTAACGACACACTGCTGCTGCTCAGCGCAAAGCCGAAACAAAAGCACAGAAGTGCGTGCGTATTCTGCCGTCCCAAACTGCAGCACTTTGAACCTTGATCTTTAGGAGGAGTGTTCGGACAGACAAGGAGCTTTGGTGTGGGGCTGCTGGGAATAAAACATTTTTTTTATTGGCAACGGTAACCTTTAACTTGAGAGCTATATGAAGGCCGCGCCACGTTGGGTAGACCCGTCAGCTGAGGCTATTTGTGTTGTTCCTTCACGTCGAACAATATAAGGAGCTTATTATATATCGTCTGTCCGTCGGCCTGGTCACAGGATCACAGTCGAGTAATGAGAGACGGAACTTGTAATCAAAATGGAATTACTGTTTGATATTGATGGAATCTGCACACGTACACACCCAAGTAAAGACAGAACACCTATGCTCAACCCCCTTAGATGGAGATCACGCAATATGACTAAATTTACCTTCTCCGACTTGTCCGCTCCTCTTTATCTCCCTCATTTGTGGCTTAATTATCCATAATGCTTTGTAAATTTAAGACATATGTGTTCCGCACACCAGCATGTACATAGACACATAAAACCCGTGCGCATTCAGAGTCATTACCCCGGCCTTTGTCGCATCTGCCGGCTATTAATCAGCCCCCCAGTTAGCTCATCAACAGCCAGACTGAATCCAGGAACAACAGCAGGTAAGCGCTCTAACAGGTCTGCACGATCGCTTATTGCCTCGCTCTAATTCGAGATTAATGCGTCCATCTGGACCCCGTTACAACTTAAAAATGTTGTGGAACTTCCTTCGTACTTTTTCTGTCACGAGCATATTTTAAAAGGCGCCGATAAAATTAGGTTTATGTTTGCGGAGGAGCGCGGAAGCACGTCGTTAAATCTGCCACCGCTGCAGCAGTTGGTGGTGGAATGCAGACTGATGGGCACCGAAAGCTGCAACACTTCGCTAATAAAGGTGTTCGGAAATACATTGTGGTTGCAAAGTAATGATATATTTGTTTACACACCCGAGCAAAGCCTGTAGCGGCATTACAAAAATAACTAGAAAAGCACTCGGAGAGCACAGACCTCCACCAAGCAGCTCATTCCCCTCTTAATTGGATTTACACCATCCACAAGGTGATCTGGATCATCAGAAGGTTCTAGATAGTTCTTTGTATCTTTATACACCAACCATAAAAAGTAAAAGTGAACCGGAGTCGACTTTTGAATCAATAAATGGAGTTTTAATGTATCCGGATCGCTCTTAAAATTTGATGGGATCTAAGACCCATCTTCAGGTTTTATTTCATCTGGTACTTTTTGAGTTACGCACAAACAGTACAGAAAGACGGCAGTGATTTCATAACCTCCGTCTTGGCGGAGGTAAATATATACAGTGTTTAATTTGCTGAAAATATAAAGAATATTTCTTAGAATTAGCTCTTCAAACTTCTAAACCGACATCAATTTGACTTGCCAAACACGGTTACGCTCTCAGACACGCAAAATCAATGCCAGCGATCGATTTCAGGATGTGACGGGCTACAAATGAACTTGACAAACAGAAGCTAAACTAATTGGGTTGAGAATCGTGTTGAGGCTGCACATGCAGACTGAGTGTGTGAATTCTCCACAGCTGTCCGGATGGCACGAACTCTTGACGGAGTCCCTTGTGACACATCCTTTCATGATCTTGCAAACAAAGTAGATTCTGTTTGCCCATACCGATCCTCCCCCCCCCACCGGACCCACACCCACCGACGCCGCGCTTCCCCACTCTGCTCCGTATCTGCTTAAGTCAGCGTTATTATTGCGTGTGCATCTAATGGGTTCGGCGGTAGGACGGCGGATGTAAATGAAGCATTTGAGCCGGAGTGATATCAGTGCAAGACTTGAAATAAATGACCTCCTTTAAAGAAATGTTCTCCTTCAGCAAATGCTGCAATAAAGTATGATTAGGGTCTCTATAAATCTGGAGGTAGCCTAAAGGTGAGGGAAACGCAAATCGTGAACTGCTGGACAGCAGTTAAAATGTCTGTAACCGATGGGAAGGCGTACTGTGCAGGTAAAAATAAAGAGGGGAGGGGCTGTGTAATGTGCTCCCTTCCATCAAGAATTACTGCCAAAGTGCCCTTAATGAAAGCCTTTAACTCCTAGTTGCTTCAGTGGAAGCTATTTGGTGGAGAAGGTGTAAAGGTGTGAGGCTCCCAGGTGTGAATGTGAAGCAGGTTGTTCCTGAGAGGAGCCTACATGTCTTCCAGGTCATCCTTGGGTAAATGAGGTTTGGAAAAAAAGGCACCGCGATCTTTAGCAAGTGCTCAAGGTCTCTTCAGTTCTGAGAGGCAGGACGTCAATAAACGCCATGGTGATTTGGTGTCTTCTCTCCCAGGTGAACGCACGTGACTTTGCCAAGGCCGACCATGAGGAGGCGGTGGTGGAGGCCATCAAGAGAGACCCCATCGTCGCCCAGGTTCTCCGGCGAACCCCCGCGGCCGCCGTCGCACGGAGCCACAGCGGCGCGCTGGACGATGCGTGCGTGGCGGATGTTTGCACGCAAACGGACATTACCTTTGAACACATCATGGCGTTGGCGAAGCTTCGGCCCGCCACGCCCCCCGTCCCCGATATCTGCCCCTTCCTTTTGTCTGACAGGTGAGGGCAAGACTATTGCATCTACTGAAAGGTAGCAGAGAGTTATTAGCCAATGGGCTGGTGGAGCAGGCGTTCTGATACTGGGCCCATTCTGCGGCTACCCTCGATGTCTACTTAATCTTAATTTATAAAATAAAAGTAGGGTACATTTATGATTATTCAAGCAGACAACAACAAGACACGATTATATTTTGATGAGCTTTATGATAACCGCTCTTCCTCTTTTTGTCTTTTCAGTTGCCACTCCATCCATACCATGGAGCACGAGTTCTACGAATGTCCAGAGTACCTGTCGAGCACCCCGGCAGAGGTGGAGAGAGCCGAAGAGTACGAGTACGAGGTATGGATTGGCATCTTTTCCTCTTCTGTGAGCGGAACTCAACATTTGATATCCAAGCATTTTGGATGCCGATTGTGAAGCGGTGTTTTCTTTGCCACACCTCCACTTCTCATTTCATTTGTGGACTGCTGTCGCTCAAAAAGGCATAAAACACTCAAATAATGAAATTCTCAGTAAAGATTTTGCTCGGGAGTGAAACACTTGGACACTTCATCGGCCTTTCCGTGGTGCTTTTATTTTGCCATTTAAAAATAATAATAATTGGTGCTCGATGTCCTCGGCTGAAGAGGAGCTTGATAGTGACATGAAGATTAATGTGTCTCATATTGTATGAAGCCGCGGGGGGATGAACAGCACAATACCTGTGCTCAAAATGCTGAATTGTAAAGATATTTGTGTGCAGGCTATTCAACTCCATTGAATAGACTTAATTTTTGCTATTGATGTCGCCGGATACGAGGCGACCGTCGCGTCCTCGGAAATAATAACCCTAGCCCTGAGGTATGGTCCTCACTAGTCCCGGAACAATGCAAGGAAAATTGTCTACTCCAGTAATACAAGGAAATTGGCTTCCCCTTGTGAGAAGAGCAGCTTCTCTTCGGGTTCGTTTTGTGCGCCGCAGCAAAGACGAAAAAAGGCCATTCTTTTAGCAATCTCACCAAAATAAAACCCTTCAAGGAACGACTTCCTTGTTGAATCCAAATCTTGTTATCGACAGAGGACAGTCTTTCGTGTCCATGTCGGGCAAAGTCAATGTCTCCACTGTCAGAAATGCATCACGCCAGTCCTGGGAGTGGACCTCGAGGTCTTGCTAGGTGGAATTGATGGGTGATGCTTCCGACAGTGAGCGGTCCCCGTCCGGCTTAATAGGCACTTCCTGGTTCAGTGAACTGCACTGTGGGTCGTTAGGATTCCTCCGCTGCCAGCTGTGGCCTTACCTCACAGCGTTATCTGGATCAAAGGGCCCTCAGTGTGTGTCAGCTTGTCGAGGGTGGGAGCGGGGGGGCTTGTAATGGAGGTAGCATCGGGATAAGGTCGCACACACACTCTCGGTTAAACCCCCACTCCCAGACGCATACATCCCGAATCCGCCGTCCTCCCTTACCTCTGTCCATCCATGTGTACCTAACTGAAACGTGAATGGTTTCCTCTCGGATGAAACGGAACAGGGCTGCCACTCCCAGGGACATTGCCTCTGACAGGTTTAGCTTCGCTTCCAACTCGCTGTCCACATGGGTACTCCCGCTGTCATAATGCTCCTGCTACGTCTACTGGTCATACCCAGCGGTAATATTGATATATCAGTGGAGGGAGTAGCAGACAGTAGAAAATGAGGATCGAAAGTAAAGTTCACAGAGGAAGAATTCCCACTACCAATCCCCAGGTTACTTAATCTACTGCTAGGACTATCCGAGGTGTTCACGCAACAGTTGCAACCCATTTCGGTCATGAATAGCTAATCTCTGCAAAATCAATTCTGAATAGCGGCCAGCTAGCTATTTGCCAAAAATATATATGCCGTAATTGAGGATTCATGTTGAAGGCCGATTTTTATCGATTGATTGGATTGCAAGGGTGCATAAAATAGAGTACCGTATAGAAACAGATTAGCATGTAGCGGAATCACGCTATCCCCACATGCCAACTGCTGCATTTAAGAGCCAGATTAAATGGAGACCAGTCAAAGACGGACTCATTCAAAATGCAGGTTTTCCATTTGGAATATGATATTCAAATTAAATTACAATCATTACACTGTAAAGACTTAAATTCCGACAGCTGAAAGGAGGGGTTAATGTTCATTCGGCATGTCTGTAATAGATTTTCACCGAAACAACCTAAGCATATGAAATTTAAATATTAGCAGATAAGCCGCCACCACCTGTCATACATCTTCATTTTTCACGTGCCTCGGAGGCATGCGGTGAATGTGAGCCCTACTGCTGAAAATTGGGGAAACACTCAGCCGAATTAAATTAAGATGATGAATCCCATCATTTGTCACAACGCATTATAACCCGTGCGAAATCATCGCCGCGCCATAATTCAAACTCCACAGCGGGATACATTAGGATCCAATCATTGCTAATGAAGCCACCACAGCTCTGTACATCTGGGACATGCACTGATTGGATTCATACCTTAATGCCCAACCCCAGCACTCCAGCAAAATCCAAAATATCAACCAATTTGCACTGACATGAAGGCGTGACGGCGTGTAGCTGTTAATTCTCTGTCAGTGGTTGTATAAATTCGGGCTAAACGCCTGGGAAGCATGACGTACGGTGTTACTGCATTCTAAACTCCAAACACAACCTTTCCGACCTTTGAAGGTCAGGCCTGTCGGCACAGGGGGTTAAATGCCACAGAAATTAATTACTTCCCCTGTCAATCTGCTTTTGTGGTTTCCCATGACAGCCAAAAAAAAAACAGACCAGACCAGGGCTTAATTCTTGGATCACCCTTCTTTATCCCAACCCCCTTCTTTCACAAAGTCACCTCGCTGAATGCATACTTTATTTTATTTTTCCGTGTTGTAACAGGAGGTGGAGTTGTGTCGCCAGAACAGCCAGGAGAAGCTCGGGTTGACGCTGTGCTACAGGACGGACGATGAGGAGGACACCGGTATCTATGTCAGCCAGGTGGGGGCCGTCTCTGTCGCCTCTCGCAGTGAATGAATGTAACCTCGCACCGCTTAGCCGCTTTCTTTTTAGGATTTGACAGTTAATGCTTTTACCCTTCATGCAATTATCTGCTCCAAAATAGATATTTATTGTTGCATAAGATAAAATGCTGCACGCTGAAGAACCACTGGAGTATAACCAAGTGCTTCCTGATGAAGTCTGATAAAGACAATGCTGCCTGTTTGTTCAATCAAACAGTGCCCCCATTACCAGCTTCCTCCGGAGCAAGAATTTATTAGAACACAGCATGAAATGCCATTTCAATTTCCATTTTTATATCCTGAAGCATGAAATAATCAAAATGACTAGAGGAAGAAAAAGAAAAAAGACGAATTATCGACTAAAAATGAGCCACGCATGGACAAAGAGGAAGTGGAGTTTGAAATGTGATTCCCATTCTGCCATTCCCAGCTTTCCTCCCCCTTTAACATGTTTTAATTGAAGGTTTTAATTAGCTGTGAGTGACAACCATTTCCTTCCTCTAAGTGAAATGATACATCATCCATTTAATGTACCCCCCCCCCCCCCCCCATAGCAAAGGCATTGACACTGATTATACTTTACATTTTCAATAAATTGCAAAATGAAAACAAATTATTGAATTATAAGGTACCATGGCGACTAAAAGGCGACACACTGAATGAGAACAATGGTTTGCTTGATTGCAGGTGTGCCTTCAATTGCAATCTTGCACAAAAGAAAGCAAGGGGGTGTGAAAGGTACCACCTGTTAGAAGAATTAGAAAGGATATTAACCGTACTATCTTAGGCTCCTTTCAAACTGGGAAGCAGAGTATCTTGCTTTTTCTTCTTCCTAAACCAGACAACACCGGCACCATGCTGAACCTCAAAGGATCATGAAATGGCTCGCTCGCCCGCTGAGAGAATGAAGCTATTTTTGTGTGTGATATAAAGAATAAAATGCTAATTTCCCCTCATTAAAATGTAGGTGACTGTTCGCAGAAGTGTGTCGTTTTCCTCAAGTCGCTTCTCAGATTTGTTTTCCCTCCACTTGCACTGCAGCTGCGCTTCTTGATCTTCAATGCAAGAACAAAGCTTACGAAGGACGTTGTTGTTGTTGTTTACCCACTGGGAGGCATTTTTTTTCCATTCAGTTAAAATAGGATCACGGCTGTGCGGCAAACTCTTGACTTTTTTTTTGTATTTCTTCGCCCTAAACTTCCCTTCATCATTCATTTATATCTGCTCTAATGCATGATGTCATCAGAATTTATTTATTTGCCATTGTCAGTGAAGGGATTCACAAACTTGGATTTTTCTCTCTCGGTGCAATCGTGCAACATGAAACCTAAAATAATGACAAAGAATAAAATGCAAAACTACAGCGCTATGCTACAGGGTTGTGCAGTAAAAATAGACTACGGTAAGAAAAAACATAATACAAAAACCCACCACAGCAGCACATCATGGACTCACATGTTTGACAACCTTCGAGCACAAATACAAATCAGTACCAGACTATAAGGTTCTGATCCAAGCACAGAGCAGCGGGAAGCCGGTACTTTAATTGTGTTGTAATTGTCATGATCTTTTGTGCAGGTGGAACCGAACAGCATAGCAGCCAGAGACGGACGCATCAAGGAAGGAGATCGAATACTGCAGGTGTGTATTTGTACATGCCAATCAGGGATTCTCAGGAGTTCTAAAACCTCTCCCTTAGTATTCCTGATATTAACTGGGTGATATATTTAACATAATCAACCAAAAAGGAAGTAAAAACTAATCCAATCCCAGCCCCTCATCCACAACTCAATACGCGTTTGTAACACGATAAATCTAGCAACACCGTCTGCACTCATTGCCCTCCTCCTGGTCAGTTGTTTCTGCCCCCGAGGGCCAATTTAAATCTGCAGAGCAACACCACACTGTAAAATTGTGTTGATGGCTCACAGACCTGACAGGGCTCTGTTCTGGGTTTCCCTGAAAGGCGGGGTTATTGTATCACAGAGGAGTATGTTTGTGTTCAAAGGGAAGGAAATAACCTTTGAAAGTGAGTCTACGGCCATGCGTGCATCTTTTCCGAATAGGAGACGACATTTTTTTCTTACCTCATATTGCAGAGTACATGCATGCATCCAAATTGAATTTCTCCTCAAAAAGATGTTTGAAAATTCCAAATTAATTTCAAATGTAATACATTATATCGCATCTTGTTTCTGGTCCGCACGACAATGTGCCATCGTATTTATCGCAGACTGCAACACGCTTGATCATCTCCATTCTCTCACAAAAGTGTTTCTGTGTCGGAGTAATGTGAATGATTGTGGGATGCAGGGCCTTCTGTTCTCCTGGCCCTATTATCTTCTTCTGACAGCCCCATTACTCTCGTGAGGGAAAGATGAACGCCACCTGTCAAAGAGCACTTAATTGTGTCTCTGGATGTGTGGCGGGAGCAGATTCTCGTGTGGTCAGACGAGACACTCGCCACCTTTACTGGGTGCGTAAGATACCCGGGCATTTCAGGATTGTGAATTCGACAACAGAAAGGAAGGAAGAATAAGACAGAAGGGCAGGATGGGTGCAAGAGAGTAATCACTTGTCTTGCAAACATTCAGGCCAGTCAGACAGAAAACGATTCCGATAAAAGTCCAGATTTTTGGGGCATGTCGTTTGGGCTCTCTGGAGGTATGTTCTTCTTAATGTGACGTTCTTTACTTGTCTCTGACTTTCAGATTAATGGCTGTGAAGTGCAAGACCGAGAGAAAGCAGTTGCCTTGCTGTCAAGTGAAGAAACAAGGAACATCTTACTGCTGGTGACAAGACCAGAAATCCAGGTAGACATACAGGAATCTACAATACCACGACAGCCAATGCCATGTTAAACAATAGCAGGATGCTAAGTGGCTTTTCCTTTCTTTCAAACTGTCAGACTGTGTAGAGATTCCACAGAAAGAGAAAGAAAGTGGCAGCGTTTTTGACAAGATGTTGTGATTTCAGCTGGAAGAGGAGGTATGGCTCGATGAGGAGCAACAGGAACTTGTGGAGAAGCTGAAGATGGAGATTCTGGAAGAGAGGAGGAAGCAGAGGGAACGCAACAGTGATAGGCGAGATGAGGTGAGCAGAAGAAACAGAAACGTTCGTTAAAGAGGTTGAAGGATGAATCTATATATATTTAGGGCATTCTCCAATATGGACTAATTATCTTTTTTCATACACCAGCATCAGGCTGAAGAGGAGATGACAGACACAGCCACCTGCTCCTCCAATAACCAGGACAGCGGGTTTGGACGCAGTACAGACAGTCCGG
This sequence comes from Brachionichthys hirsutus, assembly GCF_040956055.1. Lineage (NCBI taxonomy): Eukaryota > Metazoa > Chordata > Actinopteri > Lophiiformes > Brachionichthyidae > Brachionichthys > Brachionichthys hirsutus. The sequence goes on from NC_090918.1 coordinate 6,112,391, forward strand.
AGCACCAACCACTTCTGGCTAGACTCCGCAGGAGTACCCCAACCTACTGCCTGAGGGACCGATGGCGAGCAGAGCATCCATACACAAGACGAGAAACTGTTGTGCAACAAGACGCCCAAGGTCCTCGGACATTATCCAAATGTCTAGGCCGTGAAGGGGTAGCCAGCCATCGCAATGGTGGAGGTGGGATCTTAGGCTTAGAGAATCGCTTCCAGCAACTGTTGGAGCTCAAGTGTCAAATCCGTAATGGAGGCGAATGCGGGGTGTACTCCATTCGACACAGCATAGAGTGTAGTCTTACTGAGCAAGGAGGAGGCGATGATGATGACGTAGACGATGTTGGAGCAGAGACTGGAGTAGAGCAAGAGTTGAGGATGTTAAACGAGGAACTACAAAACATTGAACTTGAATGCCAGAGCATCATGCAGGCGCATCAGCTCCGCCAGAAGCATCCACTGGACGCTTCACAGCCCAAACCCTCAACAGCATGGAGCCCCAAAGAAAGAGACAAGCGACTAGGCAGGTTAGCCGACATCCACGAATATCCAGAGAGGTCAGACGGCGATAAGTTCCGAGAGAAAGATAGCTCCAGTGCCTACAACACAGCAGAGAGTGCTCGGTCGACACCAATAGGCGTAGAGAGGTCACCTGATCATTCCCTGCAAAGACACATCAGTATCACCAACCAGAAAAACCTCAGACTGGCTTCCTGCACGCCCTCCAGTCCCATTCCTATCCCCAAGGCACAGAGTACACCAAGTTGCAACAGACCAACAGACCCAAGTCCCGTTATCTCCAGTAGCCCAGACCAGAGCAACCCTTCCCGGTCTGAGTCAGACCCCGCCTTGCCTGCAGATGATGAGAGGTGTGAAAAGAAAGGAAGATCCAAAGATTCCAGGAGGGGGCTTCCTTATGGTTCTTCATATCAGACAACCCCCTATCATGGACAGGGAGGATCCAGGCAACTTCAGGTAAATCTGGCCTAAAAGCAACATGTCAGCCTCAATGCTGATAGACAACGAGTGTTGCTAACATGTTTTCTTTGTTGCAGAGCTACATGCAGCTGCTTGGGCAGCACTCATCCCTGGAGTATTCCCAGAGCCAGTTGAGTCTGCTCAGCGTCTGTCGAGATCCTGCGCAAAGGAGCGGACGACCCGGAGAACCTCGTCTCGAGTGGAAGGTCAAAGTTCGTGCCGACGGCACACGCTACGTGGCCCGGAGGCCCGCTCGCGACCGCATCCTGAGGGAGCGGGCGCTGAGGATTCGAGAAGAGAGGAGCGGCGGGATGACCACAGATGACGACGCTATGAGCGAGATGAAGATGGGCCGCTACTGGAGCAAAGAGGAGAGGAAGCAGCACTTGGCACGGGCCAGGGAACAAAGGAAGAGGAGGGAGTTCATGCAAAAAAGTCGCCTCGAGTGTCTGAGGGAGGGGCCGACAAGCGGAGCCGAGGGCAGGAAGGAGATCAATATCTTGGAGCTGAGTCACAAAAAAATGATGAAGAAACGAAACAAAAAGATATTTGACAACTGGATGACCATCCAAGAGCTGATGAGCCATGGGGCAAGAGTCCCAGAGGGTTCAAAAGTCCATAACGCCTTCCTATCCGTCACAACCGTCTAGCCGATGCGTCGCGTGCTGCAGAACACCAGCTAGCCTGAGAACTTCTGTAGCAAACCTGAAGCAACTCAAGAACACATTGACTATATCATTAAAAAAAAAAAAAAACCTCAGCCATTAAAAGCCTGCTTTTACATTGGATTGTGGTACTGAACTGTTAGTGGAAGCAGATAATTCAAACGTATCCGCATGGAAAAGTGAAGAACCAGCACAGTAACTTCATGAATGTCATGTATTGTGTCTCCAGACTCTCCACTGTTGTTTCATTGCGAAACGATTTGGTGTCATTTTTTTTTATATAATGGGGGAAATGCGATATTTTTCACCTTTTGTAAACATTTTTGTAAGGAATTTTCTACACTGAATGTCAATGTACTGTAAACATTTTATTGTAATTTCCTATTTAAGCTCATATCGCCAAACCTTTGAGGTCAGCATGGATACATTCATTGTACTGCCACTATAAAGTTCTGATCACTGAATTTATAAGACTTGAAAGTTCCTTTTTTTTTACGGTTTTCTCCCAACTTGCTAGTCTAAGTGGTTGAACACCTGGTTAATTCAAACTTCAACAAGCAGCTCTCGAGGCAGATCCATTACTGCAAACACAAATGCGTGTGAATTCTGTTTAATGTGTTATATAGACTCATATTCATATTGTTTACCATTAATTCTATTTATTGTAAATTGATTTTGACGCTCCTTCTGACCGGTGTCGCCAAGACATTTCAAGGCACCGTCGAGACAATGTACCGGTACCGTGTTTGCAGCCTCTGATCGCAAACCTGCTGCTTTCCACTGTAAAGATGACTGAAGAGGCCTCGAGTTCGGTCTTTGTTAATGGTGGTATTTGTAATAAAACAATAATCAGAACAAAGAAGAGAGTAAGATTTCACTTTCATCCCATTTTACCTTCACATAACAATCGTTTGCGTATCTGAAGCTGCACCAGTCTTCCTCATTCATGTATTCACACTCTCGTTAAGACATGAAGCATTTAGGTGTTTTGCAGCTTGATAGCAAACACATTCATTCAGTATTTATATATTTGCACCACTATGTCACTATGTGTGTAATAGTGGTGGAAGTGGATTGTCCATTTAGTCATCGGGGGGGGGGGGGCATCAAAGCTAACCTAGACTAGACATAAAGAGGACGCTGGCATCTCCACGTCCCCTGTCAATCTGCTGTGTCTGTCCACAGCCCAGTGAGCTGAGGAATTAACGAGACATCAGACAAGCATCCCCAACACTCGGGCGTTTATGCATGATATTAAATCAGGTAAGCGCTGCACCCAGTTTTCTCACAGCCACCCATCTCCCTGTATAAAAGCCAACATAGTTATATTTGTGCCACGGCCTCTCTGCAGTCAATCGGTAATTATGAATGATTAATCCCAGTGCGAGTAGTAAAGATAATTGAATACATTTGAATGTTGACTTCTTGGTGGCAGGCCGCACTAATGTTGGCTGGGATTTCCACACGCACCGCATTACGGGGGTGTTGAGGCTTAGGTTGCACGCAAGCTTCAGGGATCAAGACATCAAATTCAAATCCAATACCTCCATATAATAATAAGATGTTCGGTCACAAGGAGACCTTATTTTGATTCCATGTTTTGTAACTGAATGCGACTCAATTAAGAGTGGACAAAAAATAAAAAAAACATTTCAATATGAGTATGTCTATTTTAGATGCTTAAATTAAATGCTGCATTAAACGTATTACATGAATGTAGTCACTATTAATTACCAGACATTTGAGTAGGGCACTCCTCGATTGGAGGAGCATGAGGAGAAAGAAAATCGAGGCAATACCTGAGGTAAAAAGAAGGCCAGAGACCGGTGGTGGCGGCGGCTGATGACTCTGCTGGGCTGGATAAGGCTGATGAAATTATGAAGTTGTCAAATCTGTAAAGACCAGAAACAACTGGGTAAAAAATAAAATACATTCTTAAAAAGACAGCAAATTATGTTCTATATTTGTCTTTACACAAAAACAGGATGACACATGATTTGTCTGCAACGTCAGGAGGAATATGGTTGATTTAATAGTTATTGTCAGCGACGAGAGGTCAGAGTTTGTCGGAAACCTAACAGCTGTTTATTTATTTATTTTCAAATCTAGAGCTTTCCTCGCAGCAGGATGTGGCAACGAACATGACAGGAATATGTGAAATGTGTATATCCTCCCTTCCCGTCAACCATCCCTCTCATCTCGACCCGTCTCATTCAAATTCCACCAGCTGAGCGGCCCAGTGCTGCTCGGCAGTGCACATGAAAAAGCTCAGTACGCCGGCAGTCTTTAATCCGACAATGCCTTTGAAGCAGCTGTGAACGCGTGAGACTGGATCAAGTCTGTTTTTCTATTGTCGTTTTCTTTTTGTTTTTAAGCCGAGACGCGTTTTAGACGACAGGAAGTACGCTAGTTTTCTTCTGCGTGTGTGTCTTTGAGTGTGCTTATACAGTACAAAGTTATATAAAGGATGCCATTTACAAAAACATTTCCCCATGCAAACCCTCGATGCCCCCAGTGTCAAAAGCAAACGTCTTTTAGAGCACGTGACGACGAGCTAGCAAACGATGCAATGAAGCCTTAAAAACTGCGTCAACAAATAGAGACCAAGAACCCTGGATTTTTTTTTTTTTCAATAAAGAAAACGTCAACATGAAGGACAGAAGCAACATGAAACCCGTTCGCCCGTCCGTGGCAGGGAAAAGGTCACGGACCCCTGTTGTAGACCTGCAGGCTCTCCTTACCCCTCGTAGGATTCTCTCGGTGACAGCACGGCGAGGGGTGGTTGGCAGCGGGTTATTATTTCACACACGAATTAATCAACTCAACACAAGCTTTGCAGCTTTGACGTAGACGCGTCCCTTACGTCTCCAGTCTGACAAAGACTCCAGCATCCAGGGAGAGAGAGCAATCAGTTCAATGGAAAACACCTGGGACAATTCTCTCTCTCTCTCTCTCTCCCTGGACCCGTTTCCTGAACCATCCCTCATGTCTCCTGTCACCAAAAGCAAAATCGAATGGAAAAATAAAACAATTATTTAAGTGATGATTTTGCAACAAGATAAGATTGTTTGATATGGCATGCATTAAATGCACTAATTGGGACAAAGCATTCTAAAGGCTGGCTAAAGCGGAGATGAAATAGCATTTTTAGAGCGGCAAACTTTCGTATTGTGATGTATTTCAGGGTGAAAAAGGCGAACAGCTTCTACCCCCCCCCCCCCCCCCCCTCACTGGTGCAGGTAGACACACCGCTCCGACTGCATGAGGTTAATGATGACAACATGACACATCGTTGTGAGGTAGCTAATGAATGAATCCTCCCGCTGTGCAGCTAGAAACAAAGATTTATAGGGAAGGTCGAAATTGGTTGGTTCACGCCTGTGCAATCCACTGGTGCGTTTTGTTTATTACACAAGGTAATTGATGTTTTTATTATTAGTAGTTTTAGCATACGTTTTATATAGGGGAATAATAAGATAAGATGTTTGTGACTTAGAAGTTTTTTTTTAAACATGCCTCTGGATGGAAATGGGCTCATTTACATCTCCACACCTTGCAAGAAGACCTGAATGAGTAATGGGCCCTCCTATCTCAGCCTATACCACTCAGGGGGCCCTTGAGCATGGTAATCAACTCCCCGCTGCTCCGGCGAAGTTGGTGAGTGATAAACAGTAGAAGGCGGGAGGCTTTAACGGGATGCTCTGCGGCGAAGAAGGGCAAAGGCAGACGAATAAAAATAAAGGAGAATTTATTTGTTTTGAATGTTTCCGAACAAACAATGTTAGTCGCTCCAACTGCAGCTAATATATTATTACACGCAGCACAATCAAGGGTCACAATCAAACGGAGGGAATGACTGATTACGGCGGGGTAATCGCTGATGATTTCGCATTCTTTAAACCTCTATTCACGACCTCAATTATGTGCTAATGGCTCACTCAGACTTCCAATTAGCAAAATTGATATTTTTCACTGTTTTTTTCTTTCCCCCCTCACACAAAGTGCAGCGAACTGTACTTTAGTCAGTTTCAAATATAAATTCCACCATTTCTTTCTGAATTAATTCAGGCCTGTCTTGCTCAAAAGCCCGTCTGAAAGGAAACGTTTTGGGAACATCTGGCATCACCGTCGCCACCCACTCATTTTAAGCGGAACGGAGGAAACCGTTGTGTGGATTCAACCGACGAGCAGCTGGCCATCGCCACCGCAGACAATGGCGTGGTAATAGCCTCGCGTCTTAGAATGGAAGCTCTTGCTGAGCCGAGAGAGTAAACGTGGCTCAACTCGGATTTAACGGGCAATATAAAACCTGAAGAAGACCTGGGGTAGCAGGGAACGAAAAAAAATCAACAGCGGCTTTATGGGAATCTCTGAAGGGGACGGACGGGGACCCTGCCAACGCTTAGCTTTTGTCTTTTGGTCATTTTCAAATGGCTGAATTGAGAAATTGGAGCATGCTCAAGACGATCTTCTTTTTTTATGCCTCCATGTTGCACCCCATTAATGTCCGGCAATTTGACTGCAGGATAAAGATTATGCTTTTATTGTAAAAGGTCAAAATTAAATCCCCTTTATACTTGTTTTTTTTTTTTCATCTCAATGAGTTTACATACCATTAGATGTTTCCAGATTTATTTTGAAGATGTATTTTTCTAACTTCCTCCTTGTAGTTAGGTCTTTGTCAGTCGGTTTGTCTTGTCTGATATGGATGCTTTGCAGCACAGTTTACTCCAGGATATGAGATAAATAAATCAGGTGTTTTTACGTACAAGGCAGATTCCAGACATCAGCATTGTCATCGTCTCCATAAAGACAATAAGAGCCGGTTGCATCTTGAGTAATAATCCAGTTTATCTGACACCTGCTGTATCCTGGGAAACGCATCCTCCGTTTCAGCCTCTCCTGTGGGGTTACAGCTTTGATTAGCCGGAGATGTGTTCAGCTATTGATCTGGCTGACTGCTTCCCTATCTCTCTCGGTTATTACTGGTTTACTGCAGGCATCCTGATGGGCTCAGTGGTTTCAAGTGTTGCATTGGGAATACTATCTCTGACTTGCTTGGGGGGTATTCAGCTTTCTTGAGCAGAGGAGGAGTGGAAAAATCCCGTCATTTTCCACAAAGTGGTATTCCATAAAATGTTCAATTCAAAGGCAACATTTCAACTCGGCAAATACCGGAATAAAAGTAAGTGTGGATGAAAAGTCTGTTTGGCCATTCAACGCCAGACATCCATTTAACTGTCAGCACATTTTCTCTACAATATTCACTGCTGCATTTTGTACAGTATTTCAATGACCTGTTGTTAAAGTGGCAAAATGAGCAGCAGGGGTTTAAGTCATGCTAGCAGCACGCAATCCTGACAATGTCAATCGACCCGCCTACCTCGTTGTTATAATCTGAGTTCTAGTCATGTCAAAGAAACACTTTGAATAGGCCATAATTGATCCAGTTCTTCATCTGTACAGGAACAATATCCCCCGATCGAGCTGTCAGGTGTTGCACTTCAATAGAATAAAATGGCTTTGGGGGAAATAAAAGAAAATGTGGCAGCAATATTCAGCAAATGAATGAAAGCGCGAATAAAATGGTTACATGTAAGTGCAAAAGAAATCATTTTCATTGTGGTAGACGTGGTTTGATCCTTTTAACAAAGCCTATCGACCATATGGATCATCGGATACCTGAAGTGTTTTCACCAAGCTACTCCATCCTCCGTGAAAGGCTCCCCGGATAGCCTCCTCCTTGGAAATGGGAGCCCTAACCAAGTGTCATTAGGCCCTGATGAAAGCAAATTGATTTCAGTGGCAAGAGGTTTTCCAGGAGGACAAGAGTCTCTGTGAGATGATCTTGTACACGGAAAAGCATGTGTTCCATTTATTTATTTAGTTTTTCTCCACATCATGCACAGATGGTGCTGCCTTCTTCGACAAAGCCCTATGAACCTGTGAAAAATGAAGAAAGGGAATTAGACCAAAACCAGGCCCCGCTCGGGAGTAATTGGCCGTAGATACGGTGTGTTGCATGGTCCGTGACAAGGTCCTATTAAGGTTTAGACAACTTATTCAGTCATAACGGTAGAAAACAGGATGTAACTTTTCAAAAGTACATTCACAGACACCTTTTGCAGCAAAGGAAATTCTGAAGGTTGAAACCCATAACAGATAAATCCAAGAAAGGAAAGTGAGTGCAAATACAGACAAACCCAAGGAACGTTGACGGATATCAAACGGCTTTAGAACCAGAGAAGCTTATTCGAGCTTGGGATCGACGACGCTAATTAACTGCTTCAGGCAGAAGAGCTCCGTAAATATCAAATGAGCACTCAGTCAATAAAGACAAACTCGGGGAGTTGTTTGTGTTGTGTTTGTCTCGACCGCTTTGAAAGTACAGCCGCCTTACGCGCTGATCGATAGAGTCACCGTCACAAATTTGTCACCGCTCGATTGCACGGACAGATTGTGGCTGTCAAGCAGACCCTCTAATGATTTGACGCTGTAATATTCTCTCGTGTAATTGCGATTTGACAAAGTGAGGCTGAACGGTGAGAAGGGACCGTTGTTGGTCTCCACATCTGTGCTCGAAAGAATCGTGTTTCAAAACGCTGGAGCTGCAGAGTCGTCTTTACAAACAGCGCAACGCTATTGTGCTGCTTGAAAACTGTAAGCAGCCAATCGATAAATCCACCCTTTGATTCAAATCCATTCCTGAATTCCACGGCTTCTGGAATGTCCCATCTTGAACAGTGAAGCAAACACGACCACAAACCTCCAAGCGTTGGTTTATCTTCGTAGAACTGAGAGAAAAGTCTCTTTTACATTCAAGGTGACCTCTCCTGTCTGGCTTAAAATCCCTCTGTGCCTTCCCCCACCTGCAAGACTCTTTGTAATCATATAATCCATTCACTAGATGGAACCTCCTTAAATCTCCCTTATATTTACCTCCCTGTTCTCCTTGGGGTGTCGAGGCCAACAGGTAACCAGCAAACGCAAAGCATCCCCCAATCCTTCATCAGTGACAGGGGAGAAGGACTGACGAGGCTATTAACAGTGAAACGCCGTAATCGTGTGCGTGTACAAAACATGCACACGTGCACATAAACACGCTAAGGGCAAATGTAGACAACTTCTATCCCTTGGGCCCTTTACTTTTCTCCCTCGGTGTCTGAATCACGGCGGCCACACATCTGCAATGGGAGTCAACACACAATCTAAATGCAAATGGTTAGCGGTCTACTTCTGTAGCCCGCCACCTCCCAGGATCCAACACGCTCCCACCACACATTCAAACCTTTATTAGGTTAGTAGGGAGGCGATCACAAGGTACGATCAAATAATTAAAGCTGCATTTCAAAAAGCCTCCATTGTCGCTGCTTCCCTCCAAAGGGCCGAGGGACTCCATCGCTCCGAGTCTTTGTTAAGCCCTCCAACAAAAGGAGCTTATTTGCTTTGGTGTTCATTTTAGAAGCCCAGAGGATATTCCGTATTTAAAGCGGCTGCAAAATTAATGAACGGATGGATATTGTCACTACTTTGTAATTGTCCTGTGACTTGCTTTTGTGAGCGTTGACCAACACATATTTGTCTCTTCCTTCTTTGAGAGCTGGAAGAAAAGCTTAATTACATTTTAATGGCAGTGTAGTCATTTGACCTTTTCTGACCCCAATATATTAGCTGCTGTCCTTGTTCAATATGAACACCGGGGAATATATCCTCAGAGCAAGGTCAATTACTGGTGGGTAGTCCGAGGAGGGGAGTGACTTCCACATGGGGGGTGGAATGTTACCTCAGAAGCTGCTTCTAGTGGGTTTAATATCAAGTTATCTCAATATCAAGGTAAAATCTCCTTAACGGGTAAATAAGGTGATTTCAAGAGCCTGAATGGGACTGGAGCATGATGATTCCAGCACTTGATACGTTGATATAATTAGCCTGTCAGGAATCCTCTGGTTGAATAAAGGCACTGGAGGTGGCGGCCGATGACTCTGCTGATGATTGGACGCATGAGAACAGAATCTGATCCCTCATATCAAACTAAAGGTTGAAGTCAGTGCTCACGTACACCGAGTTATAAAGTCGAACGCTGCAGGCATTGAATTTCTGCTCTCAGCATTTTCTTTTTGAATAATTCCTCACTTTCTGAATTAATTATTCCCTCAATGGCGCTTCTGAAAACACACACACACACACACACACACACACACAACAAACAAAAATGTATTGATTTTAGCGCGTTTGGATTCTGATTATGAAAAACTGTTCGGGGTGTATCAAAAAGGCTGGGAGGCCCGCCTCCTTCCGTGAAGCATTTTATTCTTTGCATGCGTCCCCAAAGACTGGGAGAAATGCTGGCTTAGTTAAGAAGCTACCGGGAGGCAAGAAGCACCGAAGAGAAAGAGAGCGAGAGTTTAACGTACTTTGAAGCGCAAGGAAAACAAACCAGATTGTTGCTGTAAAACCGCTCAGACGTCTCGCCATTAAGCTCCGCGCCAACCTTCCTTAAACGACTCAACGCATCACAAAGATGACCGATTCACCTCCAGGGTGTGACGCCGCCTCGAACACGAGACCCCGCCCTTTCTCATGCACGGTACACCTTTCATGTGCGAGAGCATCATCTGTCAAGAAAAACAAAACAAAACACACACACACAAAAAAAAAGAAGCGGCTGCAGGCGCCTCCATCCAAGGACAAATCAATTAGCGGCGGATGGAAAGGCAGATGGTTTTGAAGGACGTCGGTGTCTGTGCCTCAGGTGAGAGGCATCGGAGGCAGCAAGTATCTGTCAAGTAGGATACTCATCTGAATGATTCCCTGATGTCGCCCATGCACTCTCGCACATCTCCCCGAGAGCCCTCGCTTCTATCAGACGCAAGCTGCCACAAACAGGCAGCTCGCAGCTTCCAGTCGGATGCAAAAGTCTTTGCCGAGAGAGGAGCGAAGGGGAGTGAATATTTCATATCCATACTATCAAACTGAATGCTTGATTAGCGCTCTTTTAGAATTACCCCAGGTGATGCTAAAGAGGCTCCGCGGGAACGTTGGATATTTGTGCACCTAGACGGCAAAAATTAGGGATCGAAATGCAAATCATTTAAAAAAAAAAAGAAACTACAGGAAAGAAATATCAAAAGAATATCGTGTGCAGCATTTCTCGGCAGAGTGAGCAGGCCAATCTTTTTTTTGCTAATCGTGTCCGTACAAAGGGACGGCACATGAAAGCAGCTAATTAGGTGATTTCCAGGCATCTTTCATTTTGCCTTGCGACTGATGAGATAACAGGCTAACCGAATTAGCCTAGCTGCTTATCTGTATGTAACCAGGACAACCATTTGGCTTGTTAATAATTAAGGCATGGGGGGGGGGGTAAAGGTGGCCATTTTTGTGCAACTGTGACAGGGAGCGATGGAGAGCCTGGACAAGAAAGGCCTATCACTTAAAAGAGCTATTGTCTCCTATCGAGCCACAATTAAAGCACACAAAGACAAAAGGATGCGGGACACATGTGGCTAGCACAGAGACAAAGCTCTGTGGACAATGAAGCTAAGATAGGAAATCATTAATTATAAGACACAATGGCAACCATAAATTCTGTCTCGTCTCTCCGGCTCTGCCGCTAGCCCTTCCCCTGCTAAAACGGCGAGACATTTCCGTGGCTCATGTACCTTCTCTAGCTGTTATCAAACATATTTCCTTCTCTTTATTAAGCAGGCAGGATGCAATCATGGAAATGGACTCTGCCTATCGGATCCCAATGCCGGCTAATTGAGATTCATGACTTTAAATTGCAATCAGATAGAGCGATTAAGTCTTAGCTTGTCCAGATCTGTAAATCACAGCTTCCCCTCCCAGCACATCATCCTCTGATAGTCCACGTCTCATCGTTTCATTATTAATCTCTCTTTGTGTTTTTGCAGTGGTGCTACCCCCTCGAGGATTCAGACTCGGTTCAATTAGAGGATGTAATTATTCCTCTGTAAATGTAAATAACCGATAGCCGCTCTCCGTCTTCGGCGTGTTTGACGCACGCGTCTCATTTTGCGTGTTGTAAATATGCTTAAGACCACAGTGATAGACGTTCCAGCGCGCGCACCCACTCAGGCTTGAGTGTGCGATTTTGCCACATGAATCAGTGCACGTCAAGCCAGGCAAAGTGCGAGTAAATGCTTCCGGATAGCAAATAAATAGAGTAGGATGCCAGGCGTCTCTTGGTCAACATTTGCTCACAGCCTGCACGGCACTAGGAGACAAACTGAAGCGTGGAACGCCGCCACCTGTTTTGGATTGGGCTTTCCAACGCACAGATTGGACCAAATTACAATTACAATTACCAACAGACCGACCATCCGACAGGATGGCATTGCCACAGAGTGCTGACGGCCAACCGGCGTCCCGTGGGCCATGCGATGGCCGCCAATGTTGGCCCGCAGAACAAAATTCAGATGCGCGGATCTACTGTTACAGCTTCGCTGGGAGATGCCCGGTCCATCCTGACAGCGATCCTCAATGACTTTGCCAGCCTCTGACGACTCGCTAACGAGTCTGTATTGTGGAATTGGATTGTTCGGCACTGATTTCTCTCCAACTCCTCCATTACTTGGACCCACCGGCTCCCAAACGGGCCATCGTATCTTCATCTGTTAGATGCAACAGGCAAAAATGAAGCTGAAGCGTTTATGGGTTACAGGCATGCAGCTAGAAACACCGTCCTCGTGCTAAAGAGCAGGCGCCGTCGTTAGGAGGAAGGGGAAGTGACCTTGCCTGGCAGTGACAGCTTAATCACTGTTGACCGTTATTGAGAGCCTGAATCGCCAGCAATCAAAATTTAAAGCTTTAATCAGCGTCGGCCGATGTAACACGGACAAACGCGCCCGGAGCCGGGCTGACGACTGAAATAGCGTTCGCTGCCACGAAGAGTGTCTCTTTTTTACGATGGCACTGAATCAAAAAGGAATTAACCACTTTGCAAACACAACATAACTGTGACGGGCTCCGGATGAGTTATGATTAGGGATCGTCATCACACTGCATGCGTGGATCATTTTTGTTGCCATCTGTGTTCGTTGCTCCCCAGTGGACAAAGAAATGGAGGCTTTCTTTTTATTTTGGGGTGAACAGTAAGTTTAGTCCAGCGTGACTTCACACATGTAGCCCCGGTCAAATCAAAGCAAAGCTAATCCCTCAAAAATACACTTCCTGGGAACATAAAATTCATTTCACTTCAAGTCCTTAACCTGGAAATGAAAGCGTTCTTAGAAAGCGGACTCGTCCCATCGGACTCTGAAGTACTCAGGGCACTGATTTCGCTTTTATTTCCCCGTCGGAGCTACTGCCAGCAAAATAAAAGCAGAAGTCATGGCACCGTGATCGACCTCGGCTCCGGCATGACTTTGCGCTACGTTTCGATTGAGACGTTCCATGTTCCAACTCCACGTGAAAAGCAAAGACTCCTTTCGGTTTGCTTTGTTGCCCCCGTTTTCCTCCGTCTGTGCGCTCAAAGCCTGAAATGTTGCTCTCCGCGGAGCGGCAGCGATCCGAGCGACAGACTATCCTGCTGCTTGCATAAACTGTCAGCGCCTGGGATGGTGCGTATTCCCAGATCAAAGCGAGGCCTGTCTGAGCAGCTGAGGTGCCCTTAATACTGCACGTTCGCCTCGGCAGGAAGAGCCACAGGCTGGTTCCTTGTGTCTCAGGGAGAAGAAGCTTTTCCTCAAGAAGGACCGATTAAAGGCCACAACTGCTTTTAATAAATGTGTAAAACATGGCTTCATGTGCATTTATAAAAACAATACTTGGTGTCAGCTGCAAGCAGCGATATCTTTGAATTTATTCAAATAATCAAAATGCATTCACTAAATATTCAAATGTATATTCCTCAATCTACTTTCCTTACATAATGATTAGGAAAATGCTTCTTCCTGACCTTTAGATTTCCCTTAACCATCCCTCATTCCCGCATCTCCCCAGGAGGCATGAATCCATCTTTGAGGTAAGCCAGGTTTCCTCAACGTCGTTAGTCCCGGGCGGCGCTATCAGTGTTTGATCAGGACCATCGGCCTCGCATCCCGTCTCACATCCTCTGCCCCGGAAGCATGAAGAGCGCCGAAGCCTGATAAGCATCACTGATAATCTCTGAATGCTTTTGATTAGGGTGACTTGGAACGCTTCCAGGATCTCTGAGCATTAATCAATGCGTATTTAGAGTCTTCGGCGGCCGCTGAGTTAGTCGCATTCTGGATCCATTTTCTTTGTGTGTATAAGGCACACTTTAGCCTGTCCATCACTTCAGGAAATGGGAAAGAAGTGGGCCTTAATTAAAGGAGTGGATCTTCATCGTCATGGGAACAGACGCGACAGGGTGGGTGAAGTGCGTTGCCGCCTTGAGACGTTTGAGAATTACACGGTGTGACACACGCAAGCTCTCGTCAATTTGTGACAGACACTCTGCTTCATCTTAACGGAGCTTTAGAGCGTCACGCGGGCGCTAGCAGATCAATAGCGGCTCACTGTAAAATGGGCCCAGGCGTAAATTAAGCTGGATATGTACACAAATAAACCTCGGCTGTCTGAGCGAACAAGTCACACAAAGATATGTACACGTTTTTGACTATTCCTAACAGTACTATAAATACACATATTTATTACAGGTTATAAAGACTTTTCATACATTCTAGATTTTGCTTGTTGCAGCTAAACATATACTTTATAGCTTTGTTTTCATCATTCACTCATAGTGCATGTCTTTGGTGCAGGAAGTTGCAGAACCGAGAGGGGAACCCACACAGACAAGTAGAGAACATGCAAACCCCCCTAAAGAGAACTCCTGGGTTTGGTTTTACAGTTTTCTCTCGCACTTCTTACCCTCCGGGCTCGACGCTGCCCGGCGGATCCTAAACGCAGCGACGACGTTAAACGTGTGTCGCCCTCAGCTTTAAAGAAACTCTCACAGAAAACCCACTCGGTTAAACACATTTACAGTAACACATTCACAAATACATGCAGACAATGGCCTGAAACTCCCCTCCAGCCCGGCAGGTAATAGCCATCTATGGGGGGGGGGGGGGCTTCTACAATAGAGTGCCAGTGTCCAGGCAGGCTCTATTCAGTGGCACCGTAATTACCTAAATGCTCGTAGGGGGAAAGAGGGGGGGGGAGTGGCTGATGCAGAATATGGAGAACGCAAAAGATAAGCTTGAGGCTTTTGGATTTAAATGTTCACAACTGTAAGGACACACACACATTCATGCAGACATACATGTTTTTGTGTGTCTGCATGTGTGTGACCACAACAAGCCGGCTCTGCGGCATTTTTCTGAATCAGCATCACTCCCGACAGTAATGGGAAATCTATTGGACAATGAGGATGTGGCAGGAGAAACGGGGGGGGGGGGGGGGGTCAGGGTATGTTGGGATACAAAGCCGGCCCGAGTCGCTCTCGTTTCTGATGTCAACCAATCTCGACGCCTCCTCGGCTTCAGCTTTAAGTCTCATATGGGGCCTATAGATGGGGCAGAGTGGGTGTGCATACGTTCTGTCTTTAAATGCATCTTTAGTTTGTCAGCTTGGAAATGCTTGTTTGAACAGAATCACGAATTGTATCAAAAATTCAGTTAAAACAAATAAATTTGTTTTAATCGATTTGGGAACCAACTCTTAGAGACGTTTAAGATAATCCAAGTGACATCTCATTCTGTCACTAGCATCTCATTTGAGAGGACAATAGCGTCTTGTTTTTGTTCTTGAACTCGTCTTTCGTGCTACAGCCGCGTCGTCTCCGCTCTCGTTTTGTGCTTGCGTTCTCGCACAAGGCAAAAAGGCTCTCGTCCCCAAGGCTAGCATTTCAGAGCAGTCGCAGCCTCTGCGCTCCTGAAATGCTTCAAGGTGAGAACTCCTGTTTCGCAATCCGTCTTTGAAACCGTCCTGTTGTTGCAATTTCCAGCGCAGCATAAAAAAATAAAATAAGAAATACAGCGAGTTGTGTATTTTTTGTATTCTCAGTGTGGTTCATCTTTGGAAGTCTGCTTGCTCTCTTAAGGGTACAAGAAAGAAGAAATAAAGGCACGAGAAACTGGGTCAGGCGCTGAGGTGGATTTCAGCTGCGGGTTCTGAGAGAAAAGATGTGCAAGGACAAAAAATAAAAAAATAGTAGGAATGCAGGATGGGTGATAATGGGGGGGAATGAGGGGACAAGAGGACAGGATGAGAGGTGCATTTAATGGAAAGCCTGATAAGGATGGGAGATTCAAGGGCGCCGGATCCGCAGATCGGACATGTGGCGTTTGTTGAGTTGAGTCTGACAAACAGACATGGAAAATAAACTTTGAGGCACAGCAAATCAAGCAATCTGCCAAAAATACCCATCACAACTCCCGCCGCCACAACCCGGTGAACCACCGAAGCATACTCGGTGTCATATTCCATCCCAACGCGCGTCAAACGCACCCTGGAGTCGCACGCATGCAAACAAGAAGCACGCACGACACGAGCGTTCAGGCCTGTGCGCCTCTTCTCTCTCTCATCTCCTACAGCAGTGACATGTGGAGCCCATTACGGCATGTAAATGACCCCCCCCCCCCCGCCCCCCCCGCTGTGATACAGCATACGCACGTCGACATGCAACTTTAGGTTATATATTTGTGTGTCTTGAACGTGTGCATTATGCACACACGTGAAAAATGTGTGTCGGTTTCGAGCTGTCAGGATTAGACGGATGCCTTTTTCCTCGTGGGAAGTCACACGAATCAGAGGAAACTCCACTCTACATTCACGTGTTCACTTTGGCGTCCACCAGAGCGCAGCCGGAGCTTGGGATTTATAATGAGGTTCAGTTTCTGCTGCTTATTAATGGTTAATTAAAGATTTATTAAGGCTTAAGAGACCAACCATTAGACCTAATAGTTTTTTATAGCTGTACTATGTAGTACAGTTGCTCAGGTTTTTGCATGATGTTGAGCTAAATGCTACAAACAGCCAACAGTCTGAAATGTAACTGTGCTTTATGGGTAATTCTTTTTTCTTTCAGCTTATTGTTTTGGTTTTAAGCTCCATAACTTCACCATTCCACTCTCATAAAACTTTATGTAGGAATCTCTCCCAAGAGGTATTACAATCACTCATGACTGTTTGTACGCAAGATATTGCAAATATTATATAAGAATTCCAATTACAGTTTGTGAGGGAGGAGCCAAACACCCAGGAAGAGTTAATTAGATTTTAAATTGGCTGCAAATATCGGAACGCTTTCATTAATTTTTTAACGGAAAAATAAAAATGCTGAGGAATATTTATTCCGAAAGACCGACACAAATCTGTGGTACCTTTTTTTTAAAACCATTTTTATTCAGAATTAAAAAAGAACATCTCTATGTAAATAGTTTAACAGTTTTATGGCATAATTTTAATCCATTACAGACGTGTCTCTGAACATGAATTAGATTCTGATTTCCCAATTGCCCCAAAGTTTTATTGACAACGGCTTTGTCTCGCCTTTTGAAATCATTCCTCTTTCCGTTTGAGGTTTTTTTTTGTCATCTTGTCCTTTTCGTTTGACGAGCTCATAATTAGGTCCCGGATTGATTCGCAGCTAAATGCGCTCGAAAACACGCTCGTTATTCTGAGACTCTCCTTTTGTTTCCACGACACCATTTTCAGGAAAGCAAACACCTAAACGTCGAGATAAAGCCTCTTAATTGCCGTCAGCCTCCTTTCTTTTCTTCCATCACTACCAACGCTCCAGCAGCGTTTCTTCCAGCCTCCCATCACAGACCACCTCGTCTGGATGGGCTTTAATCACTTAATTCCCTTCCATCTTCTACTGGAGGCATCTATGCATTCATTTTTTTGAATAGTTTCTCTCACAAACCATAAAAGAAATAAAGCCAAAGTTATTTATGACGACATAAACCTCGTAGTGGCTGCAAAATGAAACTGTGGAGGATGGATGATATTGAATTCCTCAACACGGTACTCAATCCAATCCATTGTCTCCCTCTCCCCGAAGTGCCGGCCAGTTACTCGTTACATTTAAACACGTGGGTCAATAAAGGTAATTGACGAGCTCTCACACGGATATGTAGTGATGAATGCGGGATATTTCTGCTGCAATGAATCAAACTATACCTCCGGAGCCATTAATGGATTGTTGTATTCCCCGCCTAATGGGGATAAGCATAAACTCATTCCCCACAGTCGATCCCGTACAGTCTGGCAGACAGGTACCAATAAGGCGCCGTTATTGGTCCATCATTTAAAGTTTATGAGCACCTCGGAGCGGAGGACCAAATGGTGAACCGCCGCTTGTGGCTTAGTGATAGATTATTGTCAAGTCCATTGATCCGGGCCCGAGACGACAAGAGGAAAACATGGCATCAATCTGAGATTTAGATCTTTAGCTCACGCTTGTGCACCTAAATACAAACATAAATTTAAAAATGCTGCCATCTGGTGCTTAAAGAAGACGCAACATGGCGCAAGTTCAGCAAGAAGGAAATAGAATTTAATATAAAAAACAAACAAACTGAAAAACACCAAAACATTTTTTTAAACAACAGTACACTGTGAAAACATTTTAAATTCAGTTTGTGTTCAGAATAGTCCAAAAATGCACACTTATGGGAATAAAATGAAATACTTTGGCGTCAGGAAGGAGTCTTGGAAATGATTTATTAGGCTTTACAGATCCTTTGAAACAGAAGTACACGTATTTATTTATATTATGTCTCTGAAAATGTCTGTCAAACGGAAATGTATGAAATTAAACTTTCGTCAAATGTAAACTAACCAACCGAATATATAAAATATCAGAAGGGCATATATTTATATATATATTTAGCTTGAAAAAGACGGATAAAACAACACAGAATGAGATAAACATTTACTCAGATCGAGGTTTCACAACCTCCGTCATTCACAATCACATTACTGCTGTATGAAACCCCAGAAACGATTATTATTGAATGCATGTTCATTTATTTCCCCCCCCCCCCCCCCCCCCATCTTTTTGGTAATAACGTGCTTTGTGATGGTAGAAAGTGGTCCAGTGCATACGCCTGAATAAACAGGCCTCCTTTAAAAAGCCTTTCATCTTTGTAAGTCTTTCACAACATTTCGGTGCATTCTCCGATATGGAAATAAAAGTACCGGTAAGCAAAACACTCTCCTTCCACCTTTAACGAACCGATTGCAACACGGCGAAGGCTAACCTCGAGTCCAGAAGAATTCTGCATTGAGATGGCTGAACAGGAAAATCTAAATGAAAGGACGACCCAAGTTTGCAGGAAACTAAAAATGTTGTGCAGAAACATCTTTTTAAAACAAGTCCGTAGTTGTAAATGTGCCGTTCAGTCCTTTGTTTGGTCGATTGACCTCTGAGAATCAGTCAATTCCTGCATCTACCTGGCGCTCGTCTCCAGAGCAGCTTAACAACAAGCGCTTACCGGTTATCTGTCTCTGAGACCATCGCTACTGTCCGAGCAGCCGTTTGGCGCCGTTCATTCGTCGTCCACTAAGTGGCCGATGCGTCTCTGCATCGCTAAAGCGCCCCGTGTCCAGAACGAAGGGTGAGGGTAGTCGTACCGGCAGCAACCAGCGCTCGGCTCGGATTCCCTAACGCCCGCACTAAGACAAGGGCTAGCTCCTCCCCCGTCTCGTCAGGATGACCCGTTCTCATCGGCGCCCGTGCCGGGCCTTCTCGATGTTTGCCAGGCTTTGTGAGAGTCTCGCGGTGAAGAGCCGGCGGGTTTTACCGCAGTAAGTGTGCGTCGCCTTCGACAGCTCCTCCTCCAGAGGATCCAGCAAATCATTTACGGGGTCTGAACCGAACGAGTACTGGTAAAAGAAGACAGGTTTGGCGGTTAGAGCGGTGCCGGCGAGTCGTCGTTTCACAGCGAGACATTTGGTAAACGCAACGGAATGAAAAGGACATGAAAAGTCAGAATCGTTTGACGCCTTTTATCTCTCGCCGTTTCTTCAGAGCTTAGAGGCGGAGGAGCGGGTTTGGAAATCTCAAACTACTGTTTAAAAAATATTACTTTTTTAAAAAAAATCCCCCCGAGGACCTCTTTCAACTTCCTACTCTTCCAGGGAAATTGATCAGATTCCCACATTAAGTAGGCAAAGTGGTGCTCGAGGCCGAATTTATGCTTTCCCTCGATAAATAAGGAAATAAATCTTTAAGGCGTGGCAACTCAGGTGGGACTCCAGACCTAATCTGGCCGAATCGTGACGGCGTCCACATCGTTGGAGTCTCTTTTACGCTCGTAGGCTTACATTCCGGTGATAAGACGGGATTGGAGAAGACATTTCCTGTCTTCCCAATAATAACGGCGTCTTTACAACGCTCAGAGGAAATCAAAGGGGAATTACCGCTTTTTTTATGCCAGCTCATTTGCTTGCGGTCGGGTGGCTGATATTGGGTCACAAAGAGATTGGCGTCTTTATGAGGCCAGACAGACACACACACACACACACACACACACGTCATAAAGCTGCGTTTACAGTTGGTGTATTGATTTTGTGCGGCTGATGGGGCACCGTCGGTGTGCAGAGCCCGACTCTAAACGTACCATCGGCTGTAAAACATTTAACTGCTGCTGGCTGGGATCAGTTTTCTGGCTTTGGAGGGAGGGAGACGCTTCAACGATGGGAGGAAGGCCGTGATTGGTCGGACACACAGACCGGGATCAGGAGTATCGGCGTTGCCTCAGCCTTCCAGAAGCTTCTTCCTTTCGCATAGCAGCAAACGCACAACGCTGGTACATTCGTGTCTGCAATTGATCCCGTCTTATGAAGCTGCCGGTTTAACAGCAGGTCATAGCTGAGGTATGGATCAGCCCATCCATCTGATCTATTGCTCAATGCTCCGTTAACAGGAAGGCAATGAAACTCCTAATGTTGATGGCTTCATCAAGTAAATGCCACCGGTGTCGTCAATATCGTTACGGCGCTGGTAAACAACCATAAACATCCTCGTGGGGGGGGGGGGGGGGGGGGGCATTAGCCCTCTAAGACTGGTGGAGATTTGCCTTTTCCAATACGGATAATCTGGTTTTGCCAACACTTACAGCCGTTTGGGGTCGCCGGGAGAGCAGGTGCGTCACCGCAGTGATAAAAGGCCTCCATTCGTCCGACCCGCAGCACTTTGAGAGGCGCTTTTCCTTAACTTAAACGCTCCCAAGAGACTTTTAACACGGTGCAGCTTTCATTCAAGTGTTCGAGTCGACAAAAAAAAAGCCACCCGAGAAGGTGTCTGACTTTCTGTGTTCGGTGTTCAGGATGAAAATAAAAGCTGTATCATAACGAGAAGTGTTTCCGGCCAAAACGGCAAATCTTCCTCTGCTTTTATCTGCCTGCATCATCATCACTTATTATTATAAAGTATTTTTAATGCAATATTTAAATGTGTATTTACATTACACTGATCTCGATGCAAGGGTATCTTCAAGACCTTTTTTGTCATGAAGAATAAAATGTATAATAAAAAAAAAACTATTAAATGGGGAATGGAACTGCAGTTAATTTTATGCACTGGTGGGAACATTTTATAAGTCTTATAAATCTTGAAAGTTCCAGCGTCATCCGCTTGAGTTCAATATGAATACAACTGGATTTATAGTGTTCTTCCATCCTTTATGTGGAGGGTTCTGCCTTTCACTGCGTCTGTACCAAATTCAACTTTAAACATAAGAACAGACCGGCGTCGCATGTTCTAAATGAGGTCGGCGCCTAAATACGGACGCTCACCTTTCGGATGGCCTCGTACACAGCTCTAAAGGCGGGCTGCTTGTGGTCGTGGTAAACCCCTCTGTTTCCGTGTAGGATGGAGACGCCGTCTTCCTCAGCCGACGCACAGTTGCTGCCGTAGATGCAATGATCCGGGCGATAATTCCACTGGCATGGAAACTCCAGCAAACACTCTGGGAACAGACAAAAAATAATAATAATGAAGTTGATAAAAAAATAGGAACATTTGGATGATTTATATTATTTCTTTCGCTTCGATGTCACTGTGAAGGCCAGATGTTATGCATATGGAACAGTGCATGCTGTGTACGCATTAATACGCGTAGTCTCACCGGGGTTGTGATGGAAAACGATATTGAGCAGGTCCTGATCTCCCCATGTAATGTTGAGTTTGTATTTCTGGAGCAGAGGCATCAGCAGCTCCTCCCAACGCAGCCCCACAGACGTCATGTCATTCTGTCAACAGACACAAGCGTGCATGTGAAGTTATCGGCAGAGGAAGGAGGACCCCTAGTGGCCAATAAAAGCAATCGCACCACACCAGAGTAAACCGCACACGTCTCCCGGAAGCTATTTCTTCAGCATTCGACCATACCTTAAAGAACACTCTCCTGATCCTCGTCAGGTTCATGAGCATGACCCCCGAGTTGATGCCCGTCCTGCCGTAAAACGGGTGGCGAGCGAAGCGGCTGTACCAAGCAATGCGGGGCTCCTCGTGCTCCGGGGCCATAGCGGCGAGCTGCGAGGAATTAAACGTGGAGAAGAACGTCCACAGGTGGTCCACGGGCCGCAGGAAGAGGATGTCCGAGTCGACGTACACAACGGAGTCCACGTCCGTTAGCATCAGCTGCAAAGACACACGCAGGCGGGCGTAACGCGAGCCCTGAATATGGATCATCTCCAGTACGTACACGGATAACTTGTTTTGTGTTCAACGCCAAGACATTCTCGCTCTTCTTTTCACAATACAAGACACTCACAGGTAAGAAAAGCCTCTGAGAAGCGCAGGGCTTGAAGAGTTTCTTCCACTCTGCCGCATTCTCGCTGGGGAAGCTGATGGAATAGATCTTGTGGTTGAACTTTGACCGAATAAACCCAGGCCACGATTCCAGCTGGGACACAGGAAACACGTTACATTAGTCCAGGAAAACGCGAAAACGTACGCCATGAACGTCTCATTTTAACAATACATTCGACGTACGACTTCCTCGAAGCCGGCGTGCAGTTGATCTTCAGCGAAGATGTGCAAGTAGAGACGCTTGATACTGAAAAGCACAGCGGACTTGATCATGGCGAGGGTCTCTTCCAGCCTGTCGCCACAGGCCACCACCGCCAGGTGCATGACAGGTCCAGGTCCGCTCCGAAGACCGCCACCTCTTTCGTCGACCCGTCCCTGCTGTCGCATGATGTACCTTGCAAGGGAGGACGTACATTAAAATAAGTGAGCCAGGGAACCTGCATGTTTTCAAGAACAAACTTAATGGCTTTGCTTTTTAATAACTCTAATATGACTGACAAAATATAAGAACCAAGAGCCAGAATTAAGAGTGAACAAGGGTGGGGAACATAAGAAACCCATTGGACACCATTAGCAGAGGAAACAAACAATTTAAGAATGCGTTTCTACCTGTAAGCTAACGCATTAGCATCTATCGATAGCTGACTGCGCAGGCAAGGCAGCATCAGCACCTGAAATCACACGCCTGACGAAGTCTCGCGATACTACCGTCTTGAACCACAGAAAACTAGCTCATTCAGATGTAAACATTGTCTGCGTTAGCCCACTGTCGTGTCTTTATGTTTCAATAAAGACTCGCGTGGAACAAACTGTGAGCTGACGTGTTAACTACTTTATTGAACAACCTCACGTTTTTTTTTTCCAACCTAAGTCACATGACCCCCTTGGCCTCATCCCATTGGTCCATAACCATTCAGCATGCATCAGCTACAAGTGACGTTCAAGACCACAACTGTCATTTGTTAACAAAACCCCAACACCTCACCCACAGCGTCATAAACAACAGGTGTGTGGTACAGCGGAACTAAACAGTCACAGCCAGGATATCATTTGAAGGGTTTTTTCTAGCAATTAAAGAAGAAATGACCCCACAAAAAAAAAAAAAAAAAAAAAAAATCCAGTCCTACCTATTATACCAGTGCGAGCTTCCGGACCGAGATTCGTCCGCGACCTCTCGCCTGCCTCCGGAGACTTTCGGTGCGATGAACCCCCTCTTCGGTCCGCCGCCCCACAACAGCACGTCCGAGTAGAGCAGCTTATTGTAAACGTACAGGCCCGACAGCACGGCGAACACCGTGCACAGCATCAGTGCGCGAACGTAACGCTGCATTGCGCAGTTTGTAAACACAGCTCGGGGCTAGAGTCATGACACAAACTCCCGTTCGCGTTCCGCAATCACAGCGAAGCTAGACGCGATGCTAATCGACTTCCGGTCAGCCTTTAGAAAATAAAAGTCTCAAAGACAATTCCGTCATCGACCGGCCTTATAAAAGACCTGCAGCCCTCTTCAAATGTTTATGGAATTTCAAGCTTTTAAAACGTGCTTGACCCTCTTATTTAAATGTTCCACTTCACAAGTAAGAAATCTGCAAAGAAGATACAGCATCACCTCGGAGTAGAGCACTAATTACGCAGTGACGAGCTCTATCTATGTAATGGATGGGCATGAATTGAAAGACTGGCTTTCCCATGTGATTTATATCGCTCACGCGGTTCTGGGGGGGGGGGGACTCTTATAACGAATTATAATAAAACGATTTTTGTTTTTATGTTATACGCTCTTACCTTGAAAGAGAGGTCCATCTTCCGGGTCTTCTCGGCTTCGCTTGATGCGGATCAGGCGGCTCAAGCAGGGGGGTCGGGACCCTACATGGGGGAAGGGTCCCGACCCCCCGGCACCTCTGAAAAGACCCATTCATGGTTTAAGAGACTGGCCGCCTTTGAGTCCACAGATCTGAATGTCAACTCCTTTTTTATTTAGGGTGGGAAAACTCATTTTATACACACAACTATGCTTTAAAGTTCATCCATTGTTAAGCTAGAAAACCGCTACGACGGAGTCGGGTTATTTATTACGTTCTATTATCTACGTCCCATGCTTTGATAATTTTGTTATAAACAGGAGTCGAAACATCCAAGAACTAGAAAAGCACTCTGAGAGCGCAGACCTCCGCTCATTCCCCTCCTAATTGGGTTTACACTGTCCACATGGTGCATGTGGATCATCATCAGAAGGTTCTAGACTGTTCTTGGTATCTTTAAACGCTAACCATGAAAAAGTAAAACTGAATCTGAGTTGTTTTTCCCCCCATTTTTAACTGATTTTTAATCTGTGAATGGAGTAAATAGAGTTTTCAATTATAGCCATTTTCTTTCTTGACCTCATTCTGGATCCGATCCGGACGAAATTCGGTGGCAAGAGAGATCCCCACCCGAGGATCTGAAAACAGCTGCAGCACATAAACCCAGGAACATTCCCGAACTGGGAAACCTTTGCCCATGAGCAACGGACTAAGGAACGCTGCCAGAAGTCTGTCTGCAGTAGGTGAGAGTTGAATTTTGCGGGATCTAAATTGCATCCCGGTGGATAAATAGTAGCTTCTGGTAATAAACCTAAAATATACATTTGTGATTGAATAATAATGTCATCGGGGTGCGTCCGAGTAAAAAGCGACATCATCTCCTTTGAATTCTGTTATTTTCTCTTATTCAGACATGTAATAAACAAGTTCACACATTTGAAAACATTTGAGCATGGCAAAGCAAAATGAAAAACCAAAACCCATCGACAGGTGACACAGACACATTTTAACGCGTTTCTCCGTTCTCGACACGACTGAATGAAGAATGTCCGACCGACGAGCTCCAGCGAGAACGCCGGGCGAGTCCCAGCTAGCGGCGAGCCCGCGGGAATACGCCTCCGACACGTCGAAACGATCCTAACAGAGAGATATAGCCTGTCCCACAATACACCGAGACCATATATTATCATGCCATGACAGTTTTTAAGGATCTGTGCTAAGATGTTAATGTAAAAGAAACAAACTGACAACACTGGTATGATGGCGAATACAACCACATCAAAACATAGTACAATATTTTTTAGAAATATCCATTTCATCTGTGTAGTACTCTACAGCTATAAGTTATTGTGTAGTTAGGATGATCTCTGCTGGGAGTTTAGTCGTTTTTCTAAAGCCTCCACATTTTGCTACATCAAAACGGAAGGGATTTCAACAGCTTCGTGAAGTCCGTCCGTCGCGCCGCGCGCCTTCGTGAGTGCACGTTCCGGAAGTCGCAGCTCTTCCCTCCGTTGCGTCCAATGGTGAGTCGGAATGGCGAGGTCCATCCTCAGGCGCCGGGGAGCAATGTGCAGGATTGCTTGTGCAGTAGAGACTTAAAGGACACCGGCGTCGACTCGTAGCCGCTTTGACCACCTTCTTCTCAGTCTCCGTGCGATCAGCGTTTCCTTTGGAGTCTTTGAGATAAACTTTATGGCCATAAACCCGGTCTCTTGGTAAAGAAAATAAAAGCAGACCCCTGGTGAAATCCTCCGAGGAACTTCTAAACTTTCACGCGTTGTCCAGTGGGAGGGATGCAAGTGATAAAAGCTTTCCGGCCTTCCGGTCAAAGCTAGCTCAGTACTTAGCCCACTTTGAGCGCTGCTTAGCTGCGGACTAAGAGCTGCTAACATCTCCGATAATCTCCTCCGTTAGCACGAGCTTGTTAGCGGCACGCAGCCGGAAGGTTCCTTTCCCTGCGTGTTTTTACGTGAAAAATATCTCAGGTTTGATTGTTGTGCAAAAATGAACTTCTGCAAAAAAAAAAAAAATGTTCACGCTGTCTCAAATTTGCCTCAAGACGCAAACGAAACGGCCATAATGGACAAGCACACCGGTATTATCCTTTAAATTCATATACTATACCTTCCTTTATCACTTTTGCAATGGTCTTTCTTTTAATCGAGACGTGCCCGGTGCCTTCGCACAAACGGAACAAACGTTACCGGAACTTAACCTCCTCCGAGCATCGCTCGAAAATAGTAGAGCTGTGCCAAAAAGTCACTGCGGAACAGAGGCAGTCCGGAAGGCGACGCTTCATTGTGAGGCTGAAGGTTCACCGTGGGGACACTGAGGAGGGAGGTGAAGACTCCACCAGGAGGAAGAGGAGGTCACGCCGGCTGGGCTGCACATTTCATAAAAACAACCGTTGACGGACGAGGTGCGTCCGAAGGAAGCCAGACGGGACCGTGAAGCTTGTCCAGACGGTTTCAGAGACGCGTCTCAGGTCAGACCTGAAGCAGTTCGTCTCAATCGAAACAGACCCGGAGCAGCGAGCTTCGGCGCAGCACGCGGGGATCCGCCCGGTTTGTCCGAGTGGAAACGCAGA
The DNA here is from genome assembly GCF_040956055.1 of Brachionichthys hirsutus. Classification (NCBI taxonomy): domain Eukaryota; kingdom Metazoa; phylum Chordata; class Actinopteri; order Lophiiformes; family Brachionichthyidae; genus Brachionichthys; species Brachionichthys hirsutus. The sequence continues at coordinate 6,139,174 of NC_090918.1, forward strand.
TCGCCGAAAAACGTAAGGAGGAGGAACAAAATGCCTATTGCTTTGTGAACGGCGGAGTCGAGGGCTGTGGAGAATCTCCAAACCGATTAAAGTCGTCAAAATCAGGCTTGCGGTGATGAATGGGAGATCATAAGAGGGTGGTGGTGGGTGGGGGGTGGGGCAGCAGCGGAGGCAGGAAGCTCCACCGGAGTCCTGAGGGATGTGAAGGTGGGATGTGGGCGGCGGCCTGGGGGAGGTTCGGCTCAGTGGGACTCCCCGTTGACGGAGCTCCCCTCTCCTCGAGGCGAGGAGGAGCGGGAGAGACCCTTCTCTGTGTTTTCTGAGCTGGAACCGTTCTGACTGTGGTGGTCGGCCATGGAGGCGGCGCTGGACGACGTCGCCGAGGTCGACGGGGGCTTGGCCTTCTCCTTAAAGTCCGTTATGATGACCGTCAGGTCTCCGACCGTCACCTCCAGGTGCTGCGCGCTGCTCCGGTCGATGTTTTTTAACCTCGGCCTTCCGAGAAAACCAACAAAACAGAAACATTTAGAACGCGTCACGGGCGTTATGACGACCAAATCGCAATTTACCCACGCATTCCGAACGCCGCTCGTTTACCTCATCTTCTTGTGACCGTTCTTCTTGAGCGTCGGCTCTCTGTCGCTCTTCTCTCGCTCCGCTCTCTCCTTCTTCTCCTTTTTGGGCTGCGAGGGCAAAACGAACTGCTGCGTTACCTGCTGCTGGGAGACGAGCTGCGAGACGGGACGAGGCTTCCTGATCCGGGGAAAGGGTCGCGGGGACAAAAAAAATAAAGAAAGAAAGAGAGAGAGAGAGAGAGAGAGAGAGAGAGAGAGAGAGAGAGAGAGAGAGGCTGATTAACGAGAGGGAAAATCACAGTGAACACAAAGCTTCATGCTAGAACACCGCCGTAATCAGGAGTCAATAATGGCTGCCAGCGCCGGTTAGGATGGCGCTGAAGTGTTCCCACAAACACGCCCAGTACCTCCGGAATCAAAGCACGACCCAGCGGGACGCGGTGGACCGGCGCAGGCTCGTTTCAGCGCTCCGCGACGAAGCCCGCATCTGTTTTTAACAAACGCAAAAAAGTTGTGAATCACGTGCCGCTCAGCAGGAGAGATCGCTGGTGACAGGGAAACGGCGCTCCCCGATGGCGAGGGAGGACGAAGCCGTTTCCTTCCTCCGACATCAAACACAGCGAACTGAGAAATCACACCCGACGAGTGTCATCTTTAGCAAATGATACGCTACGAAATCCGGCAGTGATTTAGATGCACGGAGGCTGAGATCGTAGTTCTGTGTGTGTGTGTGTGGGGGGGGGGGGGGGTCTATCCGTGTTTTGGGATTGGCAGGAGCCGAGCGTGTTGAAAAGGCCATCTGTTGAGGGGCTGCTGCACAGCTAATGCCTGATTTTACATGCACAAACCCAAACATGTCCAAGCCTATCGTTATACAGTACCGGTATGTACGAATGCACCTGAACGCATCGCTGCTAAAGCCAAAGGGGTGTGTGTGTGTGTGTGTGCACATCCAGGGCAAGCACGAAACCTATGCATGCTGCATAAAGGCTAATGAGACATGTGTGCTGCATACTTGTGCACGCACACACACACACACATTTAGAAGTTCTTATACTTCAGGTAATGTATTCCTCAACCTTAGTCTTAACAGTCCTATAAAATCAACAATGTCCTCATGTGGGATGAAAATTAAGAAAATAGAATCCACACAATGCTAGCAACACACACACACACACACACACGCACGCACACACACACACGCACTGCAGTGAGCAGATGAAGTGTGAGGGCATGGTGAGAACAGAAGAAGAGCGCAGTCTGCTTCCTGAGCCCCGTTGAGCAGGACGTATTTGTAATCAGAACTAAAAAAAACTGATAATTTCCGTCATTCGACACCTTTTGTCGACTTTATGTTCTTAGCGCAGCTCAGGACCGTCCAATCACATTAAATGTTAACTTTAAGCCAATTACACGGAGGCCGCGTGCGCCTGCAGACGCAGGACGATTCGGCTTCGCCTGGGCTTCGGTTGGTTCTCCGGTCGGAGACACAACGGCCTCGTTGTGCCGTTTAATCTGCTCCGGCTCGGTCCGGTTACCGCTATCAGCTGATAAATGTCGTATGTATCCTGACCTACAATGAAAAGCTGCAGCCGCGTCCTAGCGTGGGCGTCGGAGTCACGCCTTTGTGGACCGACCCCTTCAAAAAAAAAAACAAGCGTGCGAAAGCACAAAGAAGCACGAACGCCAAAGTCGTAGAATAAAAATCCATCCACAAGATGGACGTACGCGATGAGAAAGGCGTTGCCGTGCAACACGCGACCTATTTAGCTTAATTCCAGTTGCTGGCGCTTCTGTCTTGCTCTTTGGGTAAAGCTGTTGTTTAAAAAGTAGTGGAATGACCCAAATTGGGGCTCAAGCTTTAAATAATCTTTTTTTTTTTTTTCTTTCCCCCCTTTTCAAGTCAACACTGGCTTCACAGAACACGCAGTAAAAGTGAAATGCAAATGGATCTCTTGGCCTACATAACTGCGATGGGGAGGAGACGTGGAGATCCTCCAACACGTCCGACTCGTCAGCACGACTCCGCAGAACTGCTGACGCCCTTTAAATAAAAAGCTCTCAGAGTCCTCCGGTTTGCAGCTCCAGTAATTAGCTCCTCTGTCCTGACATCCTTCTGCCCCCCCCCAGCCCCGACGCGATGAAGAGACGGCTGTTCCACTGGCGTTTTCGGAGGCTCACGCGAGAACAGCGACCGTCACAACAGAGCCGACCGGAACGCCCTCGAGGCTAAAGGTTAGCGAAGAAGCGCCGACCGGCCTGCCTTCTTCTTTCATCCGTCTCTCTGTTCATTAGACGCCAAACGTGCTTCCCTTTCTCTCAACAGAACTGCCGCCGCCTCATTAGGATGTTTTGCTTGAAGTGTGATCAACAGAAATGTCACCTGAGGCTAATTATAGCCCCAGTCTTTAGGGCCGGTAGGAATATTAACACCGTATTCTGTTTCCACATCCCTCATATATACATATATTCTGGCTAATAGAGCCGGTTCAATAGCCATGAGGTGAAAGTGGAGACGGGACAGCCTAATATTCTGCCGGGGTGAAGCGGCCTCGGCTAACCCAATCTTAGCACTTAGCTCCTCCCGACTGTGTGTTTGCCTCCCTCCATCGATTCGGAGCCTAATAGAACGGCCTTTTGCTTCTGGCAGACGTTGTTTGGAGCTCTTGTTCCAAACAACGTTTGCTCCACTCCGGTTATCTGTTATCCGGCGGCTAACGGAGTCCCGCGCCGGGAACGCCGGGCCGTCAGCAGGAGCTCCGTTCACCAATCGGCGGGAGGATTATGAAAAGGACGGGCCATGAATCACGGCCTTTATTTCGAGGCTTTTAATTGGCCGTCAGGCGAACATGCCTCTGACTGTGCGTGCGGATCAGAAGCATCTGTGCCATCTTGCTTCAGTTAAATACGATGAGCGGAATTCTCTCTTAGAAGCTCCCCAGCCCATAATTATTTACAGCTTCTACTTTTACCCGTCCGGCGCTGCAGACTGGAAGGGTTTGGACGCTTAACTGCCGTCGTCGTCGCTGATCCCTCACAGGGGAACTCTGGGTGACCCTTTCACAAGTATGTCACCCCCCCCCTATCTCCCTCCACTACCCTCTCTGGGATTTCGCACTCCCCGTCCTCCTCCGGATGCACCGATTGACCTTGCACTCCGCCTCCGCCCCCCCCCCCCCGGCAGCAGAACAATATCCGTCCTCCAATCCTGATTTGAAAGGAAATGTTCGTCCATCACAAATTCAGGCGACTCAGGATAATTTTGGGCGGGCGAGCGGGTCATCGTCTTCGGACACTCGGCGGTGACGCAGACGGCGCGGCGGCCTGGAAGAGCCAGAATGTGTTTCCAGACAAACCAGGACACGCTGTAAAAAGAGTCATCTGGAGCCGACAAACACCCCCACAAAAAACAGACAGCGCTGCCGGGCGAAGGATTCAGGAGGTCACATCCTTCCGGATGAACCACTTCCTGCCGACATTTTTAGGACCCTTGCATCCTCCAGAGGAGACACGGGTCCAGTCCCACGGACGACCACATTCAAGTTGGAGTCTTTTGATTTTTTTTATTCAAACATATCATTGAAGCTGCCAAAAGATAGAAACACACGACTTCCAGATACACTCTGATGGAGACCTACTTTCTCCCAACGTACGCCTACAAGCCGATTCATCTCCACCAACGAAAGGAACCACCAACCCGCACGCAGGCGAAGCGTTTGTGCAGAGGAAGGTCGAGATGTGAGCTTTTAAAAACACAAACGTTCTGCTTCGTTTTGAAATACTTCCTCCACAGACAGCCGAACCGCGGCGGCAGAGATTTCTGCAGATGTTCGGACTCCTTGCCAACATACACCCCCCCCCCCCCCCCTCCAGTACTGCGTGCGATGAGCAAACAGCCGACAGGACAGATGATGGACTGCGCCTCCACACACAGATCTCATCACGCCGCTCTGTGATGATGGCGAGGTGCTCGTGAAATAGCTTATTTTACGCCCTGCTGAACACCCTCCATCGAGGTGTACGCATGTCAGGTTTTCCATCAGCGGGTCGTAAGCTGCTCCAAAGCGATGATTAATGCCTCTCCTCGCCTGTACATGCGACCAGCCTGTGTGTGCGTGTGCGTGCGTGTGTGCGTGCGTGTGTGTGGAAGAGAGAGCGAGACAGATGGCGCTCGATGTCCTATGGTTTATGACACCTTCTACAACCTGCTAGCCACACCACTCCGGCCTCCTTGCTCGTTCGGGCGGGCCCGCCCACGCACACACACACACACACACACACACGCGTGTGTGTCACGCATCAGTGTCACCGCAGCAATTACAGGCCCGTCACGTCGCCATAATCTTGAGCCACAGTGACGCGATGGCAGCCGGCTTCATTGTCCTCGGCGTGCAGGGCGGGCGCAGCCGAACCCGGCGCGGCCATCGAACGTCGGCCATCTTTTATAGATCTTGCTTTGCTGGAATCGCTTGTTTTGCACCCTCTGCCCCCCCCCCCCCCCTGTTCATCAGAGCTTCTCGTCACCTTTCTAATGATCTAATTTCACGTCAACACGGATTTCAACACCGCCGGATACGGGGGGGGGACATTTTTCTTGTGAGGAAAATGTTTCCGGGCACCCACTTTTATTTCGTGCGTCGTGTTTGCATGTTATTAAATCACTTTAATAACATGCAAACGAGAAAAGGACGAGTCTGAACCGGCTGCAATCGAACGCACAACATAACTACAGCCAAGTTCGATGGGAGGGGGGCGCTACACATGACCTGCGAAGGCGATCTCGTGTGGAGGATGATAAAACATCTAAAAACAACAACAGGCCAACGCTGACAGGTTCTCAACCAGAACAGAAAATCTCACGCTCGGTTGGTCAATCCGTCACCGAAAACACGCCCCCCAGGTAAATTCTACGACTGGAGGCGGCGAGGAAAGGGAGGCGGACGGAAGAGCAAACATGAAATAGCTGTGAAAACACGGGAGGTAACGCGAGGACAGAGGGAACACAAACCAAAGGCGGAGAGAGAGAGAGAGAGAGAGAGAACCGATAGCAACGTGATCCAGCTCAGTGTTCTGACCTGCAGAAGCAGATTGCTGCTAAACAAGCTCCGGAGTGTTTCCCTCGCGGGCGGACCGACTCGACGGTGCTCGGCTCGGCGAGCAGACGCAGGTGGCGTGGGCGAAGCGCCGCAGGAGGTCGCACACACACTTCACATTTTCAGCTTTAGCGCCCAACGCGAGACAGGTACGCCGCCCCCCCCCGGCGCCACCGCACAGCGACGTTCCGGTCACCGTAATGGTTGCGCTGGGAGGCCCCTTTCATCGTCCTGCTCCAGGATGTGCTTCCCCTCCTGGGCATGCAGGCTGGCGCAGAAATAAAACCCGTGACCTTGCACCCATCAGACAGAGTATACGTAGCACCAAATAACTGCGCTGCAAATGAGCGGCAGGGTGGCAGGGAGATGAAGAAACGCCCGTGCGATACGTTGTAATCCCGAAGCCCGTCGGAGACCGCTTTAACTTCTCCGCGGCCGTTTGGGCAGGTCTCGCTGGCTTCAGATTCGACTTCCTCGTTGCAGGAGTTCCCACTTTGCAGACGGATTTTGCAGAACATCAGCCAGCTAGCGAGTCCGATCGCGCCATCGAACTCGACAATGCGGCTCTTTAAGTATCCTGTAGCTCGCCGTCTCTTCCCATCAGGAACACTCACACTTACGCACACGCAAACATTCCACGGATACCCTCTGAAACGTCGGCTTTATTCACCCTTCGTCGTTGCCGCACAGAAACGGATCCCGGCCGGGGGAAAAGCCGCGCTTTAGCGCCGTTAAGTTGGGCCCTTTTACTTTTGTGATTTACACCGATTCCCCCCGGAACACACTCCGGGCTTTTAAACCTGCGACCTTCAAGCTTTTGGAGATTCTTTGCCGACCGCTGGGTCTTCACGCCTTCGCCGAGCATTAACTCGCAGCAATATCTCAGTGGGGTTGGTTTGGTAGCCAGCGGGGGAGTTGGCCGTGCCTTCCATTTATATTCCGCATCCTGTTTTCCCTTTGCTACCTCCAGCTTGATCGCTCGTCCGTTTGCGTTTGGCGGTCCGGCGGCTGCAAAACCACCCGCGCGGCCATTTTGCTGCGGCGCTAGCATCCCCGCAGAACGGCTATTTGCTTCCGTACGAAGTGCGCGGGCTTTTTTTATGGCTTCCAGAGGGGGGAATCGTTTCGTCTTGTCCTTCTTCCTCATCTCACTTCCAGTAGCAACTTTTTCGCAGAAGAAGAATTCATCTTCTGCCCTGGATAGTCCCCGAGCCTCCCTCTGCTTTGCGCCTAGGGTGAAAGGTCAGGCGATCCTCTACGGAAGCGTTCTGCTAACATGTGGCCGGTAAACAAGATGGCGCCATGGATAAACAACAGGACGCCACCGCCGCATGGAATTAGAACCGTTTGACATAATCTGACAAGACCATCGGTCACGAGTCTCGTATTTTTGAAGCAACCATCACGCCGTTTAACGAACGCACACAGTCCACTGGCGTGACGTTTGACAGACAGAAAAACAAAAAGGAAGACGCGCTGAAAAAGCATAACGTCTGGCTGAATTAGCATTTTGGTGAGAGAGCATCGCGCGAGGACAAGAGGGCGACGCTTCCCTTACAGCCGCTTTACGGGCGTCACGGCTTTTTGTGGGGGGGGGGGGGGGTGGGGGGGCGTTCACGAAGCGAAGCCGCTGGTTTGATGAAAGCAGAAACAGAATCCCCGGAGCGTCCGGAACAATCGACACCAGCACATCCACCGTTTAATGTCTGCTTTGTGTGAGCGAACGCGAGTGTGTGCACGTTGAGTGCATCTGTAAGTGTGTGTGTGTGTGCGTGCGTGTGTGTGCGTGCCTCTCATGACAGCAGGCTGATTAAGCTGTTGCATAGTAATGAGCTACGGCTGTCTGTCTGGCAGCTGCTCTAACAACCTCTTTTCACAACAAGCCCTCCCTCTCCCACACACACACACACACACACACACACGCGCACACACACACACACGCACTCACTCAAGTGCATGCACCAACATGAGAAAATACCACAATTCTGAAAAGGCATCAAAGCTGACAAATGCACTGAAGGGCTGTTGCTGCCGCCTTAAATCAAGAAGGTATCGGTGATGGAGAGAATATTTGGTGATGCATTAAAGAGGGAGAACAACAGGCACTTCCTCTCTGCACTTCCTCTCCTTCACACGCTCCCGTTTTCATTCCGATAATGACGGCCACTTAGGGAAAAACAGTCGTTTCCTGCCTCAAGCCTCTGATGTCAGGACAACGGGCAGAGCGTGTACCTGCAAGGCTTTGTGTTTGGATGCACTCGTACGGTGTGTGTGTGTGTGTGTGTGTGTGTGTGTTTAAGAGGCACCCCCCCCCCCCCCCTCGGTTACAAATATCTCTGGGACAACAAGATGGATGGATGTGCTTAAGGTGCAGGCGATCCCTCTTCCTCGTTTTACAGAGGTCAGAAGCAGGAAGACGAGAGCGAGCGTGACGTCCTCTGCACAGAACGCAGAATAAAGCAACACGGAACCCAGAATAAAGCAACACAGAACCCAGAATAAAGCAACACGGAACCCAGAATAAAGCAACACAGAACCCAGAATAAAGCAACACGGAACCCAGAATAAAGAAACACAGAACCAGAATAAAGCAACACAGAATGCAGAATAAAGCAACACAGAACCCTAAAGCAACACAGAACCCAGAATAAAGCAACACAGAACCCAGAATAAAGCAACACAGAACCCAGAATAAAGCAACACAGAACGCAGAATAAAGCAACACAGAACCCAGAATAAAGAAACACAGAATGCAGAATAAAGCAACACAGAACCCAGAATAAAGCAACACAGAACCCAGAATAAAGCAACACAGAACGCAGAATAAAGCAACACAGAACCAGAATAAAGCAACACAGAACCCAGAATAAAGCAACACAGAACCCAGAATAAAGCAACACAGAACCCAGAATAAAGCAACACAGAACCCAGAATAAAGCAACACAGAACCCAGAATAAAGCAACACAGAACCCAGAATAAAGCAACACAGAACCAGAATAAAGCAACACAGAACCAGAATAAAGCAACACAGAACCAGAATAAAGCAACACAGAACCAGAATAAAGCAACACAGAAACTGCTGAACAGAAACTAGCCTGCAGCGTGTTCGTTAGCTTGTTTAGTATCCTGGACTGCAGTTACCAGCATCATGAAAAAAGCATGATATGATGATAGTCAGATTAAACTGCTCATCATTCTGCAGGGGGGGGGGGGGGGGGGGGGGGAGAGAGAGAGAGAGACCACCGGTAACGTATATCAATCGCCTTACCTCGTTGACGTCCCCTTCCTGACGTCACACATCATGCACTTAAAAGCTTCCGCCGTGTTCTTGTACGTGCACACGCTGCAGTCCCAAAACCCCTCGTCGGAGGAGGGCTTCGGTTGACGCTTCGGCCTTTGAAACAGTAAATAAACAGAAAATGATTACAAGAAACGAAAAGAAATGGAGGGAGAGAGAGAGGGGGGGAGAGAGAGGGGGGGGAGAGAGAGGGGGGGAGAGAGAGAGGGAGAGGGGGGAGAGAGTGGGGGGGGGAGAGAGGAGGCGAGCATCTGCGGAGGCTATCGGGAGCTAACATCTGGGCTAGCCGATAGGATTTAGGGAATCATCTGCAATCGCGCTGTGATCCGACACTGTAATTGGCGATGAGGTTTTAGCACCCGCGCGCGCGCGCGCACCGACACGCGCACAAACACACACGCAATGAGAGCGAGAGAAAGAGCGCCGGGAGAGAGAGAGAGAGAGAGAGAGACCATGGAGAAAACCCTTTTTCCCCCGTGCCGCCTGTCGATGTCCGCTCCCCTCTGCTAGCTTAAATACGTCACACTCCGACCCGGTCGTTACCTTGTGGGACTCCTCTTGTCGCCCATGCCAGACCAGGGTATCTTTGGGGGCGCTGATACGAGCACAGGCCGCGTTATTTTCGATTATTTTAGCAAAAGAAGCGATGCGTCCGAGCCGCTCGGCTTCCAGCTGTCGTGGAAACTCCGCTTTGGGAAATGGTCACGTGACTCGCGGTGGCCAATCAGAGGCTGGTTTGCTTCCGAGGCTGACATTCCTTTTGATGAATCTCCGCTGCGTTCACGCCCCAAGATAACGTCGTATATATGAACACCGAGTGTTTCATTTCGTCAGCGACGCAAACACGAGCTTGTTTTGCACACCGTGTTTGCTAGCGAGATAAACGTGTGCAGTTATCAGGTTCGATTCAACATAAACGCTGCGCTTTCAGTTGTCATTTGGAGAAAAAAAACAAAAAACTAAATATGCAGTCTATCGTACGAGATTCGGTCGTTGGACGATGCGCGATTCACTGCTATTAAAATTGTAAATCAAAGAATGTAGAATATTTTCTACCAAATGAGGGAAAAAAAGGAATAAAAAAATAGAAAATCGGTTCTCAAGAAAGATATTTTTTTTTATTCCGACAGCGTCGAATGCAGCAAAACCCCTTAGAAGCTAATCTCCCGTCTAATGATGCGTTAATGGGGCTACCGCTCATATCAGCTCTCTGTGCTGGGAATCCTCTCACATCCCTCCATCTCTGCGTCTGAGCCGCGGACTGCAGAAATGCCGCAGCAGATCCTAAGAGGCGCACAAATCATCGGGGAAGCCCTCGCTTTATTAGCGTGCTGACGCAAGCCAGCACCAAAGCCCACATTACAAAGCAGCGCACATCGTGACGGGATGGGGGGGGGGGGGGGGGGGGTTATTCCAGAACCATGTCGTATCGAGGAAAACCGAGTGGAATCCCAATCTTCTCTCTATGATGCGATTTTTACTGCAGGTAAATTACAAAATGCTGCGTTTTAGTCACTATTTAAGATTTACTTTAAATATTACATCTTCCTTGGGTCCCTCAAGTGATTCAACATCGCTCATTCAAATAGTGACGTCATGAAAACACTTTTGCTATGGAAGGTTTTTGGTAAAGATACTTTTAATGATATATTTAAAAGAAATTGTTGCACATTTTGACAAAACAATAGAGAAATAATCCAACCACTACAATTTCAGCATGATTCGTCTCATATGGACTTTATTATGTGGCCAAACACCAATGAAATTAACCCAACAAGAGCATATTTAGAAACATAAAAATATCCTATTTCTATGTACAAGAAGGACAATGGTTGACTATATCAGTGCAACTGGAAGATTCTTTTTTTTTACACAAGACTTTTTGGCATTGTTTTAATTGTGTATTAGTCACTGAGCTCTTCCTCATCACTGAAGTATGCACTCTTTTTGATTCTTGGCTTCCTAGAGTCTGAGGATGTTGAGGCAGCGTCCGCTTGAGACCTCTTGTGTTGCTCTTGCTCCACGTGAGCCTGCTGGAGTTTGACAACAGGAGAAGGCAATGAAATAAATTAATAAAAAAAAACGCATCACTTTAAAAATAGCCTCAGTTGCTGTATTTATAATAGTTTGCATCCAAAAAAATAAAACATTCAGTTTTCCATATCAGCAAACGTACCTGAAAAGCAATAGCTTGGCTCAAACTATCCAATGTTGGGTCCTCTCCCTCTTCTTCACTTTCATTTTCTTCTTCACTATAAAAAGACGCAAGAGTTACAATTAAAATAAAAGTACGCAACTAAATATCTCACAATATCTACTATGAAATAAATACTCACACATGCTCGGGTTGTTGCGCCTTTTTATTCTTCTTCTTCTTTTCTTTCTTCTTTGGAGGTTCCCTTTCCCCAAGAATGTTTTTAGGGCACGCGTAGCTCAGATGGCCTGTATCCTGTTACACGAAGGCATTAAAAGGGACAGAAAAGAGAGACAAATGTACAACTTTGTAGTTTAAAATAAAATATGGCAGCTCCACAAAAATCTGAACGACGCACTGACCCCACACTCGTAACATTTAGACTTGTCTGTGTAGCTCCGTCTCCTTATGAACTCGGTTGCTCGCCCGTTGTCGACGGCGATGCTCGCCTTCACCGTTCTCCCAAACAACTGCCAGACAGAAAGTCATTATCCATTAAAAGACAGGCACGAAGGCTACTATGAGAAGCAATGGCGTTAATGTGAAATAGACTCGCCTGCTTGTTGTTCACGGCTCGGACGCAGTTACGAGCCGATTCTCTGTCCAGGAAGAGAACGAACGCCACCCCTTTACTCTGGCGAGTGTCTTTGTCCTTAACGATTGTAACCCTGGAAAAAGGTTTCAGAGCCTTTAAATCAATGTTGATGGGGTTTGTCTTCCTTAACCTCTTATGTTGCTTTGCACAGAGCGATATAAAATCTGTTAAAAGCGATAAATTATGACAGATTTGTTACTTACTTTACAACTTGTCCATACTTGGTAAATAGCTGGAATGAGACAAAAGCGAAGTGTCATTGGTTGCTTTGGTTAAGGAGCGATTGTGGATTTTTTTTTTGACGAACAATATTCTCACTGACGTCATTTCAAATGACAGATAAAGACTTTGAGAGAGTAACGTACCTTGTGCAGGTCATTGTTGGTCAGAGAGAACGGCAGGTTGGACACATACACGGTGCTTTTGCTCGGCGCTAGCCCCCCGCTCATACTGAATACCTGAAAACGCCGCAGCTTCAACGCTAGCAAGCTAACAGACGCATAATTGAACGCAGCGCTAACAGTTTTAACATTATTTAAAACAACGCGATAATCGAATCACCCACCAACAGAGTCTTCGCAGATAAATCATACAAAACGTGTGTGTTTTCAAGCGGCTAATGTCTCAGCAAACAAAAACAAAACGCAGCGGCTGCGTGCGGCGCGTTGTGATGACGCAAGCAGATTCCTCGGCCAATAAAAGAGCCGTGGTACATGGCTAAATCTGGGCTAGCTGAAACGGGCTAAGCATTTGGGATTTCCTTCGCTAGTTTCGTTTAAATTCGTTTGATTTCCTCCGGGATATCCCCGAGATCTCGTCGTTTCGCTGCACACTTCGGCTCCGTCGGTGCAGGTTGGTGAACTCTCCTCTAAAGCGAACTAAACAGCACATCTGTAGCTCGTAGATTAGCTAGTTAGCCGTCCTGTCTTCATGGACATGTACATTCGTTTGACAGTGTCTCTGCACCCACACTCGCTCTTCGCCGGCTGCGTTGTTGAACACGGCCGGCCTGATTCTCGCTGTTTTGTGGAGATCTGTTCAGCCGGCTGAGGATGGGTCGCATCTCACGGTCGCAGTACTGTTTACTTCATGCATTGTTACACCACAGACAAAACACGCAGAGGTTGTTGGTTTTGTTGTGGCGCATTGATTAAGTAATCCACGTCGTATTTCTTTTTTTAAGGGCTTGATCATGAAGACTTCGGAACAGCAGTTTTGAAATTGATTAAAAGTGTTTTTGAATCTGTTTATAATCTCTTTACAGATTGCGTTTCTCTCTATCGCCAGAATTCACTGAGGTCATTGAGCCAGAAAGTAAGTTAGTGTTATTTTACTATGTGATATTTGTCTGTTTTATTTCCCCCCCCCTGATTATTGCTTCTGCTCTTCCACTGAACGTGTGTCCCAAGTGGCATTAGAGTATTAAAGTTGACATACCGTATGTTCTTGGTGCTACAATCTGCAAGGGGTTAAAACTAGAAATGTTTTTCACGGTGGGACAGAAAAACAAACATTCAAATTTCATCTTTTGTAATCGCATTAAAGCTCGGCGCTGATTATTCATTTTTGCAACATGAATAATCACGACTACCAAAGAAGAGTTCCACTTAATGCTGTCTTTTCAGCGGAACATTACATCACCTGTGTGTGTAGTAACTGTCAATCTTTGCCCTGTACAGTGACTTACAGGAGAGATAGGAGCGTACGAGAGATATATGAGGAACGCTTCATACCAGAGAGGACGGTGAGTGTACAAATGAACTTCGCAGTCCCATTTCCTTCTGTTTATCACTTTTTTGCATCGCATTCAAAATTATGCGCGTACAAGGTGGAATATCTTTATTTTTTTTCCTTGTACGTTAATACAATTACTTTGACGGTGAGTAAAGTAAGAAGACGAATTGTGCCCATCCTGTTAGGGGCCGTACCCACGGGGGGCTGGCACAGTGGAGCGAAGAGGCCCCTTTGGCAGGCCGGAGGACGACTATAACCGCGGTGGCTACGAAGGGGGCCCACGCTTTTTCCCCAATGGAGGAGGCCCACGAAATTACCATGAAGACCAGCGGGGCTACCATGGCGACAGCCTTCATTTTCCTGCGGAACGCAGAGCTCCTCCACCTTCAAGAAGGGTGAATTCCATTTGTTCAGCCACTTTTACAGTAATGGTGTATGTGCAACTTTAGAGATGCCGCATTCCAGAGTGTGTGTGTGTGTTTTGGATACACTAGAATAATGTAGATACCACTGTAAGTCACTTTCTCTTTCTAATACGTCCTCCTTGCTGTGTAGGAGGACTACCCTTACAGAGCGCCCAGAGAAGACCAGCACGCGGGACGTTCGGTAGAGTTTGGGTAAAGTGCTCGACTTTGTCACAAAATTGTGTTTTGAAAATAAAAATGTCACCACATATTACCCCAGTGTAAGTCATTCAAATTGAATGGCATCTTTTTTTTAGACAGTCTGGAACTGGCTGTAATAGAACTTGTGTGCTGGACCAGTTTGTGTTTCAATCTTCCAGTCAGGACGGTGGGAAGGTCTGCAGGAGTGTGCCTCCACTGTCATTCCACCAATCAGGAGTGAAGATTCGGTTGCAAAACAATGTTTTCAGCTTAAATTTCTTGGAAGAGAGTAATAAAAAAACTGTACTTGTATACAAAATCAGGACAGGGAGAGTAAGACAAATTAAACTGGCTGAATGGCTTTCAATCCAAACAAATACTTTGCGGCGAGGTCAGTTCTGGCTTGTTGATCTGATGGTTTTGGCACGAGTGGAGGTCAGAGGTCAGTCAAGAGGCCGAAGGGAAGCTTGGATGCTGGTTACTGGCCTTAAAAGAGCAACAGATGGCAGCTTAAAAGTAACCTTAGTTAAATCAATATCGCACACCACCCATAGAAGTTAACGTTGTTTTATTTCTGAGAAAAATAAACGCAACCGCTGACTGGTACGTTTCCTGCATATCAAACACCGTCTTGTTTTTTGTTTACCTGCAGTTAACCACAGATTTGTATGCTTTTGCCCCCTCAGCGCCCGGGCGCCGCCTCCTCATAGCGTGCGAAGCCAGGGCATCTACCCAGCACCCAGATCCCTGCCAGAGAGCGGGGAAGACACACTAGTACAAGCCATCCTCAACCTGGACAGAGGGTACGAGTGAACGCACACTTAAACCGTTTCCGTGCAGCCAAACCAGATGTGGAGAATTTGTGTATTTGAGTAAAAGCTTCCGAATATTTTTTAGGCCTTTGTAACCGCCAACCCAAATCCAATATGTCCTCTGCTGCTGCTTTTCTAGGGAGGACAGAGATCACTACAGGAGAAAGGCAGCCTCGTTCCCCCCTCACAGAGAGCGGTCGCCCGTCCGCCGTGAGGTGGCCCGTTCCCCCCCGAGTCGCTCAGGGTCCAGCGTCAGCAGCAGAGGCTACTCGCCGGACAAAACCAAGACTCTGCCGTTTCCCTCGCAGCAAGGCCAGAGTATGTAGAAGCGAGTTCCCCCCCCCCCCCCCCCCCCCCGATGCAGCAAGGAATTCTGCTGAAACCTTTCTTTCAATAATAGAGGAATATAAAAAAAAAAAGTGATTATCGGACTTGACTGATTCTAAGAAAGTGTTCAATTACAAGTGAAATGAAGCAAGCGATTTGCAGGGTCTGCGTCCTTTTTTATTTAATTTATTTAAGATTCGGGTAGAGCTTCTGGAAGGTCACCTCCAAAATGTTTAGTTCATTGCACAGACTGAATTTTCCTCTATTACTTGACTGTTTTTCTGACTGATATTCTGGTTGACTGGATTTCCAGGTGGAGACGGTCCAGAGGGTCATGCAGGTGTGCAGGAACACCTCTGGGGGGCGCTCTTTCCTCAACAGAGTGGACATGACACTATGGGTCTGTACATTGAGCCCCGTGGAAGAAGCTCGGACTTGGGTGGCGGTGAGCCGACTGTCGTTGAATTCTGGGAAGGATGGAGAATTCAAGGGAATAAAATGAAAAGACACGGAGAGAATCCGATTAGGGAATTGTATCAAAATATGAATCTCCCCAAGTCGAACTCTGTGACCCAGGTCCGAAGCGAGACGATCCCTTACTTGGTGCCTGAGTGTGACTTTGTAAAGCCGTTTCTCCTTCCTCTGCTGGAGGTACGTTAGCACTTCAGTCAACATTTTGATCAAAATGGGGAAAGTTACCCTTGTCTCTTCCCGTTTACCCTTGGGTGATATTTGGTGCATCACTTTGAAGAAAAACAACTTTTTGGACACGTGGCTAAATCGTGACGTGATCAGCTTCCATGCTCGATCGCTGTAAGGGTTTACAGAGCTCATTTCTTTGCAGTTAATCTCGAATCAAACCTACTGTAAAAAAAAAAAAAGTGCTAAGGTATCTCCTCGTTTGCTGCTTGTTCCTCATTTCTACAGATAGAACATCTGATTTAGAGCTACTAAAATCTTCAGTTTTGCCCTTTTTTTTTTAGCGGAGCCTTGGGAACCTGGGAACCTTGGAAAGACATTATTCGTGCTGATAAAGCCAAATAGTCTTTTTTTGTGTGTTCAAAACATGTTAAATGAGTGATGGGGAAACTCCTCAAAGCAGACAATAACGTCCTCCATCATGTTTCGGTGAAGCACCGGGGGGGGGGGGGGGGGGGTGTGTGCTTGCTAGGTTACTGTCGGGCTAAGAAGGCCTGTTTATTTCGTACACGGTCGGTGAAGTTCCGATTTGGTTTCCCCTGCAGGGTACGAAGACCCTTATTCTCGGATCAGGGTGGCAGGTAAGTGGCGTCCGGTAGAGCTGCTGCAGACGGCTACAGCAGTTTGCCGTTCCTTCATTGTTCTGCAGCTAGCGCTGAGCTGTTTCCCCTCGCCATTTATTTCCGTTGCAAATTAAAAGCGAGGCGAGATGACGCGCAGAGGATTTGTTTCGGAAATGGGCAAAAGGTTGCAGTCGTTAAACTTAACCTGTTCCCAGCCTGGGTAACCCGAGAGAGCGTTTCCAATGCGTCCAGCAGCCGGCCTTCCTCCCTGCACTGTCTGCCACTTTGTCAGGCCCCATAAAGATGCCACTGGGCCGTGTGTGGAAGGATGGGGGGGGGGGTTAGGATGTCTGATGGATATTCCTGAAGCCAAAGCTTCCGCATTGGAGTGTTTTTGTTTCATGGAGAGGTCCTCGAGGTTCGCGCTTCTCCCTACTGTGTTTCAGAGAAAATGAGTCAGAGAGCAAATGGGAAAACGAGGGTGGAGGTCTGGGGAGAGATTGCTGACCATCTCGCTGATCCAGAAGTTCTATCTTGGGTAACCAGCCAGAAACCAAACGCCACCGCCGTTCCAGAACGCTGCCATAAGCATTCGCTCGCTTCCTTCCCAGACACGCTAATTCTCCAACCTTCCTTCACTTCCTGCTGTCCTTCGCCTTTTCGAGCGATGTTTTCTTTTTCCAACTCATGCTGTTTTGCGCCTCACTCGTGTCTCGCCGCGTCAAGCTGATGTTTCTTTTTTTTTTCTTCTTCTTCTTCAGACAAAATTCCCGGCCTCTCAAGAGAAGGCTCCCCGCACAGCGTGACATCAAACAAGGTGAGCGCAAGGAGAATAAATGACCCCCGAGCGGAACCCAAGCCTTTGCTTCTTCACGATCTCTCTTTTTTTTTTTTCCCTGTCCGTGGACCCGTCTATTCATTATGCATTGTGGACTTTGTCACCGTACAGCAGGATGCATCTGGAACGTCTTAAATTCCATCCTTCTAATAGGTGTTTAGATCCCATTGAAGTATGTTAATGGATTTTAAAGTGGCTCTCACACAGAGCATAAAGCCATCGGGGCCCGTGCTTCGTTTACTTGTGTTGTAAGCAGACTTCAATCACAAGAAACTTGTAATGGTGTAGGAGGAAGACGGCTCAAGTGTCACCCCAAAAGCACGATCCATCCTCCCATAAAGAGCTCGAGTCTAAAAATTCAACTGTTTTTAGGAAGAATCTCGATCTTCCCTCCAATGTTTCGCAAATAATCTCTCGATTTGATGATGTCATTTATTCCCAGCTATCCAGAGGAGCGTAAATACAATCGGGCGTGATTAGGAGCAATGAGTCCGGCTGTGGCCACCCAGAAAGTGAAGAGGCTAATTCAGTAGCTCGAGTCGTAGCTCTATCGCAGGATCTGAGCCGCAAAGCCCCGGAGGAGTCCCGGCGGAGCTCGGCGGGGTGTGTTTAGACTGTTCACAGCGAACAATCCGTTCCTTTTTCTGTTAACGTGCGCGAGGGACTGCTGCTAGCGGAGAGTGTGTAGCAGATGTTGGCGGGTTGGTTGTCTGGAGCTTGTGAGAAACTGATCCGGCTCGTCTTTGTGCTGCATTTCCGTCATGGGACGGATTTACTATGTTGATGACACGAGAGTGTTCATTTGTCGTTAATTAAAATCTTCGTCAGTCCGTGGGGTCGGGAGATTTTAGCCCAGCCCAGCCTTGAATCTTGAATCTTGATTCCGACGAAGCCCAGGCAGCTCCTACTGAACCCTTAGAAATCCCACGACCCTTGATGTCTTCCTAAAACTCATATAAAACTGCAATGTTGGAAAAACATTCTTACTGTTTTGCAAGAGCCACCCACCCCCGTCGCCATCCAATCAGCCCTTCTGTGTTTGATCTGGCCCCCCGGTGCATTGTTTTGTGTTCTGGGGGCACAAACCTGTAACCTTTTACTGTGCCCCAGTAAACCCAGCACTCGCCCCCCCCCCCCTTGGCTGCTGCCTGCTGTGGGATCCCCTCTGTGTTTGGGGGGGGGGGGGTCCCCAACACAAAGGAACGGCATATAGAAATCCGCCTCAATCCCATACATTAGCTGAGCGCTAACTGAGCATGCTAACGTACTAAAACATCTCGATGTTTTTATTTCATAGTACCGCTTTGTCCAAATATATTCATCAGTGGCAGCGAGAGGAATCCACCGCCGGACCAACTGTTAAAGTGCCGGCCTTCTGCCACAGTTCACCGGGATAAGCGGGTTTCCTGAGTGTGGGGGGGGGGGGGGGTGCTTGCGCTCTAATAGCCTTCCATTCCTTTTTAGCATTATAATGAAAGAGGGGATTACCCCGTCCCCTCCCAGCAGATGACATTTCATTTGAGCCCAATCAGCACACGGTGTCTCTCTGCCGAGCTCGGTACTGACGGTGACGTCGCCTGGGAATTGGGTCGCGTCCAGCGAGCTGAAGAGTCAGACGGGGATTTAAAAAATAACAATAATAAAAACGTTCTCTCGGTTTAAGCGAGTTGTAGGTTGGCGATTGGAAGCGGGAGTCACTGGCCGATGCTTTACGGGTTGTGTGTTTTATTTCAGACCACACGCGGCGTCCCGATGCCATCGCCCGTAATCGCTTTCCTCAGCCAATCAGAGATGCAGCCCGACTCGGTCTCCCTTAATGTAACCCTGGATTGTAGTCATGGCTGGGCGGTCCCCTTCCCTCGCCTTCAACTCTAATAGTATCAGGAAATGAGTGAAAGAAATTGAGCCGTGGTCTCATTCCCCCCCCCCCTCTACATTTTAGGAGGAGAGCCATCCTGCAGAGGGGGAGAAAGAGGAGCCGGCGGTGGCTCCGGTCGTAGAGGAGAGCCAAAAGTCGACTGCGGACAACTTTCAGGAAAGGCGAGCCCTGGCCATCAGCGGCAAGGCTCAGGAGATCGAGAAGGTACCGGTCCAACTCATCCCAGCTCTGATGGAATTCGGGGGGGGGGGGGTAAGACAAGTCGGCTAATGAGAGTTCTCCAAGGCCATTAACTCGCTGCGATTTATCAACTCTGCTTCAGGCAACAATCTTTTTCATTTCTCACGAGTGTGTTTGTGTTTTTGAACCTCAGTCAGCAAAAATGTCTTTTTTTTTTTAGATTTGCAACCATCCCTGCTCTGAAACGTTGGAATTTGGTGCGACTTTTTCTATAAATGTCAACTTACACACGCTGCTGTGCATCCATGGAGCAGCTTTCTGGTCGGATTCGGACCAGGACCGGTTTAACACTCCTCTCAGCGAGTCATCTGCCACACGCACACGCACACACACACACACACACACACACACGTAAGGCCTGCATAATGGAAATACTGGTTTTATGGACAGAAATGCTCGAAGTAAAGCAGAGACACCCTATTAGTTTGCCCCAAACAATAAATTGGGGGGGTCGACTATTTAACAGAGCTGAAACCGCCCCGGGCCGGAGGCACCAGCGCCGCTCGGTTATCTAATGAAGGCCATTCCTGCACCAGTAAGCACTACCGCTGCTTTACTGGGACCATTAAACCTGAGCCAGCCCTGCCCTGGAGCGCACACTGAGCTCACGTATAGCTGCGCCACAGAGCCTATAGTCCGTTATGGCGCTGCTGCTGTTTCTGCTGACGCTGCAGCTTCAGACCCCCCCCCCACACACACACACACACACACACACCACCATCTGTGTCTCCGCATGTTCATTTGAGCTCTATGTGATGCAGCCTGAAGCAGCAGCGCCTTTTCGTTCACCCGCCTGACGAGCTCACCGCCAGATGTTCGGCTTGCCCCGCCCCAATCTGGTCTCGCCATCTCTTTAAATGCACGGACGCAAACACGCCCACGTCCAGAACCGCTCCATCACTGGCCAGACTGCGTGCCGGGCAGCGCCACGCCAGCCGCCTCGCCCCGTGTTTGTCTTGCTAAGTGAAATCGGGCCGCAGATTCAACCCGAACCCGTCGGCGTTGACTTTGGCTGCAGTAAAGACCAACTGGGTGGTGACGAGGCGTGAGAGGCGATAAACGGTCCAGCTTTGATTTTTATTTCATTTGTTGCGGAAATGGAGATAAATTTGCCTCGAGGACCGACGTCAATGGGGTGTATTATTATGAGATATTGTTTTTAGAACTAGACTCAACAGCCAATCAGGCTCACATATAGCGCCTCACAAGCTGGAGACAATTCGGGAGCGACCCCACCTCGTACTCGAGAGCCGGGTCCTTTCCTTCCTGATTGGGATAACAAGGGAGGGGATCTCAGGAAGTGCGTTTTCAGCACATTGTAAACTAGAAATAGCTTTCTCTCGTGTCCAGACGAGTTCTTATCGGCCTGTTCGAGTGGATGCTAAGAGTCTCGTTGGACGCCGGACGATTGGTTTGCTAAAAGCCACTCGTTTCATCTCCTCCACGTCTGAAGCGAGTGAGAAAATGCAATCCGATATAGGTATGAAGAATTCCTCCCGGCTCGGGTGCCGGATATCTTCCCTTCTCATGTGCTGGAAACGGATATTTATGTTGACATTTTGTAAAGCGCCGTCTACGTGGCAGCACCGGGCTCCCTTACATTGTTTTATGAGACATTTGAGGCTCGGCGTGAAATGGCAGCCCCCCCCCCCCCGCCAAACGGCGATAGCGATACCTCTTCCTCATTGTCCCCTCTAACGCTGCTTTTATGCCGCCTTTGAAACGTTGCTTTTATTGCTTTGTTGGTGGCTCCTTCCTACATAAAGGGCCCGTTTTCAACTTTGACACTGCCTGGTGCGCGTTAACGCCGGAATGATCGGCCCTTGGTCAACGACGCGGGGCCATTTACACTCTAGTGATAAGTGGAGGAGGAAGGAAACGACCTTCTCATTTAAAGAGCTCGGTGGTGTTTGACATCTGCGTGCGGACGCTTCGCTTTGCTCTTCGTCATACTGATGAGTTCCGAGTGTCTTTTTTGGAAGAAACGTTGACTCCTTTTATTCCTGTCCCTCCTCCAGGTGTACCGCCAGGACTGCGAGACGTTCGGCATGGTGGTCAAGATGCTGGTGGCCAAAGACCCCAACCTAGAGAAGCAGCTGCAGGTTCCTCTCAGGGAGAACCTCGGGGAGCTCCGGGAACGTTGCCTGGAGGACCTCAAACATTTCATCAGCGAGCTGGACGAGGCGGTCCGGCAGCCGGAGCCGTCGGTCTGCGACTCCACCACTCCGTCCATGACCCCGACGAGTCATAAACTGTCAAAAACGGGAGTCAATCACAGCTCCTCTTACTGACGCGCCGACCCGATCGGCTCTCTGTGACACTGACGATGGCCGGGGGGGGTGGGGGGTGGACTTCTGGACACAAACGCGTTGGGAGACATTGCGGCTTGCTGGAAGCGAAGCAGTTCCAACGGCGGCCTGAAAAAGCGGCGCAGCAAGGAGGACGGCGCTGCTTCGCAGTGTGGCGATGAACGGCGTTAGTCGGGAATAGACTGTTGACTTCACGGTTAAAAATGTTCACTCTGAAATGTTTGTTGGGTTTTCTATTAAATGTGGAAGAACAAAAAGCATGGTTTTATTTAAAAAGCCGCCGGGCACCGAA
Source organism: Brachionichthys hirsutus (assembly GCF_040956055.1). NCBI lineage: Eukaryota > Metazoa > Chordata > Actinopteri > Lophiiformes > Brachionichthyidae > Brachionichthys > Brachionichthys hirsutus. The sequence continues at coordinate 6,161,228 of NC_090918.1, forward strand.
GTGTGGAGCCGGTCGGCGCGTCCGAACCTCTCTGCAAAAGGAAACTGAGATTATGTTTTTTTTTTGTACTTGTTTTTTTTTTTGTAGCAGACAGATAATTGTACAACCTGGTGCTGCTAAATGTGCAGTTCTGCATTAAATTTGTACGGTTTGTAAATGTTAACTCGATTCCTTTTTGTCTTCTGTACGATGAAATCGGAACCTCAACCCGACTTAAACGAGTCCAGTCGATTCTTCTTCGTCGGCCTTTGTGACTTGCGTCCACCTGGACGACTTAAAACCAAACACGGCACAAGTACGTGTGAGAAGAGAAGGATTATTTATTGCGAGTGTCTTTACATCACGAAGCGTTTAGTCGGTTACATCAGAGCAAGGGTTGTGAGCAGATCGGCTGAATATGGGAAATGCAGGCGTTGCTTCCAGTAGGTTAATATCTTTAAATACCGATAGCGAGCTTGTTGGGATATATGTTTATAATACACGGGTTACAGAGTAACATGGCACTTTACTGTGAAGGGTTTATGAGGTGGCACCTTCTGTTGCTCAAGTAGTATTTATATATATACCGGCGTATATATAATACTTAAAACAAAATTCTGCAAAAGCACAGATATAAAAATACAAGTATTAAAATCTTAACTTAGTATGTACATTAACATTTTGTACTATTATGCATTAAATAATTATTTGGTTTGTTTCTAATTCTACCTTCTCAACCTCCGTGTGTTTTCCGTTTTAATACACACAAACGAAATCTTTTACTGAACACAATTTCTTTTTTTTTAAGTACAAATTCTTATCACAATTCAGCCATCGCTGTACTGTTTATAATTCAGTCCACGCTGTATATGAAAGGCTTCCAAATCATACCAGCTAATGCATCTTAATGGGAGCTAAAGACATCTGCTGGTTCAACCGTTTTTAGGATAAAATGAGTTCTCCTTTAGGAGATTATGGCCTAAACAAGGATATGCATCTTGAAATTTGGCCTTAATGCATATGGGTTATCTCAAAAACCAGATTGGATTTTCAAAAACCTCAATTACCTAACTTCATTTCTTCGTGTCGTCGCAGTTAATAATAGAAATACACGCTGATCTGTTAAGAGATGATGCAGTTTTTGGATCTGGGGCTCTTTCTGCGCCCAGTCTGTGAACCGTTGCTCTGCGAGGAGAGGGCTGTGACCCTCGTCGCGTAATCTTCGGCGTAGTAGCGACCGGCTCCTCGAGGCTGAGGGATTGGCTGGCCCAGGAAGAAGCCCTCCTCCTCGGAGTCGGACGACGACGAAGAGCAAGTGGAGCAACAGTCATCCTCGTCTCTGTAGAGACCCAAGAAATGCTCAAACCGTGAGTCTACTTGAGCTGAGCCTTTAGGGGCATAGTCACATCGGCTCTGGGGGTAAGCCAAAGGCAGCCTGTGTGCAGGGTGCTGTAAGAGCATGCCGCCACAGGGGCGGCTAGCCGGACCCTGCTGCCTGGGCTCATACGGCCGCTGCGCTTTCTCCAAAGGCACCACGTGAAGGTTGTTGTCCGAGCGGGTTTTGCGGCTCCTGTGGCGCCGACTTTGTCGATGGTGTTGTTGCCGGCTGCGCCCATGGTGGCTTGTTGGGCGGCTTCTGTCTTGGCCCACCTGATCTGAGCAGAACACCCTCCGCTGAGGTCTCTCACTCATTGGGTGCTTTCGGACATCGATATCGAAGCCGTCGTTATACCCGTTATCCACGGTGTCTTCGGCGAACTTAACCATCTGAGGAGGCCTGGACTGGGACCTGCTCCTCCTGAGAGCCGGTGCGTGGACGAACGAGGGAGGGAGGACCTCCGAATGCGGGGACAACGAGTGACGTCCTCCCGGTGTGCCTCCCCTCGTCGCTGCTTGCTCCTCATCGTCCTTCTCCGTGTTAAGGTCGAGCGAGTTATCGCTGTGGTGGTGAGATGAGTTAAAGGTCCCCATGTTGCTCATCTTCTCGCAGTCGTCGGCCGCTGCTGGGTCCTGCGTCGCAAGAGCGTAAACCATAGCTCTGTCTCTGCCGTCGCCATCCACCGATGCACCTAAAAAGGAAAAGACGCGATGAGTATTGGACATTTGAAAGGAACTTAGCACTCCAATGAACACACGTAATCTCCTTACCAGTGATGTTTGAGAGTGCCAGGGAGTCCATTGAGTCTCCAGCACCTTGCTCCACTTTCCTCAGCTCATCAGCAATGCACTCAAGGGAGTCTTCGTACCACTGCCTGGTGTCCTGCCAAAAGGCCGGTCTTCTTGTCCCGGACTGCTCCTGATCCTGGTCCAACTCAAGCTCTTGGATCTTCCGAGCACTTGCAGGACCGGGATGACTTCCATAGGCAGAGTCTCCCATTCCATCCTGAGATTGGGCCCAGTACGTTTCAGGCAGGTGCTTTTTGCTCATTAGTCCAGGGCTGCTGCTGCTGCTGGGCCGAGATTGCTGGGAAGTCTGACTCTGGGTGGGACTCGCAGGGGTTGGAGAAGAGGCCTTAACCCCAACAGATGTAGCATCAGGCTTTAGCCATGGGTCAGAGACAGTTATTAGTCTGTTTCTGTCATTGCTTGGGCTGAGAGGCTTTAGGGATGGCTGCTGAAGTTGATGCAACATCCCGCGGTCACCGAACTTGAGCAGGAGCTGAGTCATGTAATCCTCATGCTGTGCCCACTCCTCTGGGTCCTCCTCTCCGCCGTCCTGCTCCTCTCGCTCTCTCCATAGCCTCTCTCTCTCCAGGCCTAGATGGGCCAGCTTGCGTCCTACAATACCAATGTCACAATGCGCATCGCCGCCGCCCTCCACGTCCCCGAATTCATTCTCAAATGAGGGGACAGCGGCAGGGGGGTTGAACAATTGAGACTGCCTCCACTGTTCGGCAGGCCTGCTGCTCTTCCCCATGCGAACGCTACGCCTTGATTCGCGTGAACGGGCAGACTGGAAGGCCGAATCAGAGGAGTCGGAGGCATGGATGTCCTCCCCCTGGCTGCAGGCCTTTGAGCAGTAGATGCGGCCCTGCTTCGGCAGGAAGGGACAACCCAGCAGTGACGTCTTGCACTGGGCACAACAGAAGCACTGGTCGGTGGCATGCCAGTGGACTCCTTCATAGGTCATCTGGGCATGGTCAACCCCTGCAAGGAGATAAAGAGAAGCGGCGCATCTTAGTAGGCACTTCGAGAATCCGAGCAATCTTTAGAAAATGCCGTGCACCTCAGAAGTACGACTTACCGATGTTTTCACCACAAGCTTCACAATACTCTGCATACAGTGACTCAAAGCAGCCACAACAGTAGGGCCGGCCATCTTTCATGATGTAGCGCTGACCCCCTAGCATGGTCTCACACTCGAAACAGGCAAAGTGCTTCATGTGCCAGTGACGACCCTCTGCTTCAGTGCATTCGTCTGAGAATATGATCTAAAGGGAAATATGCAAACCATGTGGTACATCTCTGGGTCTGTTTGGACTTACTAGTACTACTACTTTACTTTGTAGTAGTAGTACTGTTTCCGCATCTTACCTCGTCACAGGAAGAGCACCGCGGTTTGAGAAGCTCAGCTTGGTGCCTTCCGCAGAGGACCTTTCCATTTTGATGGAAGTAAATCAGATCCACCAGAAGCTCTTGACACGTCGCGCACACGAAGCACGCCGGGTGCCAGCAAGGGCTCGGCCCCGCCCTGGAGGCAAAGATGGCCATCTCTCCTCCATTGATGCCGCCATCGCACTGGCAGGCAAACACAAATGAGATTGTTGTTGAAACATTTGGACAGCATTTAAAACAGAATAGAGTTCGACCTTTGTCCTAAAGATTGAATGACTCCTCTGGGATCGGCAGGCCGTGTCTGAACGCGCAATCGAGTCTTTATATAACCCAGCGAAGGCATGGGATGCCTGTCGGCAGCTACGAGATAGCGTGCCCAGCTGTTAACTATTAGCGCCAGAATGGGCAAAAAAAAAATAGCCTTGACCATTGTGCACGCGCACGCACTGCAGGTGTGCTCACGGGTGAGCGGTTATTGAGTCACAGTGCGCGTTTTCAAAGCACGTGCACACGTACAGCCCGTTAGCATTCCTGTGGGTGATTTTGACGTATGTGGGCGTGGCCTTTGCATCGTTGAGGCCACATTGAGCTAAGCTGTTTGTAATTACTGTAAACCAAAAGAGGTGAAATTAACACACACACACACACACACACTGTGTCTTGTTTGGAAAAAGTAAGGTACATGTTAACCTGTACGTTGTTGGTTTTTTTAACCCCGTCATGCTGAGATAAATATGGGTGGCAGGCAACGTGCCAAGCTCCTCCCGAGGACCTGGCGTCTCCGCTCGGCTTGAGCCTGAGCTTCCCAATTTCCTCACTTCCCCTCGCTCCCTAATGAGGAAGTTTATGTCCGTGATTAAAGCTATCGCTATTAGCCAATGCGGATTGTGCCTTGGGCTATGCTGGGATTGGCTAGCGGTTGTTCGCCGCTTGATAAAAAACACCCACAAGAAGTCGGTTTCCTTGTAATAATAGTTTACTTTATGGCCATATGAGCACTAAATGATGCAAGTGGCCCACGTGTGTGTGTGTGTGTGTGTTTAGGATGATGGATATCCACGTGTAGCGCCTACATTTTCACAGCGGGTGTGTTGCAGGGCTCGGGGCAGGATCTTGGGTGTTCCTCTTCCCAGCGCCTCCCTTTTCCTCTGGGCACTGAACATTTGGAGCTCCCTCTTTTCCTCCTCAGTCAGGGAGCGACAGTAACGCACCTGGTGAGGACAGAAGCGAGGGATGAGTGGCGTTTAGGAAGGCCAGTGCATCTGCACACTAGCACTGGTGGTTGCAGCGCCTGACCAGGTGGGAATCAAGCGAAGTTTTCTTTTTGAGAGTTAGCATGGCGCGCATGCTTCTTTGGATTTCACGAGCAAATCCAGTTCTTTGCAAGCTATTGTCACAAAGCATGCATCAGTCAGCAAATTCTTCAACCTCAAAATCCAGATAAAGATTTCCACATAATTCCAAACATTTTACTCTTTCAGGATCTGAGGAGACTCTTTAAGGCTGCGGGTTCCGTGGGAGGCTCAGAAGAAGAAGAAAACCAAGTGGCACATCCTTCCAACGCTGCTGCGGTTTGCACGTCAGGCTTTGAACTTCAGAGAGTGCGTCACACGCCGTTCCGCGTACGGCTAGAAAGGGGTCTAATTAAGCGAATTCCTCTCTGAAGGCCGCGCTGAAAGGTTGGACTGGGCGGTACACAAAGCCTTCCTCCGCTTAGAGACGGCGATGAAGGTCCCGATGAAGTGCCAGAGCCGTCACGCCAGCCGGCTCATCCCTTCGCTCACTTTCTTCCTCTCACTCGACACACACCGATGGTTTCTCCGACTAAAGTCACAATTACGCAAGGAACCCTCCGTCGGTTTGTCTCCGCCGGCAAACGTCATAAAACGTCCCAGTCAAACACTGAGTTCCTATTGTGTGTCCTTCTAGCTCTGTGAGACAGTAGTCCCCCCCCCCCCCATCGTCCTCGCCCCCGTCCCCTCTGGCGATAACCGTCCACCATATCTCCGAAGGTAAACGCCATTAAAGCAGACGTGAAAGGAGTTGCTGGTTTACGCGCCATAAAACTACGAAACAAGTTGCGTTTGTTTTAGCATCACAAGACGTTTGTTGAAGGAACGTGTCCATCGTTTTAACTTTACTAGGAAAAGTTAGCAAGATCGTTCTGGCTTTACCCAGCGGTGGCGTGGTGGTTAGCGCTGTCGCCTTGCAGCAGTAAGGTACTGGGGTTTGAATCCTATCTGTGCGGAGTTTGTACGTTCTTCCCGTGGGTGCAAAAAGGCGCAATTCAGGTGTACGGATTAGCGCCGAAGTAATTGAAATGTGTATTTTGGTACTTCCTCCAACGCCCTCACAGAGGTGGAGGCAGACCCTCGCCAGCTTTACCTCGTTGTCGTGTGGCGGCAGCTGGTAGAGGAGCTGTCGAACCCGGTGCTTCTCTCCGGGGCTGTTGACGTACGGCACCTTTTCCTCGGGCAGACAGGAAAAATACATCTGGACCTGCCAAGCAAGACGATATGAAATTTAGAAGACAGGTTGGTTGGTAAGCAGAGTTCTGTCAGGACGTAAGAGGATGTGTCGCCAGCCTCTTGGAATGGGATATTTTAAAAGGGCTGCTCTGTCGTTCTTTTTCTCTAACAGTCCATTAGACCTCGCAGAAGAGAGACGTGTGTGTGTTTTCCTTTTCTGTCAGGCAGAGGATCGGGGCGGCAAGGCCGGGGGCCTTACGAGTCCTTGTTTCATACTGCTGAGGAGGAAACATGTCAATCTCAGTCCAGTCACAGGCGCCTGAATGCAAAATCGCTGCACTGGAAATGTTGATGTTTGTCTAGAATCATTCCTGGGGAATAGGAAAATCTAGTCATCATGTATTTCCATGAAAAAAAGGTGTCTTTCAAGGTGGGATGAATTTTTTCCGTGTTCCCATAATCCAATCCTGATACAAAATGGACAGAACATATGAAAGTTTGAACATCCTAAAGACGTGCCTGCTCTGCCCGAACACCCGGTGGCACCCACGCGTACTCCTCCAACGCACACCCGGAGTCGTCATCCGAGGTGGAGCTCCTCTGGAAGCCCAGGGACATCTTCCCCGCCTTCCCCCCGGCACGAGGCTCCATCTCTGGCCCTCGAGGAGACGTTCGCTCCCCTCTTTCACCGCGCTCCAGGTTCATCGCACGCAAGTGCTGCGGATAAAAAAACAGAAGATTTAGGAATTGCATTTACCCAACCTACCTCTAATTGCTTTTTTTAATCCCATCTCTGTTTGCTTGATCGTATGTAAGGGATTATATTTATAGATATATATAATCCCTTACAAAATCCTAGATCAGGTAGGTAAATGTGTATCTTCCAGCAATCCCATCAATTATTTTTAAACTTCATCTCTTCATGTTTCAACTCGAAAACCGTTTCTACACGTTTTAACAGCCGCGACAAATACTGGAAGTTTATTCTGCCTTCCTTTAAGAGAAACTTTATATCAGACGACCTTTCAAAATCCGGCCTCTTGAGTCACCCTTGAGAATAACGCTGTTATTTTCCATCCCATTAGTGGAGTATGTCGTGCTTCATTTGTTTATATGCTGCCCGAATTATGCATGATGAATTCACCAAAATACCACTTGATCACCTTCAAAGGGAACCTAAGTCAAACTTGAGATGATTTATGGTGGAAATGAACCCAGTTTGGTTCCAGTATGATGTCCTTATTCAACAACCACACCTGGCTGGAGCCACACATGTAGATAAAAACCGCAGAATTGTTCAGTCCAAAGAGATTTAAGGGTCTGTTTATTTCCCCCATTTAAGGCGTATCTTCTTTATCAGGGTAAAAAAAAATTAAAATAGCTGTGGCTTTATTTCCTGTATCTTCCAAAGTAAAAGCCTTGTTTGGAAGTTGTTTACAGTCCTATTTCAAACTGGGATCGTAGCTGGAACTTTTTCCTGCTGTTTACTGCCCGAACATCTGTTGCTGTCGTACAAACTGTGCCAAAGAACATTGTGAAGCGTGAAAGCAGCCGGATTTGTGTGCAGACCAAGAAAACCAGCAACTCAAGAAGCTAAAAAGATATATTCTTTCAGACGGCTAATTAACAAAAGGCATTATTCCACTTTCTGCAGCAGCTTTTCTTCCTTCTGAGGAGCTGACAGAACAGGGATTCATCAGTCTGGAGGACGTTGCGCCCTCAGCGCTAGCCGTTCTTATCACAGCAGCCACGTTCAGCAGAGCCCCCCCCCCCCTCCCCTCAGCCTGATAGCTGCACTTTGGCCGAAGGGGTTGAAAGAGTCACTTGCGATTTGCCCTGCTCTGCCCTCTTTGACATGCAAATCAGTAATGAACCTGTTTGGGTGAAAACAGTCGGAGGCTTGACGCAGGTCCCTGGAAACCTTTTGTGGATTCATCCTCGAACACAAAGGCAACACTACGACGCACGTTAAGATTTACCAAATGTATTGTCTGTTAACTCCAAATGTAAAACCACTAATTAATGAACTATCGCTTAGACCAGGTTGGTTATTGGACTCTGTGAGGAGTGGCCACAGAAAATCAACCTTCTCCACTTCGCCCTGTCCTTTGCATGTCATGTCCTCCCTCGCTACATCCTTGTATCTTCTCCTGGGTCGTCCTCTAGCCATGTTCCCTGGCAGCTCCATCCTCAGCATCCTTCTACCGATGCATATTAAATATATATAATATTAATATTCGCAAACATAATGCGAATCAAATAATGTTCCTGCCACTAGTCTCATGAGGGTCCTAGTGGCAGGAATGAGATGTTTCGCATTTACAATCGTAATTACGAGGCGCCGTTGTGATATAGATGTAGATCGTGTGTCGTGTTTGTCGGTCAGTCTGGCTTTATTCCTAAACAAAGAGCTGCAGGATTAGCATCTATCACCACTGTTAACAAATGAGCACTAGCGCGCATGAATTATTTATAAATACAAATTTTGCAGCTGTTAAATTTTAACAATTTACAGCAGATGTTGCACAGTAAAGGTGAAATAAAATCTAACTTTATCAGCGATAAATTCCTCCCACAGATATTAAACACAACAGACACCTCTGGCCCCAAATACAAATACAATTAGCATACAGTGCAACGATGCCCAAGGCCTCAAAACTCCAAGATTTACATCCTTAAACTGCCGTTGAAAGTCAAACCAACAGTCTTATCACAGGACGAAAAGGTATGCTTTGTTCCTCAGTGACAAACCTATCAGGTTTTATGGTGGGCTAGATAACGCTATCACCCAGAAGCTCCTTACCAGGCCTGCTTTATCTCGGGTAACCCAGTCAAAACCAGTGGTGTCGCTTTTTTTTCCACCCCCACTTGGGGTTATTTTCAACCGCTATCTAAATACACATTATAGCATGTAGATATTTTTGCATGACTTTGATTTTAAGATAAAGGGGCTATTAATCATTTTAAACTGTCAACTAAAAGTCTGACTTTATTGTCTAAATACATTTCAGAGCTAACATTTTTTATCTCATGTGTGTACTTTTTGGGTATTTTGCCTGCCCGGCCTTTCATCTCTTCCTCTTCGGTGGGAATGTGACTTCGGATTCCAGAGCCGACATAAACAGCCACTCACGTTACAGCGTGACACCGATTGGCTGCAACACAATGGCCGTCTTTGTCCAAAAAACAAAAATAAAATGTCCAACCGCTCCGCCTTCAAAAGGCGACAGGAGGAGGTTAGGACGCTTTTTTTTTTAAAGAGGTGTTTAAAGTGTCACAACATCAGCTCTGGGTAAATACGGACCAGATGTAGCCGGCTAACGTTAAACGCATCCATGGCTAGTCAATCACAAATCATTTTCAATTGAATGCTTGATGAATTACATCCCACTTTAGCAGGAATCCAATCCTCTCATTCCCTTGAAATATCAAACTGGGAAAATTACCTGTAGTTAATTCAAAAGACAGATAAGAAGTTGGGCGGGCGCTTAAATTTAGACAATATTTTTCCTTGACGTTCTGGGATTTTCTTTAGGAAAACCATTAAATTGTGGAGTTCAAAGGCCGAGGTCATCGCTGTTTGAGGAGTGTTATTTTAAAGCCAAATGGGTGTCGGGGGGGGGGGGGAGGGGGGGGGGGGGGAACACAGCTGGGGTGGGACCACCGACACACTGGGACATACTGTCACAAATAATGCAGAGCCAGACTCGGCCATTCATTCTCCTCTGTCTTATTGCAATGAAATCTCCCCCACTGGTTCCACGCCTCCTCATCAGCTGATCCAACAGTGGAACCTGCAAGTTTTCCATGGGGGGGGAAATTCTTCTCCCTTACCTGCAGGAACTTCACATAAAGCTTGAATTCACTTCCTCGGTCCCCTGGTTGCACAGCGCCCAGGCTCTGGCGGCATGTCTGCAGAGTGGAGCTCAGCGGATCCACGCTTTAACAAGATCCAGATCCCACTTAGCCGGCAAGTTTTCCTGCAGTGTCTTGGGCTTTGGAAAGCCGACCGTCAGCCAAGAGGGAAGTCTATTTTCAAATAAAAAATGTTGAAGTCCAGAGAGTGAGGAGGAGGACGCCAGCGAGGGGACGTCTCTTATCTGAAGTGTCTCAAAGCCCCATGAGTGTGTGACTCGTGTGTGCTCTTGTCGGCCCCTCCCTTAGTGCCCCAGTCCCCAGAGCAAATTGCCTGCCAGTCTGCTTCACACACACACACACACTGCAGAGTCAACACCCCACCATCTCTAGGCCCCTTCCTCCACAACAGTCACACCAAAACCTCCAATTCCCCCCCCCCACACAATTTTGGTTGCAGGATTCCTCAGAGCCAGATGACATTTCCATTCCACTCGCACACTCTTTTCTTTTAGTCCATCCTATTCCTTTTATTTCTTTGTTCTGCGAGCCAGACGGCCGTTCCCCTCCTCACAAGAAAGTATTCCAGTTCAGTTTGATTAATTCCAGAAACGCGTTTTTTAAAGGACGCCCATTACAGTGTGAACGAGAAAAATGTGTCTTTTATCACCTGAAAGGATAAATGCAGTTTCTCGTGATAATGCAAGCATTCCTGGGATCATCCAGTAAAAATAATGATAGTTCATGCAAAGTCGTTTATAGATTTCTGGCCACTTGGGGGGCAGCAAAACAAACTGTTTTGACATGCTTTTGATTAGCATAGCTGACTTAATGAATCAACTCTTTAAATAAACTTTAATTATAGAGAACTTTCAAACGAGAGTAGCTGACACAACGTGCTGCACATGTGCAGGATTAAAGCGTAAATAAGTGGAAATAAAAACTGGGACACATAAGCATAGAAGAAATAAAGCATGCGGCTAAGGCCACATGGTCACGCCGCCTTGAAAGCCAATGAATAAAAGTACGTTTTCAGTCTCTTTTTACAGGCGGACAGTGTCTGGTCTTTTTACGTTTTTTTTTTTCTTCTCAAACAGAGACAGTATCTGTTGCGAGCCACAAAACAAGTACTGGTATGACATTATCCATAAAGCGAATTCAGAGTTCCCATACAGGTTGTCACGTGATCTAGTGTTAATAATAAAATCTAATTATTCTTACTTGACAAAATGTTGGCCGTTTCACAAACCCTTTCACCCCTGAGGTAGCGAATGGTTTAAATTCAACTTGTCAACATGTTCCTTGAAGTTCCGCTGGTTAAATATTGACTGTGCGTCCTTCCAAGTTTATTCCATCCATCTCAGGAAATTCTCATGCAGTAGTTCTGTCTGCTCACTGATTACCCCCCCCGCCCCCTTCCTATTTTGGAGCTCTGAATGAGTGAGAGCCCAGAGGTCCCCCCCATCCCCAACTCTCACTTCATTTTATAATCAACGACCACTTTACTCCATCAGTTCAGGAAACTCGTGACAACCTGACAAAAGTTTTTTGAAAAAAGAGTTTTGTTGCTAGATTAAAAAAAGTTGCAGAAAAACAAATCCTGCAAAAACATGAGCTGCTTGCAAAACAGTGGGAAAACTACAAAATGAATCACCTCATGACTGGGGAAGTTTGATTGAACTTATTTGGACTAGCTCTGCGCCATCCGTCATTTTGAAAGGCTGAAAGGCAGCAACCGCTTCATTTAGAGAGTCTGAAATGACAAATGAGTTTGCCCAATTGTCCAGCAGACAAAGCCGTCCTCTCCCATGACAACCCCACACAGAGACTCGCAGAGAGGGCAACGGAGCTGTTTGTCACACGTCAAAATACCTGTTACAAATGAGAAACGATGCCGATCGCTAACTAGTTTAGGAGAGTGAGATAAAGCGAGCGCACAGAGGCAGGCTTGTCTATGTGCTTTCCCAAACGTGGCCTTCTTTCCTGGTTTTTTTCCGGTGCTTATTACAAATTGAGCGAGAAGAGAGAGACTAGCTTGGCTTGGAGCGTCTTTCCAAGGTTCTTGGCGACACTCCGCAAAACCCTTTTTGCGTTAACCCTCCGAAAGATGCGCATCGAGTTTCCTTGATGTTTATCTGGATATGTATTTTGGAAGCGCTGGGAATCACGCGTCAGTCTGATGAGTAAAGAGGAAAAACTCTGGGAGAGATGAGCAACTGATTTAAATGACGAAAATAGATCATAAGAAGGAGAGGAGTGCCTCATGAATAGAGGACGAGTGGCTTTATCCAGACAATAGGCAGATATCAGTCCTTCAGACTTGTGGTAAAAGACTAATAGCCCCTTAGGGGGGACAAGAGGAACCGATGACCTTGTCTCCTCCGTTTCCTCTCTGAAAGGAGAAGGTGGGATAGTGCAAGAAGTATCTGGCATTCCTTGATGGAGTTCTTGGTGTTGAAAGTGTCATTAAGGATTTCTCTCACAGAATAGAAACTTCAAGGATGGCGGTCCTGAACTTTCTTTATGCTCTACTTTGATGATGATGATGAGTTTTTATTTTGGTTGTCAGATTAAGACAAAGCATCCATGGAGTATTAATGATCTTTTAATATTGGCTTTTAAGTTTGTACAATCTCAATTTTATTGCGGTCCAACTATCCCCTTTGCAACATCAACAGTTTTTTTTTTACCAGGGCCCGGCCCATTATTAGACCGAGACCTCGTGCATCAGCGCTGAATGGACGACACCCCGTTCTCTTTCACGTGTCTGAGGAAGACCAGCAAGAACTAACTAATGGAGCGTTTATGCAGAGGCCTTTGACCCAAACGCTGGCAAACTCACACAAATGCTTTTTGGGTCACTAAAAAGTGCTTAAATGTAAGATCTAAATGATACTGGAAATCCGAAAGAGTTTTAAACGAGTCTGATTTCACAGAGGAACCTTTGGCCAATATCCAGTGGTTTTATTGACCTAATATATTCAACTAAATTTAAGCCAAGTCAGACAAAGTTTGGACCTTTTAGATGAAATCTTTCAAGAGGAATTTATAAGAAGTTCTTTTTCCTTGGCAAAGGCTTCACGCAGGGTTTGAGACAAGATCTGGTGAACTTTTCTTGACTTGAAATCCAAGACTGAGTCCGAACGACACACTGACTGCACCCTCACACAATCTAACACATACCGAGCATGCTTACTCACCCATTCTGGCTGGACGGTTCTTTTATCTATTGGACCAGAACTGAACCGGCGAGTTGGCCTTTTCCTAACCTTTATTGTGCTGGGAAGTCACGCTCTTTCCTGCACTGCCGTGCTTCAAGTTATTCTCAAGTATTCATTCACACCTGCAATCAAATACAAGCACTGTGTTTCATCCCCACGGGGCAACAAGATCAGGGGAGATGCCCCACTGGTTGTTAAAAAAAAAAAAAAAAAGCTATCAACGAGGATAGTCACATGTCCAGACTTGTTGCAGGACATTTTTGACAAACGCATCAAAGTCAAACAGAGCATAGAAGCCATTCCTGATGTTTAAGTAGCATAAAATATACGATGACAAATGGATCTCATGCACAGGACTAAAACCAACGCAGCCTCGCTCCTCAATGTCCTTTAGGAAGGGTAGGCAAGGGTTAGGGTATGCTACAGCAGAGAATATTACCCTGAAATCCTTACAATAGTCCTGTAGAAACAGAAGAGGCGCTGCAGAACCAAAGCCGATCGCTAATCAAGACCATCGTCCACCCTTGTGCCATGCGGACTAATAGTTTATTCACTTTAACACCCTCCAGGGGTAACCTTGCGAATCCAGACGTATCTATTTCCCGACTATCTCGTCCTGACTATAATAACCAGCGTCTCGCTTGTCAACAGCTGACAAGGCCCGCTCACACATACCCGGTTAACAAGACTACCCCAGATCCGCGTCTCAATTCGCATCCATTATGCTCTCCATTCAACCCCATTCACGCCGACAGACGACTCTCCACAGCCTTTTCACACCCAGGAAATGGATCTTAGTCCCTCGCTAACAGGACCCGCCGGTTCCGCACGCTGCTGCATATCTGTGTGGAAGTGCTGCCCGGCGGTTTCACCAGCTATGTGTTAATATTCCCCGACACTTCCAAGCCGAGTGTGATATAAGTTTCTGGCCATAAAATTCTCTGCTGAGATTTGTTAACCGCCATTGGGTGTTACCTACACACCTCAGGGACAATAGGGGCGGTGTAAAATTCAGGAAATTGACAAGTAGCTGTGATGGGAGCTTACCAAGGGATTGGCTTGTAAAATTTCAGTTTAGATTCTTCTTTTTCACAAAGTGGCAGATGCCATTCACAAGTAGAAGACAAAGAGAGAAGCCCAGCTTTGGCGTTGACCTACTTTCAGGGCTGTTTGTGGAGTCAGCCCGTCACTTTGGCCCAAGCTGAAAATATCAGTGACTGTTGGATTGATTGCTGTGAAATTCTGTACAGGCCTTTACGGTGCCCAGACGGACCTTAATGTATCCTGGATTCTGGATCACTTAGAAATGTTCATGAATATTGCAGTAAATGGAGCTTCGAAATCTGGGATCAGAAACAAGAGCTGCCGCAGTCTTCTACGTTCTTCCAACAGATGCTATCCATTCTCTAAGAAAATCCTCTCTGATAACTCGTCACAAAATGAAAGCGATTGCTGCCACTGTAAAGCCGTACATGTGTATCTGCCCATCTTGGTTTCGTTGAGCTCTCGAATCTGCCTATATCCCTGCACATGCAGCCAATTATCCTGCAGTTCAATAGGATTTTCTGCAAATCCTTCCTCGACTCGCAGACCGATTACGTTGAGGACAGGATGCTTCAGGGTGAAATCGGGTCAGCAGAAACAAAGTCTTCTTCTGCAAATGTCTATTGGAAACTTCTTTTTTTTCTTCTCCTCGTTATCATTCTTTTTCCAGATTTGGCAGCATCTACCTCACTTAAATTGCTCATTGCAAGCCATTACCTGAATTGGACTGGATGCGAGTCTTGATGGCTCCTGTAGGCTAAAATGCAAAGTATCTTCTTGGATACGCAATACCTCATCAGGCAACTGAGATGAATTTCCAATGTGGAAAAACAAACTTCTGTTTTCATGCACGTTTTTAAAAAAGATGCAATTGCAAACATTTTACTTCAAGAATCTAACAAATACTTGATTTTTGCTTCGTCATATTTTGGATACAGGTGGGAAAAACTTGTCTCACTAATTAGAAAGCTAATAGAAGCAGGCTGAGATTGTAGCGCAGCTTGTGTTTGCCTCCCATCCAACCCTAATTTGGTTTCGCTAAGCGATGCATTCCTCCTTTAACAAAAGCCAGAAGTCGCTGTAGGCACCGTCGGCATGATAATAACGTCCCGGGCCGCTGCGACCACATTTTCCTCACACGCAAAGAGATTATCCTCTGCAGAAAAAAAGAAAGAACCGGCAGATATTTAGAACTGGAACAGACGTGAGCGACGGCACGATGATGAAAATGAAAAATGTCACAAGCTTGTCCGTCTCGTTCTTGGTGACAGGATAAATGCGAGTCAAGGGCGGCTTTGCTTCGTTGGAATGGTAATGAAAACCCAGCACTCACGTTTGGGCCGCTGCTGTGCAATCCACACACTGTAATGCATGAAATTAAAGATAAATACTGGAATATCTCAGCTCCTCTTTATAGGAAAGGTATAAAATGTATCTGTTTTTATTTGTCTTAATAACAGTAAAATCAGTTTTGTTTGTTCTGATGGATTCAGAGCACACGGCGGGGCTGGATGCCACAGGGGCGACAGATATTGAGGGTACGTGTTATATGAAAGTGGCTTTGAGTTCAGTGCTTAAATAAACTCACTATCACAGGGGAAGTGACAAGACTGGCTCTTCTGCAGGGTGTTTGCCCCCCCCCTCCACTCCCAGGGACTGTGGTTGGGTTTGGCCCCGCAGCCGGTTGTTGGCATTCCACACCGACCCTCGAGTAGCGGGCCTGAGGTCCAGGGGTAAACAGACGAAGCGCGTTGGGTTTGCTCGCCGGTCTCAACTCTTTCTCTTCTGACCTCCCTTCTTGTCTTTCCTCCCAGTCAGCCGTATCCTCAATCAGCCTCTCTGTTCAATCGGACCGACCTCACAGTTCTGACCAAAACCTTCTGGGTTAACTATCTGTCCCGTTCGGGCGACAGGCTGAGCTCTCTAAACACGCCGAAGACTAATCTGCAACAGATGGGAGATGAACCGGGACAGGAAGTCGCAGAAAAATGATATACAACATATTTGCGCCCCTATGAAGCAAACGGTGGGATTCCAGCAAAGTTCTGAGCCGAGCACGAAGCTCACATCGGCAGCTCCCAGGGGCTGAACCGGACATTTCACTTGGAGATATAAGCCGTCCATCCCCAAGCAGACGTCTGAAAGGCCCTGGGGTGGTGTGTGTGTGTGTGGGGGGGGGGGGGGTGTATTCCTGAGGGGAACACACTCAAATAGAAGTATTGAATAAATAAAAACATAAGAAAGTAAAAAAAAAAGTGGATGGCTACATACATACGTACATATAAACAAGCCTGCACATGTTGGATTTCATGGTTGGCTGGTCCTGGATAATGGAACCCTTAGCCCCCCCCCCCCCCCTACACACACACACACACACACACACACACACACACCTAACTGTCTGGTTTTAGAGGTCATTAGTGTAAACACAAAAGACATTTGTTTACTACCTCATTAATACAAGTGGCAATTTAAGCTCCCTTTCTCAGGCCCCCCCCCTAAAAAAGACCGGCCGGCCGGATCCAGAATCCAGACAACTACCAAATCACTGTTTGTATTGGTTTTACGACGAGCACCTGGAAATCCCCGAGCTTTCCTCGGCTAACTACCTCAGATACAAATCTGTTACGTCCCCGTCCCCCCCCCCCCTCTCTCTCAACGATGCAGTTATTGCTTTGGCACGGACACATTTAATTTAAACCTGCAATATCTGATATAAAAACTGATCAAATATCCACCTTGACGTTTATATCTTGCACGTGTTAGCATAAGGTTGCTCCTATACACGTTAAATCGGTATGCAGCAACATTAGCATCTGTTTAGCTTATTTTAGGGCATCTCTTTTTGGCGCCGTCTTTTGGAGTCTCCGCTGATTCCAATGGAAAATATTTCACTCGCTCCCACTCGTTATCTGCCGTTTGGACCTGGGTGGCTGCAGCAATTTCTTAGAGCATTCTCAGTTGCCTGCCGGAGTTTGAAACAGATTATGGGAGCCGCGGATTTAACCAAAATAAATAAATAAAAAGCCCAAGGCCAGAAAACTGAAAATAATGAGCCGAAAGTTGCTAAAACACTCAACGGAGCAGAGAAGAACAACAATTCCTCGGCCGCACTGCGGCTCAGACCGACCGCAATCATTCGATCAATCATTGTGAAAATATTATTTATATAGGCTTTAAAGTTTGGCCCTGAAAGGCAGAACTCCTGCGAGTGCTGAAGTGAAAACATGTGCAGCTTAAAAATCCTGTCCTTTCCCCTCCCACCCTGTCTTCCACAGTATTTATCACAATAGGCCATTTCCTGACTCCGAGTGGCATCAGATTTGAAGGAGCCATTTCCCTCTTGGTAAATTAGCAAGATGGTGTTCCTCTGGGACGGAGAGAAGCAAATAGAGTGACAGAGACCTGAGACCTCCGCAGAGACAGTTGACAACCCGACAGCCGAGGGCGTCTGTGACTTAATATTTCATCATGTGTTTTGTGACGATGGAAAAAAAAAGATTTAAAAAAATCTCATCTGCTTCTGTTTACCGAAGAAACTGATTATTCTGTGGAAATAGTCGGATTCATGATTGCATTCATCGGGGGGGGGGCTTCAGGAATATTTGAGGAGAGATGAAGTGTGGGACAGAAATGCAGGTAGAAGGAAAGTGCGGAGCGTCTCTGATTAATCCTGAGCCGAGACGTTCGCCTCAGGAACTCCACATGAGACTAATTTAAAGAAGGAAAGCAGGGAGCCAAGTCACATTTTCCTGATGCACATGCCCGGACCTTGATCCCAGACTCTCATAGGAAGTGTTTCCATGCATATATATATATATATATATATATATATATATTGGAATATTTATTAACAACAGTAATTATCTTGCTTTGTTCTGGTTCTGGATTTTTGCTGTTGCATTTCTGGATATTCCTAAAGGCATCACTGAAGCCTCTAGTTTAGTGGGATGAATCTCAGACATGTCAGCTTTTCCATCCAACGCATTCAGGAAAAACGGGGCTCCTTCGTCTGAATTCAAAAACACGAAGCCGGCTTGCATCAAAGTGTGACAAGCGAGCACTTACAAAAGCAGCATTGTATGAGCGACGCAGCAGCCCGGCAGGCCAGAATATGTTCTGGGGGGTGGGGGGGGGACCTTTCAAGTTATTCCCTATCAAAAACAAAACTGAAAGCTATCATTTGCGCTCTGCCTCAGGGTGGTCATTTGACTGGGAATAATTATGTGGTTGTTGCACAACGAGTTTTGTCTCCCTATACGAAACCGTACTTCCATCTATAGTGTTTGTCTTTACTGGAGCTTTAAAGCCTTTTAATTATTGCCGTCTAATAATCATCACCTTTAATGTCTCCATAACTACCGCGGATGGCGACCGGCAGCGTCTGTGCGAGGGGGGGCTTTAATCATCATCAAATAGAGCTGTGTGTACAGGTAATTAAGGTGGTGCCAAATTGACTCCAACTCAAAGGCGCAAGTCAGGAAATGACAACAACGCGTCCGTTTTGCCTTGTTCGGCGGCGAGTGCTGCGGGCGACTTCGCACCGGGTCCGCTGCATGTTTTAACACACAATCCAGTAGGACTCCCTCTCTGGATCCATTACTCAGTGACTGATACTCCTCTAAGCCTTGGGTTACTTTTCCTCCCCACAAGCTGACCATAATACCAGGCTTGTGGAGAGGATGCGGCCTGCAGGGTTCGGTCTGTAACCACTCAGCGAGCGCAGGGATCCCGATTAGCGTTTGTAGATCTGCCATTCCTCTGGCGAAAGAGGGTGCGCTCTTCGCTTCCCCAGCACGCCCGTGGTTTATGGCCGCCCATTACTAGCTTATCTTTCACCGTCTATATGTTTCCCCGAACCGTCGAGCTGCAACAAATGATGACTTCTTGATTAATGATGATGTCGCTCGAAACTCTCGCTTTAACAGCTGCCTCCATCGCACCTCCTCGTTGAGGAGGCTGCTGTGCTATAGCCCAGATTAGCAACCATGGCAACCGATGATGTTGGGTAATCAGCATGCTTTAGTTACCCAATAAGAGCTCATCTTCTGCTCGTAAGTAAAATGTACCTTTATTACTTTAAGACTTGTTTTTGTCGCTGTTCTTCCTTGAAAGTCTGTTTCTAATTGCTCTGATTCGCCGGAGGACGTCTGTGTATCTATGGAAATGTGTGAGGGTGTGTTTTATGAGGTTTGGGATGATTTACATGCTCAAGCAATACCAGTACGATAGCACAAGCTAGCCTGTGTGCGCTCATATTGCTCTGAGGCATTAAGCCCACAGACAGAGCAGTGTTGTCTTCCTCGGGGATGGAGGGCTTCTTTTTTTTAGAAGACCACAAACTTACGCAAACAGACACACACACACACTTTGCACTCATATTTACGTTTCTTATTGGTTACATTTTTTTAATCTGATTCCAATCCGTGCTGCGAATCACAGGGAAGCTGTTAATGATGAACGACCCCCCCCCCCCCCCGCTGAGTCGGAGCGGCTAGTAAACCATCCAAAAAGCTTTATATGTCACCAAGGGGAGGCTAAAATCACTACATTAAGCATAAAAAAAAAAAAAACTTCATCATCTACCTTCCATTCAGGCCTCGCATGATTCGTCTCCGGATTGTTTTAAATGGCGATAATGTTCTTTAGGATTTAATCGCTTCACATCTCGAGCTCTTTTTAGTGCACTGATTAGATGAGGTGTTTAAATCAAGGAGCCAACGGCTCTAAATCCAGAACAGCCCAAGTCCCTGTGCAAAAAAAAAGAAAACGGTTTTCCAGGAGAGTTTCCAACAATATCAAAACAATCTCCAGGCTGGATTTCCTCTCTGGCACTCAACCCCCACCGGAGAATGAGAATCTGGGTTGCACATGAGTGAGGACTGCCGGATGACGGATGGAGGGACGGCGCTCTGAAAAATGTGTCTATTTAGAATTCGTCCATAAACAAAAAGTGAGCGTTGGCATAAAAAAAAAAAACGGTCAAGGATACTCCGTCCACTTCGTCTGCCAAGACTGGGCTCATAACAGCATGATGACGGATGCCCAGTCATCCCCTGCCTCCCGCTGAAACCTCAAAGGTCATCGACTTACTCCTCCTCCAGCCTCCTTTCTGATTCACATCCTCCTCTGTTTGATGTTTATATAAAACAAGAAACGTTTTCTTTGCACAGTTAGGTCATACTTTATTTCTTGTCATCCACACCTCTCATGCGTTATCAGCCTTATCAATCTCAGCAGAGTCATCAGCCGCCGCCACTCTCTGTACTCCAAGGGGGGGGGGGATTCATCTTGATACACAGGGCAGATGGGCTTTAATAAGAGGAGATCCCAAAGTGCTGAGTCATTCTACAGCATAATAATCACAAACAGATGACACCGATTGGAATCTATAGGATCAATGCCGCGCCCCAGCTGAGCCCACAGTTTCAGGTATTACCTGACTTGACTCTCCCACGTGGTTCGAATGGCTGACCAATTAACAGCAGCTTAACTCCATGTTCCAAATGCCTACCTCTCCCCAACAAACACAAAGTTAGCAGACACACTGCTGCCCGGTGCCACACACAGACGAGGACACAAACACACACACATACTCATTAACAAAGGCTTAGATTTGCAGAGTGTACCCCCCCCCAGCAAAGTGCACCACAGTCTGGCTGACTGGCCTCCCACAGAGCGGGAATACGCCCCAAGTCACCTGATCTCATCTGCCCTCATTCTGGGTCAACAAACGACACAACATGAAGCTTGATCAAGCCTGGAAGGCAACGGAGCTCTGCAGGACGAGCGGTGAAAGTCGAATTGGAAATTAAATATCCTCATTTTAAAAAAAAGGTACGGATCATATTCAAAGGATCCAAAAAGCCTCCCTGCAGCATCTTCACAAAATCTCTCCGACCACTAGGTGCCACCACGGGCTTCCTTCCGTGCAGCACCAAAGTGCATCTAAAGGCTGCATGGCAGGTCTCAGATTCAGGGGAGTAAATCCTTTCTATGCTCGTTAAAAAAGACTTTTACGCAATTTGAGACTGCAGTGTGTGTGTGTGTGTGTGTGTGTTGAAAATCGTTGAAACAGTTTGATTGGACTTCGGAATGTTTCTGCGGATCTGGGCTGTTTTCTGTCAACACTAATGTAAGTCTGGAGAGATCAAGAGCAGCGCTGAGAGCGAGAGAGAGAGAGAGAGAGAGAGAGAGAGAGACTCTACCGAAGCGACAAGCAACAGCTGATTTCACACATCTGGCACCGAAACGCAACCCCCCCCGTGCGTCTTTACGCATACTCCCTCTCTAATATCTCCTCTGTCATATCTCTCTCTCTCTCTTCCTTCAGGGGAAATGCCTCCACTAACTATTTTATTATCGCTCTCGCCTGCATCACCGTGAAGTAAAGCAGATAAAAAGCATCTCTTAGACCTGTCGGCGCGTAATGACGCAAAGGAAATCGGTTTAAAGCTGCACGACTGTTTAAACTTTCATTATTGACAGCACAAATGCAATACTTGTGGTTGTTGTTATGAGCCAAACTCGGGATGCTCACCTCTCGGAAGGCAACAACTTGGTCCGTCGGGGTATTCCGTTTATCAGAATGGACTCATCCGAGCCGAGCGCATCCAAAACAAGCGCGACTCGATGCCGCTTCGACGCCCGGATCAGCTCGACCGATGATGCCGCCTTTCAATGTCAATGCATGATTGCGGACAGAGGCGCGGAGACGAGGACGCGGAGACGAGGACGCGTCGCGGGGCTGAGCGCTGCGCAGCTCTGGCGAAAAGTTAAAGCGTCGAGAAATGACATTAGAGCTGCTCAACTCCTATTGGATGAAACGGGAAGCCCCCACCCGACCCCCACCTTCTCCACATATACACGCACGTACACCCCCCCCCCCCCCCCCCGACACACGCACATACATACATTGTACTGTGCGTAAAGGACTTTATGGATCAAATGTGGAAGCATGGGAAACCCCACAAAATGTGAGGTTTGAAACTGATTAGTGACGAATAAAGAAATAGAATAGAGAAGTAATTAGGGGGCATATTTGGAACAAAATGTGAATTAAAAAAATTACTTTGGCCAACAGTGCGAAGTGATGGAGAAAGTGGAAAGGAAGTGAAGAATCGTGTGCAGGCAGGCTGGAACGGGAGGAGGAAAGTATCAGGTGTGCTCTGATAGGAGAGTGTCAGGTCAGAGGGGACAGAGGACAGACTTCGATGATTTGATGTCCAGAGGAGAGACAGGGACTATATCGGTCGAAGGATGCTGAGGATGGAACTGCCAGGGAACGGGGCTAGAGGTCGACGCAAAGGACAAGGTGAAGTGGAGAAGGTTTGGTTGCTGTGGCGACCCATGACAGAAACTCAAAACATTTCTGGTAGCGTTTGGATGGAGTTTTCTGTCTCAGCTGTGGAGTCAGGAGTGGGGGGGGCGAATGAAAAGAGCCTTTTGAACGTCCATAAAGCTGGCAGCGGGACAGGCGGACCGGGTTAAACAGTATGTCTTATTGTCCCTGCCAGCCAGCCAGCCAGCCCACACAGCAAGGGACCGGTGGACGTCCTCGTTCACCCTGCATGGCTGCCGCTCTGACAAGCATCCAACGGCTTGATTTACAACTTCAATTTCAGCCGCAGATTTAGCTCCAAATCCCGACGGCCGTCAAGACAATGGATGCAAACAAATGTTTAATTTATGCCTGCGGACGCAACAAAAAAATGGTCCTCCTCGAGCAGCTCAATTCAGCTGCTCTGCATCTCATCTAACACACACTTGAGCAATCCGTTCGTCTTCTGCGTCTCGATTTGCCCCCCCACCTGTTCCCGGCCCCTGTGCTTCGCCTCGGCCCTTTGTGGCCGCACACAGGCATCTGTAACATTAAGCCTGTTTGCTGCAGACGCAGATGGAGGGAAGGAGAGCAGCATGAAAGGTAAGACTACAGGCGTAGGCGTGCAGCCGGACAGGAAGCTGCGGAGGGTTAGGAGGCCCAAGAGGAGGCCTGTGGGTCAGCGAACCCCGAACCCGTCACCTTCAGGTGCGTGGAAACACGCCACGACCGGTCACACGTCTGCGATGCCGCCCAGTTTGCCTCCATCTTTTCTCCCCTCTCTTTCTGGAACAGTGCTTGGAAGTCAATCCATACTGCGTGCTCTGCGACGCGTTTCGGATCAGGAGATCAGCAAATGGCCAACAGGCATGAGGAGGTGCGATTCCTGTTGGAGAAACTGGATTCATTGTTGAATACGCACACACACACAAGGCCGCTTCTTTCTGTGACCCTGTGTAACCGAGCTACAAAACCTCCAACCCTCTTTGTGAGAATGAGGAAAGTAGTTCCAGATTTGAGCCTAAAGGAAAACGTTGCGGGAATCTTTTTGTAAACGGTCCCCAAAACATCATCTGGAGGAGACAGTAAGCCTCTTCTTCCCCCGGATGAAAGTGGAATAACATCTGCGACCCCTCCCTGCGAGGAGATGGATGTGTTTGTTTCTATCTACCTGTAATCTGTGTGGCCCCTCCTCTTCTCTTCCGTCTGCGAATCATTTGCTCGCTGAAGTCAGGCCTCCCCCCAGAGCGTAACTCCCCACCTGTGTGATCTTTTTCGATGGGGGGGGGGGCGTAACTCATTGTGACGAGTGGACCTTGGAGGGTGAAATGCGGAACGACAAAGAGAGAGCTTAGCCAACTAATTCAACTAATTCTGGAATTTTTATGAGAGTCGAACACAGTCTTTCCTCATTTCTGGAATTCCTGCCACCTCTGAGTGGAAGTAAATCAACAGTCAGAGCCCCCCTGCAGACACACACACACACACACACACACACACACTCAACCACCATACCCCAACGCTGTCAAGGCACTCAAACCCCCCCGGGAGCCGGGATGTTTAACTCTTCAGTCATCGACCATATTAGGCGAGGCGGTCGCTAAGCTCAGGTGAAGGGGAGGGAAGTCGACACACCTCTATACCTGCAGCTTCCTGTTGTGTTCCTAATGAAACAACAGATTCACCACTTTCATCGTTTTAGATGCTGTCAGTATCAGCCGAATCATCAGCCACCGCCACCATCTAAGTGGAGGATCTGTCTTGCTGACTTTTCCTGATTGAAATATGGGTGTATAAGTTGGCAACATTTTTAGGTGATTAATTGATGCTGGCTGCTTTTATAAATAAAGATTGTTATTTTTGCTTTTTTTTTTTTAATGGATCAATGAGCCGAAAGCATTCTGTCTGCCTGAACAAATCTTTGTAATGCTTGAAACCACAGCGGATAAATCATTTTTTCCACCAGTTGAAGATTTGGGGGGGGGGGGGTTATTACTTTTCTAACAGGGTATGCATGACCATATAAGGGACTAGTCATCTACGTCAATAGATCTGAAAGCGATGACCTCACTCTCTGAGTTAATGCTAAACCTCTACTATGAAAGGCATTGTCTAATCTTTAAGCCTCGGCTGAGCCAAAGACCAGCATGTATTTTCACTGTAACTGAAGTGTAAAGCATGCACACACACACACACACACACACACACACACACACACACACACACGCACCACCTAGCAGGTGGGCGGCCACTGGTATGTTTCAGGCTAATAAAGGAAGTAACTTGTCACCGGTGTGATATCACGTCAACGAGCTTCAACATTGAACTGCTGGATGGAGATCCATGTCGAATTTTATTGTCCTATGTGAGCGCTGCACGCAAGGAAAGGAAAGGAAAGGAAAGGAAAAGAGGAGAGGAGACCTAAAATTCCACTCTCTCCTTGGGAGGTTAGGCAGAACAAATGTCTCTGACGGTCTTGACATGAATTTTCCACGGCAGACCCTCCCCTACGGTCCCGGGACCGTCAAAGACGGATGAAATATCAGGAAAGACCCTGATTTGAAAACTGTTTGAATGTTCCCTGACACGAGGTGCACTTGCTGACTCCAAAGACTTGTTTAAAGCACGTTGGCAGCAACTTTGAAAAAAAGTTTCAAAATACCATAAGCCTAGCTTAGCACGAAGAAAAACTACAACACGTCGACTTTCCAATGGGCCACGAATCAGGGGTTTTGGCTCGCTATTGCCAATGCTAATCAATCTCATTGATGACAAGAAACTTTTATCTCGACGCTTTAACTTTTCACCAGAGTCTTTTACCTCTTGCTCTCAAAGCAAACGACAGCCAGCGTGCTTCCCAACCTGCTGACCTTTTCCCAGGCGGCTGTTCCCCCCCTTTGCAAATCCATTTTTCTAACCTGTCTCATGTGACCCGGAGGCTTTAAAAGGTGAGAACCTGGCTCAGCTGGGCAAAAGGAAAAACGAGAAACACGTGTTACACCCCGACATCCCGTAAGCTCAACAGTCACAGCTGTTGTTTCGCACGATGCACGCAACACGTGGCGTAATCGGCGACGCAGCGCGATTCAATGCCTTCTCATTTTAACAATACCCCCGGATACGTGTGCTGCTTGGCCTTAAGTAATGCTAGGAGAGCCAGGCTCCTGCAGCAGACTCCAGAGAGGAGGCGAGAGGAGGTTCTGGCCAGATGTGAAGTCATTATTTTTCTTTGAGAAGAAACACTTCTTTGGCAACAAAAAAAAAGTATGTGTCTGGCAATTTAACAGAGCTCTGTACTAAATCATATTCGTTTAAGATGTTTAAAGTTCAATGGCTTTGATGCATTTTTTCTGTTTTTGTTGCTCACCAGATTGTCATCTGTTCAAAATCTTTTTTAAATATTTGTGTAGTCGATTTTGGTTGCTTGATGACAGCGAGTTTATATAAAAACAACAACTCCCGGAGCTTTCCATTGACTGTGTGCTGTTTTAGCTCAACGGTCTGAACCCCTATTGCTCAGAGTTGGTCCGAGGCCACTGTCAGCAAGGGCGCTGCTGTAAGACTTCATCCATGCAAATGACCATTTCCGTCATCTGCACAACCATTTTTTAACACCAAGGGACACCCGTTCTCCACGTTCTGTTTACCACAAAATCAAAGGAGGTGGAAAAGAGTGCAAAAACAGTTGTAAAAGCAGGATCTGCCGTCATTAAAGCTGCTTAAAACTCAAAACCGCTCTTATTCCGTCTGTAGCACACTGGAATCGCTTCTCAGAGGAAAGTTCATCACGTGGTGTGAATTCATCCTTGCACTTTAGCTTAAGGATAAAATATTTCAATGCATATATTTCCAAACTTTAGTTATTTTAATGTTTAGATGGAGATGCATTGGGTGGCACGGTGGTTAGCGCTGTCGCCTCCACAGCAAGAAGGTACCGGGTGCAGTACAAGCTCTTGATTAATTTTGCTCCTGTACCTCCAGGCGTTATGCTAAGTGAAGCTAACAATTTGGACTGTAAAAACACTCAAGTGATATAGATCTATTTTCCAAATGCTAGACTATTTTTTTTCCACCAGGACATAGTCTCAGTGTCACTTGACGCACACTTACACCTACTTGCTGCCATGTGTGGTAAATGGAAGATGGTTTTAGGGTCTCATTACAAGACCCTAAAACAATCTCACACACGAATCCTGGCTGCAGACTTTCATACGCGCTCCATCGCCGTCTCCTCAGCCACAGGTGGGAACGGCGAGCTTGAATGAATCCATTCAACATGTGCTGCGTGTGTCCGGAGGCCTTGGAGGTTTCATCTGTGCAAGACATGCCAGGGAAGCTCCGTCATCACCTCCGCGAAGGGTGGAGGAGAGAGGGAGAAGAGCTGCGAGAAGGAAGGGGAGAGGGTATACAGATGGAGGAATATCAGGGGGAGAGAAAGCTATAAAAAGAGAGGAGAAGAGGGGGGTACATGTCATGGAGGGGAAGGGCTGGAACTCTCCGGGGGAGGATGTGAGAAAGTTCTCCCTTTTGGGTTTCACTCTGCCAACAGACATCTTGGCTCGTGTCCACCGAACATGCCTCCTCTGCGCCTGGTCCGTCTATCATTCTGTCTCCAACTCCAACCGCCCGTCTCTTCGTCCATCATCCATCTCCCAGATATATTGAAAATACCGCTGAGTCAAGTCCAGCCTGTCTCCTAATCAAACTCTGAATCGCTTTATTCACCGAGGGCAATAAATGGACTTGGGATCGTCGGACGGACACGTCAAAATAGAATGCAGGAACTTTTTGGCCAATCAAGGTGCAAGTTAAAAAGGTATTTTGCGCAGCGTGTCGCTAAAGCCGAGGATGATTCTCCTGATGGGAGAGGGCATCAATGTCTTACAGGTCGCAGTTTAACGAGTCGTATTCGAGTCTCACCTTCCAGCAGAGGACAGACCTTCCCAAACAGTGATTAGCGATTAGCGAGGTAGCATTATTATGGACTATTTGGGCTGAGTCTGTTTCAAAATGACTCCAGTTTACCAGGATTTATCTTTGCTTTAACCCAAATGGGCCCACTCCCTCCACCTGATCTATGTTGCTGCACACCAAGCTCCATTACAGTCCAACGAGGCGTAAAGCCAAGAGAGCAGCGCCACGCTGGGCTGCGCTAACTAGCTGTGCTCAGCTGATATGCGCAGGTTATGAGACTGTCGCCGTCTAATCTGGTCTCTAAATCATTAATAGGGGGCTTCAAATGGAGCAGCTGGACATGACTGTTGATCACGCAGCCCGACATAGATTTAGATTTCCCAGCTACGCGACCGAAATGAGCCTCGGGAGGATCAATGCCGTCCTCTGCAGAAACTCAACGTAACTTATCCAAAGATGTGCTGCACCTGATTGGCTCCTTGCAAGGACACCTGCAGAGCATGCAAGTGTACGTGTGGTTTAATGACTCAGTGCCATGGCTCCTCGCCGCGGTCTTGCTAGCTATGAGTCACCGTTACCGCCACACCAAGCTGCTGCCTCGGAATCGCTAACGCTCAGCCGCCGCGGGGCGGCCAACTCCTGCAGCCTCTCCCTCTCTCTGGTCGAGAAAAAGAGAATTTACATTGAGAGGAAGGACACAAAAATAAGTCCTTTCTTCTGACGGCCGCCTTTTAAGTAGCCTTTAACGACATTTGAGGTTAGCGCCGCCATCTGTGCGCCGCAGCAGGGAAGACAGGAATTGAGATTAAAACCTGGTCCGGAGATCAATGAGTCCCAAGGGACCGGAAGCATTAGAAGATGGACAAACGTTTAATGTTTTTATCCTAAATGCATCTCCTTTGGTTCAGGTCTAATTTTGGCACGTTCAAATGTTGTTTGACTCCCAGCGAGTGAACAATATGCTAAATTAGCTTGCATCTTGATTGAATGATTAATTTACCAACAGATGACAATCCTACAGGATATGCACAGATTGCGTAAGGTTAGAGTTCCCTCCGTGTGCACCCTGAAGCGAGGCGGTCCTGGGTTCGAATCCAGAACCCATATATGATTAAAGCTGCCCTTTGCATTTAAAAAAAGTTATTTTGCTATTGAAACGATCCCGTCGAGAAAGGTGTTTCTTAAACCCCAGAAACGTGTCCACCAGTTCTCCCCGTGTCTGCCTTTCTTCCCACAGGAGTGAATTTGATTTTTGTTTGTCTCTACATGCATTTTCGCTGCGATGGAACTACCATTGAATTAGAGTTTTTCGGTTTAAGAAAGGTACCAAAGCAATAAACGAGGAGAGGAGGAAGGAAAATAAATTTCCGTGGAGAATTCCTGTCCAGCTGAAACCGGCTGACAGTCGCCCTGGTGAGAAACGGAGCCAAACACAACCCAATAAAACGCTACATGCATGCATACTGCCATGCTGCCACGACGCAGACACACACATGCTCACCTTGTACAAGCAATCCTCACAGATCCCTCATGAAAGCTTTCATTATGTGTGTGCGGCCACTTCTTAGAGCGTCTCACAGACTAATGATACCTGTTTTCACCTCTAAACTCCGACACCAAAGACTCCGACAGTAAATCACTCACTGCTCGTTGCGCTAATTAATAAAGCCATGCCAGACTTTGCGACTCTGGATAATAATATTCACACACACACACACACGCAAACTTTAAAAGTCACAATTAATTATCAAACTGAGAAGTTTGTTTTTGCTGACTGGGCTTTTGCTGGGGAGACCGATGGGCATGTTGACTGTGTTTATGCACCGGGGTCTGAGTGTGAATGCATTTGTTTGTGTGAATGTGGCCTTGAGGTTCCAGGCCTTCAGCCATCATAGGAGGAATGCACCCCTGTAACTACTGAGGTCAAAGTGGTGCGACCCCAGGGCTACTGATCGGGTCAAAGGTCATCCATTCTCAAGGGAGTCGATGGCGACATCCCAGACTTAAGGGGTTCACTTAGCAGTCTGAGAATTACAAACCAAGCAAAATCAAAGGCAGGAAAATACTCATCTAATTTATCCTTGAAGAAATATTAATTTAATATGTTGACATGTTTTGACGGTTTTGCTGAATGAACAGCTTCCGAGACATTTCAGACAGACGATTGACCTCTTTGCAACCCGTCGGGCTCGTTTAACGGACTATTAGCCAGAAGCTTGCGACTGCACAGAGCGAATGTTGTTCACAACTACACACAGACTTCACAAGGTCACGCAGTTCAGATCAAAATCCACCAAACAATATGGGCATTACCATTAGCATTAGCACACAATGCAAATGCTAAAAGACTGAATTAGCATGGGGAAGATGCCGTTGCCCTGTTAATCTGCACATTATTAAATATCGCTGTACGGCTGCTAGCTTGCTCAAGTTAGCAGCCTTATAGTTAGTTAGCATTTAGCAGAAAGCTGACAAAACTGCTATCTACCTTCTTGCTGTGAGGTGACAGCGCTAACCACTATGCCGCCGTTCCAGCCTATACTGAAACATCTTCAACTTAAATGTAGAAACACGTAACACAGGTACAGAATGGCCATTGTGTTCAAATTCAGTTTTGAAACGTCCTTTAATTGAAAGTCAATCAAATTAAGCGGCATTTCAAGTGTTTAGACCGAGACTAAACAGATTGGCTGTTGGTTTGATGGATGTGCATTTCCTGCCTGCCCCTTCCCCGGCTAACTCGAAACGATACATCATGTCTGATTATGTCCCACTTTGTGAGCCCTACGACTGTGACACCTCCGCTAAAAGAAATGCATCGCAATCATAAGTCTGCAGCTTTTAAAATCGCATTTATGCGGCGACCAAACGTCTGGTAATCACATCACGGCCTCCTAATGTTGTTACTCAGCTCCTCCCAAATCAGATCCAGTTTTGAAGGCGACCTGAAACGTTTCTTGTTTTATGCACAGTTGATCTTGTCATTCTGAATAAAAAGACGAGGTCTTGGCTAGCAGCTCCCTGCTGCAGTCCGGCTCTCGAGCCGGGACCACCTACATATTTTTCAGGATCCATGCTGCAGGTTTATCCGTGCGAAATAAAGACATCATTCATTGACTGACTGGCACGACTACTGTTGACTTTAGGCTAAACGGGAAGAAAACATGAAAACATGCACTGATTTAGGCTGCAAACGAACCTCCAGCACTGCCTGGATAAATTTAAATGCAAGTTCTGAGAAAGCTGTCCGAGCTCTAAGCAACATTTGTGAACGCTATCCGTTTCACGTGGATCTGAAAACTTCATTGCCTACACAAAAGGATGGTTTCACGTTGACACAGGATAATCCCGTCTTCTTTAAACGCTCCGCTTTACCGTCTGATCTTGAATAGTGCGTAAACCTCACCGGTCCTGTTTGTCCGAGCCCATTGTTTACTGGTGAAAGGCCATGCATATTATTCACACCCAACAGAATCACAATGAAACGCAACTTGGGTCGAGCACAAGGCCCGTTTGCCCCCAGAGGGGCGTTCAGTTTTGAGAAGGAGGCCACTGTGGATAAACAATGTAAATAAATACGTCCCTTATTGAGCTGCGTGGCGCCCCGCAACTCAAAGCTAAATCGCTCTAAGGGCCACTCCAAGCTCTCCAGAAGTCAGCTGATGTTAACCGCACACACATCACATCAAGAGATGTCAAAATTATTTCTTTTTTTTTTTTAAATGTACAGGTTAATTACAAGGTAGCAATAGGCGACATCAATCTGCAGCCCTGGGGGGGAGTGGGGGGGGCGTCTATGCCATCAACCGAGCTAGCAGAGTCACTAAGTGATGTGGTTAAAGTTTGGCGTCGTTTATGAGGAAGCAGTGAGAGTGTTGCGCAGTCGACTCATTAAAACAAAGAGCTGCTGAGCATTAGCGGAAGACCTTCCAATTTCTGCAAAACGTAATTAGATTAGCCATTCGTTGAGTAATCTGTGCATTTGGGATTAAGAGCACCACATGTTCATCACGTGGATTTGCGTTGACGGTTGTTGTGTGTTAAAAGTAGTGCGTTTGTGTGGTGCCTTTATCTACTTTTCTTTTATGTCTGCAGATGTTTGTAGAGCAGGAAACAATGAAAAGCTGCAGCATGGTTACGTTTAGGATGGGAAACTGCAAAAAATGGCGTAAACTAATCCATTATCTCTTTAAATTAAACACAGTTGTGCTCGACAATCATTCTTACGACATACCGAAGAACCAGCGAGCCGTGATCGCTAACATGTGACATTTTTTTCGCATCTTATTGTTGCTTGGCCCCCACTTCAAGACGACCCTAAAGGACACGCAGGTTTGCAAAAATATTAATTTACAAGAAACTGTTTGTTTGCAGCAGCACTGATGATTAAAGTCCAAAGTGAGGATCAAGGAGCCTACTTCCTGTATACACTTCCTTTATCAAGCTGCTCTCACCAACATGAACTTCCTGTGATCGGCTCTTTGAGGAACGGTTGACAACATTTCAGCGCATGGATTCCAGTTCCTTCTGTGATCAATTTGCTTCTTTTTTCAGTGGATTGTTGAATCCATTTGTTGCCCGCAGACAGTTGTGCAACAGCTGTCCTCCCCCCCCTCCCCCCAATTGCGGGAGCATTTTCGTGGCATTTAAGGCACTCAGTGGGTGCAACCACAGTGAAGTCTGGGTACTGTGACTTTCCATGCAAAGCTTCTATAATTGCACCAGCCCCCCCCCCCCCAACACTAATAATGGAAAGAAGTGGCTCCCAACTTTCTCTTGTTTCCAGCAGTTACATGTCGGAATGTCATATAAAGTCGCATGAAGGTGTTTGAAACCCCCGGTTTGCCATCTTCAACTATTTCGGGGGGGGGGGGGGGGGTTGACATTTATTCCCTTCCTGTAGCAGCTGTCTAGACAGGAGCGGGGCTGAACGGGCGTCCTGAAATAATGCTTTATCTGAGGTTCATCGCCCGATTGTTGCACTCTGTTTTGGAAACACCTCGCATTCCCAACAAATCAAAGCTGCAGACCAAAGCGAAGCGCGAGTGGAAAAGAGCTTTTGATGGTTTTGCAAGTCATCAGATGATTAGTCGATCGAGACAGACTGACTCTGCTTTATATTCCACAGAGTGTTCCTTCAAGCCTTAACTTTGATCAACTTAATGGCAGTTAAATGCTCAAAAATTGCCCCCCCACCCCCGCGTTGATATATCAAGCATGCAGGTCACACTGGGTAAGTGCTGCCCAAAATCCAGGTCCTTGCATTAAACAGAATGACACCTCGATCGCCTGCTGAAAGACGGACTGACGGACGAGCAGCTGCGTCTGAACTCTGGGTGACTTTTTCATTTCTCCTCGAGCAGCAAACCCATCAGTCTCAGCTTGTAGCTGTCAAACTGCAGCTTCCCTCCACCCATCAGACGCAGGGACACGCTCACCCGGGGCTCTGCTAGTTTATTTTAACATACTTTAATCCGTGGCACAGTTTAGCCGCACTAACTTCAGGCAACTTCGCAAGCTTGCAGCAGAATTCTAAGAAAGATTAACAGATGCGACGTGATTTATGTTCAAAGACACGCCCGCCGTTCCATAAAGAGGATGATTTCAGCCTTTTCTTTTTAAAATCGCTCCTGCAAATGAAGCCCATGCTCTTGCAAATTGTGTAAATAGCTGGGCCCCAGCTTTATTTGTAGTGGCATGAAAAAAAAAACTGAGCCTGGCCTGTTTTCTGTAAATAGACATCCTGCATTAGGATAATGCACCGACTCGTCTGACCACAATGGCATTTACACATCTCGTATGGGATTAGCCCGCCAGCTGCATCATATCTCATTACCACATCCTGTTTGGTAAAAATGACGGCATTTCATTCATGAGATTCAACAGATTCTACCAGGCCCATGTCGAAAAGTAAAACTCTTAATCAGGTGTTGTCAGTGGCAGCAACACGAATAAAAATGGTGACATTTGAAGATAGTTTTGAATCTCATATTGGCATCGCTTAAAGACTCATTTCAAGATTCTTTATTGTCATTATGCTAACATAACAAAATTGTGTGAGTGTTTTGACACCGCAGCAGTGCGACGCTGGCGGAACAGACTGGCGGAAGGGATAAAGAAGATGTGAACGCAAATATAGCTTTATGCAAACCACATTTAAACAAAGCCAGTCCGCACCGAGAACCTAAAAATCGCACGACTCGGAGACAGAAAGGCAAAAAAGAAACTAGTATATCGTAATTCAAGGGTTGTTAGAAAACGTCGTGCAGCGCAGAAACACTTATGATCAATAATGAGACGTATTTTGAGAATAGTTTGTGGGGCGTCGAATTTTGTGTATTCAATGAACTTAAATCAAATCAATTCTGCCAATAACTAAACGCTTCATCCGTATCAGCGCACATTTAGGAACTATTTTCTCAAGCCAATCCAATTTGACCACGTTTTCACTCCTCCTTGCTCGGCGGCACATCATTTTACCAGCAGGTAAATCTTCAAAACAGAGTTCATTTAGCTCCTCCCACCCCCCGTTGAGAGCCACCTAACAAGAAAAAGATGTTAAAGAGAATTAAGTGTCATTACAGAGTTCAAAGACCCAAAACCGTCTCTTCATTTCTGACAACTGGGTCAGTCAGGAGGGGATAAACAAACACCGTCGACACGGAGGGAACGTTTCCTGAACATTTTACGAGATTCCCTGGAGGCTCGCCGTCCGACAGCCGAAGCCCCGGTGGGTCGAAACCTGTCTGGCGACCCGAGTCGTCCGGGACCCGTTAAATAGCCACCATCGCCACTATCCCAATAACATGCATCCCGCGCTTTAGCCTTGATTTGACCTCTCGTCTGTCCCGACCCCCCCACCGTCCCGCCCACGGGTCTGGTTTGTTGATGCGGGACAGCTCGAGAAACAAATGTTCCGCGCCGTCTCATGCTATCGTTTCGGGAAGAGAAGAGCGAGCATGTGTGCGTTGGAAGATCGGCCTCCTGCCTCAGCCTCGCATTAAAATAGCAACCGGCGCAGTCGAGGTCAATCGAGACGTCTCCACCGAATAGTTTGTTTAACTCGCTGCAGATTCTGGAGGGACAGCTGGAAAGAGACAAGAGATAAAAGGACAGGGTCTCTCCATCTCTTTGTCTCTCCACTCGGTCCCCCCTGGAGTCTGGAAAAAAAATTCAAGGGAGTCAGCTTGATGTGAGCTCAAAGCCATCCTGTGAACGTGACACACACACACACACACACACACACACACACACACTCACTCCTTTCCTCTGTCAGGACCGCACTCCACTTGAGACGAGTATATAAAACATTTAATTACCGGCCTTTCCACGTAGGGGATAGTCCTCGGGAATATCTGCCCGGCAAAGGGCATATTTTGTGGACAGCTGGAGGCTGAATCACAGAGAAAGAAAGAGAAGTAATTATACCGGCGAGAAGAAAGAGGAGATCAAGCAGAGCAGCGATGCCGAGCGCTCGCAACGAGCAGACAGTCGGGCTGCGTGGTTTCTTCTTCTCCGACTTGGCGTCGGAGTGCGTGGACGATACGCGGGATTGATTCCGGCTCCACGCGAGGCCACTTTGCTCAAGAGATCAATGACATGTGTGGATCGTTCACATCCCGATGTCCCAGCGATCAACAGTACAGATTTGGGGATTTATGGTCTTTAAAGAGATCACAGGACGGCTTTCATTTGTTTAGGAATGATCTCAGCGGTAACGCAGCGGGAGAATCTGAACTCTAAACCCTCTTTCTGTGTCGAGCGAATAAAGGAAGCGCTTCTCTGAAACGAGCTCGGCAGTTTTCCCTCGCCATATCTTCACTTTGAGTTCAATACCTGCACTGATCGTCGTGATACCTTTGCTGCGGGTCAGACTCAGCTCGCCCGTGCCACATGTGCAGCTAACGTGCTAACGGGCATGCGAATGCATTTCAGTTTGCACTTCGCTCCAGCCGTTCTACAACGCGCATTGCTAACCGATGGGGGGTGGGTGGGGTGGGTGGGGGGTTCCGGAGCACGTTATGTGCACTCAGATCCAGAGAGGCTGTTCTCGGGACCCCGTCCCTCCCCATTCCTCTACAAGTCCACATGTGTTTTATTAGCAAGCCAGGCCCATCGGACTGTAAATTCCAGCAGCGGGCTGGCCTGGGGAAACGAACGGTCCGGAGTGGAGAAGGATCACAGGGTAGGAGTCACCTCTCTCTTCCTTCGCCTCCATTCCTCGTGTGTCTGGTCGTTTCCCCATCTCTGAATTTGTTTCTTGTTTTTTTCCCCTCTTTCTGTGTCTGTTTCTTGTTGTATATTTCTCCTTTATTTCGTGCCCTGGTTTGCAGGGAAATCCTTTTTGCGTCTCATTTTGCAGATCCCTCTGTCGCTCCCTTCTTCCCTGCATGCCTTCTTTCACCTCTTCCTCTTCCTCCTCCTCCTCACATTGTTTCTGTTAGCGTAACACTGAGTTCTTGTTCCTTGACTCTGAAACCACAGCAGTTCCAAACCAGCAAACACTTATGAGACTAGAGTTGTGGCTTAAACAATGGTTTCCGTTTGCCCCAGGACAGAATAACCCCCCCCCCCCCCCGACACACACACACACACACACACACAGACAACCTATCATTAATATTTTTGTTATCTTGCTAATTTTCCAGTCTCTTTCCTCTCCATCAACATGACAATCACAATTAGAGCGTGACATGCCAGGGTCGCGACCTGCACCCCTCCCGGTGCCCCTTGAACCTTGACACCCTTCAGGGTGTGTTTTCACTTCGACTGTAACCAGACCGAGTGGGAAGAAAAGTAAAAGCGATAAAGGTTTACGCTGATACTACCTTTACTTCAAAGATTCATTTCCCTGCGTGCAGCTTATCTACACGTTGAAACTTCCATCGAGAGGAAGACGAGGAAGACGAGCGCGCCTCGGCGCCTCTTTGGCGAAGCGACATTTATAGAGCCCAGAATTTCCATGTCAATACAGACATTACGCCTCAGATTGATCCAATGAGCACACATTAACTTCCGCTGCGGATATGTGTATTTATAATAAAATTTTATTGTCTTTTTTTTTTTCCACGCCTCGACTGTCAGGCACCGAATACAATTAACATTTCAGACAATGATGTTAAAGCTGCATTAAATATTAACATATAATCCATCTGTCCCCTCGTTCTGATAAAACCGGTACTGCAGCTTTAATATTAACATCTAGCATTTTACAGTGTACTTCATGAGTATTTTTAAACAGAACTGCACAAAAAAACAAAAACCACCGCCTCAAGTCGCTGCAAACACGACTCGCTGACACGGCAGGCGCCGCGCGCAAAGAACGACAGGAGCAGCAGCCACAGGAAGCAAAAGGAACATTCTGGCAGTGAAGCCAACAGGAGAGCAGGATTAAGTAGGGCGGTGGCAGATGAGCAGGGACGAGGTTCAGGTGTGCCTCGTAGAGATCTGCCCGTTCAGTTGCCGCAGCGCCTGCAGGAATAATTACACTTAGGCGAGTGAAGAGCGAAACACGAAAGAACACACACCAGAAACAATAATGAAAGAGAACCCGGACAGAACGGGAGGGTCCGGAGGTAAAAGCCTCTCATGGAGAGTTTTACGATGGTGACGCCATCGTGCCGCGTGGTTTAATCACCTCTCCAACGGCGGGTCTGGATCTCATTATGTCTGCTAACGGCCAGCTCTCCTCTGCGGCGCTCTCCCTCCTGCTGCTTCGTCCTCACTTGGCATCTTTTGCACAGCAAATGCTCGTCTTCAAAAGTATTCCGCTCCGACATCCGAACCTACAGGTTTCTGTCGCTGCATGTGGTCCGTGAGTCACAATGGGGCGCCTGCATCATTAATCAGTGCGGCCATGTTTGCTCATCACGCTTGTATTTTTGTTTATGCACATCTGGCGCAGGGAAAAGCGTTGCATATCGGAAGCTTTACATTTTACAGTTCGCTGGAATTCAACCAAAGTGTTAACGCAGAGAGTCTGCAGCAGACTGCGAGAGCAAAATGTGGACGATGCTCAACCGCTAAAGTGAAGACAAACCGAAGACATAGAGAGGACAAAGAGAGGATGTGGTTCCAACGAGCTGGTTTTACTCAAGTCATGATGCACGAGTCGGATTTTGCAACACGGGCAGGGGCTTTAGTCTGCACGGACCCCCCCCCCGTTGCGGCAACGCGAGTTAGCACGTGCTAGCCTTGTCTGTTGTTCATTTGACAATATTTTAATTTTTCATGGATTTCAAGTTAAACTCTTGGCCCAATCACAAACACAATCAATGTTTCTCCCCTGGAGGTGCCGTAAAGTTGACAACCGTCCGATAGATGACTGTGAAAGTAAACACGCAAGGTAATCACGGTCCTCAAACTTTATGGATCTCCTGACTTTTTATTTAACATGACTCAGCAGGTCAAAGTTTCCTTCTTCCCAGTGAATAAGCCTTCATGTCCTCCAGACTGATGACTGACGAATGGCTTCCCCTTCAGTGCGAACACGAGGTTAACACTCGTGGTTTTGGATGGAAGTTCTCATCAACTACTGAATGGATTGCAATAAAATGTACTGCAGGCATTCTTGCTCCCCCACTTTTGGTGATTCCTGAACTTTACATGCGAGGTCATCATCATCATCATCATCAAGATGTTTTTTCTTTATTTTATCCAACACTTTAACGGCTAAACCACTGGGGTTAGCTTTAGCTTTGATCCAAGTCCCATTTAAAATGGCAAAAAAGCTGACAGGCTAAACTAAGACGGTGTCCAAGGTGAATAATCTAATTACTCCTAGTTCGACATATTTCTATGGTGACTTTAGCGTTTAGCTCAGAACAGACTCATAGAACATTTAGCTTTTTTAATGGCAGTTTCTTATTAATAAAGTTTCCGTCAGAGGCCTGTATGTAAAGTCAGAAACTTAGCATGTATTTTGTACGTGCCACGCCCTCTGGGTTAACCTCACCTGTGTTCCCAGAGCCGTGCCTGCAATCAGCTGAGCAGCTTCACCTGTGCCACCGTGCACACCTGCTGCTCATCTCGTCATCAGCCGCCTCACTGTTTACACAATGTGTTTGTTGGATTTACACATAAAAAACAAAACAGCACACGCACAGAGACTTAAGACAGCAACAACCAATGCAAATAAAATATTCTATATATTTATATACCAATCTGACACCCCTATGTTCAGACACTTCGGCCGGTTACCGTGCGACAATATCAATTTGCGTTCTCTGCAAATAGGGTCTTAATTTTATTGACACATTTCCATGGCAACAACAACTTGCTGGACTAGAGCGTCTCTTGGATATGACTCATTCTGCCTTTAGTCATTTTCTTAACATGAATTTGGCATTTTTGCATCCTCCCATTATCGACACTGAAGGCAGTAAGTCGTAAACTTCCCCGTGACGCTAACCAGATGCGCTCTCTCTCTCTCTCTCTGCTTTTCTTCTAATGAAACCATATCTTGCAGCTTCGCGTCATCATGTGGGACCTTCCCTCATTTGTCAGGTTGCATGATTAAAAACAAAACCTGATTATAATAACATTCATCAAGAACATTGTTTCAGTAGCGCAACCCGCTAGGAGCGCACGGGGCTGCGGCCGACAGTCAGTTTGATGACCACAGAAATGATTTCACACCACTCTGTTTCTCATCACGTCCTCTCAGCTGGCAGGATTCTCGTCAAGCAAACGGTAAAATTGCACAATTGCATAACTCTTCCACAGATTAACGCGCAGGTTAATGAACTAGGAGCCCCTAGTGGGACCCCCCCTCCCTTTGCCTCATTACCTGCAGAGCTTTAGGGCGATACGGATGTGGTCTCCTTAACCAGGATTTTAAATCCTTACCCCCTCCCAAAACGTGTGCATGCAAGTTGCGTGAGCCTAGGAACACGCACAAACGCACTCTTAGTCCAAGATGCTCTACTGGGCCTTTGCACGGCAAATTCTGACATCAGACTTACATGTGGAGAAAGAAAAACCAGAGATTAGGAGTAGACGTGCCGCCCGATCCCGACCTATTTAGAAAGTTCTTATTGCGAGTCGTCTCACACACGGACACACATCATATTGTGTTATTATTCAACTTCGCCCGCGTGTTTATACGTGTGAGTGGGCTTTCGGCCATTAGCCGCGGTACCTTAGCGATACGGCGTGGTCATGCCGGGGTCAGCCAGCGCTGCGTGGGCAGCGGCGGCAGGGATATAACTCACATGCCCCACATGCAGCCCGAGAGGCCGGACTTACAATGGGAATCGGGACGTCGCACGGCGTTCCCTGTGCGGGAGGAAAGACGCATGAAGGAGGAGAGCAGGGGGCGGGAGAAAGGAGAGGCAGAGACGGATGTGAAAAATGGCTCGGTGAAATGAGGAGTGCAGCGTGGGAAACAAAAGAGGGGGAGACGCAGATATGATTGGTGCGTAGCCTCCGTTCTGTTCGCAGCTCGTATCTAGATCGTTGCTGCATTCCAGACTGTCTCCATTATCTACCTAGGCGAGGCAAGAGGAGTCAAACGAAATATCCCGCGCATTGAAGACCTGATTCGTGTCAGGAGAAGCTGGGAGGAAGGGGAGATGATGGACTAATGGACTGGAACGGGCCAGAGGTCCGCAGGTAGGTTTGATAGCATCTCTCTGGCAGGCGTTTTCCTCGCCACAATAGATAGTTCATCGGTCAGGCGACTAAAACGTGCCTGAGGAGATGCCCTTTCTCTAAATCTTCCAACTTTGCTCTGTGCAAACTGTCCAGAACACTAAACCGGAGAAGCTCCAGCTGCCTCCAGAAGTTCATCTTATTCTCCTCCTTGTTGGCTAAAACGTCACGCATTGGTCAGCAGGAAGTGACTTTCGGATGGCGTCGCTTGCAGTGTGAACTTGGAGAGCATCTTTTTCAGCACGCCATGCTAAACCGACTTTTAGGACATTTAAGGCCTAAAGAAAAGTAGGAAATAGCCCCCCCCCCCCCCCCCCCCCCCCGGACCACATGCTGGTTCTCGGAGTATGTGTGGAAAGGCTTATTTCATATCCCTCTGTTATTTCTTCCTTTCTTCTGCCAGCAAAGATAAACTTCATCCCAGCCCGGAATTAGCAAGAAGCAGGAATAACTGGGAGACGGTGTGGGCGAGAAAGAGGACATAATAAAACGATGACGTTGGACATATAAGAAGCAAGATAGTGAACCTTTTATTGCTTTGATTTATGAGATGGTGTTCTGTCCGAAGGGAGGATGTGGTTTTTAATAAGACGGGCCGGTAAAAGTCAGCTGGATACCTGAGAGCGATTTAAATCAATAAAGATGTTTGTTGCAGACCATTTGCCTCTGTTAGGTTCGATGAACGTTGTAAATCTGATTGCTGAAGAGTAGTTATATTATCTCTGTCTGTAAGTTGCCTAGCAACAGCTTCACCAATAGTAAATAAATAAAAACAGCGTTATGCTCATTTGTCCTTTCAAGCACAGTTTTTGTTTTAGTGGCGCTGAAGCCCATAATTGTTTCAAGATGCTCTTGCACTTTCTGGCCATCTTGAGAGGCCTAATAACGAATATCCCTGCGAGCTGTAAGGAGCACAGAGGGATGTCGGGAATGAGAGAGCAGGACTTCTAGTTGAATGCGAGCTAATCAAGTGCTACGGAAGGGAGCGATTGGTAATGCTAGCTCCCCCCCCCCACCGCGCCGTCTCTCTCTCCCGACTGCGTGATTGTCTGGTATGTCAGGAATGTCACACATCACACACGGAGGCAGCAGCCGTCGCCGCGACCACACACTTGAGCTTGAGGTCAGGTGACAAATGGAGGCGCAGGGATGGCCCGCTCGCGCTTCCTCTCGCGCGCGACTCTCAAATGTCTGCTTTGGGAAAATGGATGCCAGCATAAAAATAAAGCCATCACCACCAGTCATCGAAACCAAAAAGGACGGCCAACCGAGCGCTCCTGCAGACGCTTCAGTTGATGCGTAGCTCACTCTCGGTGCGCTTGTTTGGCTCGCTGTTACACCCAGGCCCGGGGTCAAAGGTCAGCTTGCAGAGAGAGCTCATATGATCACGAAGAAATGTTTCCGAGCAGGACTCAGCGTTATATATCGATATAAATGCGGTTAATATCCTCGTGAAGGCCTTTTATCCACGAACGTGTTGGAGTTCAGGCGCCGACGCTCCACACGTCCTCACCAGGTGAAAGAGGCGAGATTGTTTCCTGATTTATTGCCAGGAATGTTTTAATATCGTAAAACTAAGATAGTAAAACAATTCTCGTTTATCATAAAACCATAAATAACATTGATGATATTATCAGTCGTCTATTAAAACGTCCGTCCTGCTGATGCCGAAGTTAATGCGGCCGCCACTGGAATAACATCAGCGTTTCGCTGTGGATTTATGACAGCGGGAAGAAACGTTCCTGGGCCGTCTCACAGCAGATCCGGCGTGCCGACACGAATATATACTCGCTTTTTTCTTTTTTGTTTTAGTCAGGAGACGGGCGACCACAGCGTGTGTGTGTGTGTGTGTGTGTGTCTTCTCTTCAGAAACAGGAAGAGATGACGGCCAAGGACAGGCCTCCTTTTCTTTTTCTTTTTTTTTTAAACATGGCCTCCTCCATCTTCCCCTGAACGTGTCTCCGGCCCTTGCATCTCTTTCACACACTACTCGGAGGTGAACACAAATATCCTCGTTCTGCCAAATGCTCTCCATCCACTTTAGGAATCCATCATTCCAAAACGGCGAGAACTGAGATATTCAATCACGGGATTTGGGACTTTTTTTTTTTTTTAAAGAAACTCCATCCTTCATGAGGGGAGGTCAAAAGTTTAAGAGTGAATGCCTAAAACACAATGAAAGAAAAGGACATTCCAACATTTCATTTTGTGCTGTCAGATATCCAAAAAAATATTATTATTATTTTCTCTAAGCAGAATTACAGACAAAATATATATATACATATATTCCTCGCCACTAAAAATGCAGATTTCTTCCAAAACAAACATTTTCCATATTTAGGATTTTAAATCTGGATAATTGAGTCGGTACTTTTCAAGCAGCTAAACTTCCTAGCTAGCGAGGCTAAACCTTATTTCCAAGACATAATAATAGTTCCAGATAGCCAAGTCACCCGGACACGGACTCCTTCGGCCTTCTGCTTTTGGTTTTCCCCTCACTGGAAGGGATTATTGCATCAAGCTGCTGCACAGCGTCCATCTCTGTTCTGCTTCCATCTGCTTCCCCATGAGGTCATGTTGGAGAATGCATTGTGTCACTCCCTCTGACACGATGATCTTAATCACATCCTGCAGGACGGGAGGCCAAATCTCGTCGTTTAGGATTGGAGAGCATTTTGAAAACCCTTTTTAATGCTTGCGTAATCTCAGATTTTCAGCGTAGAAAACAATTCATATTTACTGTTAAATATATATATATATAAAAGTTGTGCCAAGTTACAAATGTGTGCAGAATATCTCCAGCCACAGCGTATTGACAATACCACATCTGCACGTCATTTTTTTTTTTTTATTCCACTGCTCATGTGGATCTTTGTGATTCTGCACATAGCTAAACGCAGCCTCAAGTTCTCCCAAAACAGACCCCCCCCCCCCCACCACCACCACCACCATCACAGCGTCATTCCCCCTTGCGGCCCGTCCGCCCCAATACTTCAGAAATTGCAGCCATATGTCTGAAAGGACCCGAGGTTCAAAAAAGTGCACCTTCAGAAACGCCATTATTTACAATTGACTTTACACTGCAAGTGTGCGAGGAGACGGAGTGATCGTCCAGGAGGTGACGGGTGGAGGGAGAGATACGGACAAGGTTAAGAGGGGTGATCTCTCAATGTATTTGTATGCATTCCCCCCCCCCCCCCCTCCCTTCCTCCCAGGGAAGATTGATTGGCTTCCAAGGATAATCTGTCCCAGATACTTAAAAGCATCCCCTCCTCCTTTTCTCCTCTACATCTCCCCTTTCTCACCCTTGCTCTCCCAGTTGCCGTAACCTCACCGTCCTCCTCCCACCTCCCTTGTAATTTTTTTTTTTTTACTTTTTCCGGACACTCACCTGCAGACGTAGAACAGGAAGTGCTCCGGATTTGCGGTTTCACCTAAATCTCTGGGGCGAAGCAGAGACGGCTCGCATGTCTAAAGGAAATGCATCACACTCACTGTCTTTTCTTAAGGCGTCTCTGAATCCTGTTCTGTCTCCGGAGAAAGATTTCAGTCTTTCCATGCCTTTAATATCTCTTGATTTTCTTCTGTCTATGCCCGACAGGAACCGGCGTCTCCAGAATTTATGCGACAGGCTGCGGAACAAACCCCTCCATCTGGCTTTGAGATAGAAAATGAATAAAACATCTGACAGACAGGAGGGCACCTTTACCCCTTTGTTTGTTTTTGGCCTTTTCACCATCCTGCCACCGCCTGAGGCTCTACTTTTTTTTTACTCCGTCAACCTCCGTCGGGGAAAAAAAATGGATCTTGCGATCATTTTCATGGTAACAGACAAAACCACAAGGGTCATTCTCATGATTGCACCCAATTAAAGGTAGAGCATCATCATCGTGTGCAGGTTTCTGGGAACCGTGACCAATACGCTGAATTCTGGGCCAACTCATCCAGCAGATGCTGACATTTTTCTCCGGGTAAGTGAAATCTCTTACCACCCAGAGGGACTGGGAGACATGTCAGACGCTTTACTGGATTTCACAAGGGTTCATCCCCTGGGGACCACGCTGCCATTCTTGGAGCCTCGCTCTTCTTCTCCTGAGCCTGTTCACGGTAATCAAATATACGCTGATGACTTCCTCCTCTAAGAGGACTGTGCCTCGTCGTTTTAGGTATTTTATTTAGTCCCAGCTGAACTTTTGGGCCCACATATTTTTTTTCTTTATCCTGCGAAAAACAATGGAAAGGGTTAAACCGGGGTCAGAGAACTACATTAGGCTCGTCGGTATGTGTGATTTAAAGCGTTGGATGCATGCAGGAGGTTAGAAAGCGTGTTTGAAGACATATAAAGTTTCACTTTGCTCCTCTTTTCTTCTTCATTCATCGTGAAATTCGGCTTGTGTGCAGGATGAGACACATGGAA
Organism: Brachionichthys hirsutus; assembly: GCF_040956055.1. NCBI lineage: Eukaryota > Metazoa > Chordata > Actinopteri > Lophiiformes > Brachionichthyidae > Brachionichthys > Brachionichthys hirsutus. Next base: position 6,205,652 of record NC_090918.1, read on the forward strand.
TGCATCTGTTGCTGACTATGCTACCCCCCGCCAAAAAAAAAAAAGGGGGGGGGGGGGGACACAAATGGAAATAAGTGAGAACTGCTCATACAAAATGATTCAACCTGAAACATGAAAACACACTGAGGTTACTTCAGTTGAGAAAGTCCCCTGAGTTTTTAATGGGATGATGATGATGAACTGCTTGACGAAGTTTTCCATGCTTTAATGCATGCGTGTTTCTTCGAGGACAATAACATGGAATTAAAAGAAAAACTGATGGACGTTTCCCTCTTATTTTTCCAGCGTCTCCAGCTAATCCTGTGAGACGCAAAAGGATTTTTAAAAGTGTATAGGTGTCAGATGGAGGATATCTGATGTTGGCACAAACCTGCGTTTTGTCTAAAGGAGACAGGCGCGGAGGCTTCGAGGCGAGGGTCAGATCACCAGATAAAGGTTTGTTTTGGCCTGCACTCGGAATACACTGCAAAATGTTCTCCTTTCAGATTAAAAGCTGAGAAGGAGTAGGTGGAGACCAAAAACAAAGCTACAAGAAGCAACAAGAAGCACGATTCACCCGTGTGAATGCAAGTGAATGCTGATGTTTCCACGTGTCTGTTTAGGAGGCTAATAGCTCATTTGTGCTAATGCTCCGGTTCTGTTACAACTAACACAGCGACGGTTTGTAGGTTGCGATAGTTTACCTATCAGCAAAAACGATGCATTTTGGTACATCGAGAATTTCCTCGTTGTGCTAATACACATTTGTTATTCCGTGCTTTAATTGTAACTGCACTGCCCCCAACTGGTGCCCGGTGGTATTGCTTCATTTCTTCATTCACGTCCGTATCTTTAAGCCAGGCTGGATCCTATAAAAGCAACGTCATGCTAAAAACATCTCCGAATAGATGTTTTTTTTGGAAGGGGGGGCAATAGAAAACAGATGCACATCAATAAGCTATTGCCCCTTCCTTATCCGCTAACACATGACAGTGAATTACTCAATAACATCCTTTGGTGTCAGGGCTGCTATCTGGATCCAGTTCTTATTGGCTGGCTGCACCTTTCACATGGCTGGGAAGAGGGTGGAAATGGCAAAAGAAGAAAAGAGGCATTAAAGCGCTATCACATGCTAATTTAGACGCATTTCACTAAATCCTGTCGTGCAGAGTTTATTCTGGGACATTGCTCCGGGTCTTTAAAGGAGACCTAATCCAGGCTGAAGGTGATGGCCTGTGACGCTAATAACCAGCCACCCAGGGACAAGGGTCGCCACTTTAAAGGAACGTCCTCAGTATCTGAAGCTGATACGTTTGCTATGTTAGAACATTTAATGTGTTTTACAGGGTTTGAAACCTCCATTCTCCTCATTTGAGAAATGAAAATCATCTCAACAGTATCGCTAACCTACAGTCTCCCCGCTCCGTTACACCGCTCCTAATAAAAACAAGGTGTTTGTCTTCCTGGGTCCGTTCTATTGTTACGAGTAGATCTGTTCTTCATCAGCTCTGCGCTCTGATGGATGTTTCTACGGTGCTTTCCACGATGAAACTATGCTCAATGGTAATACATGCCCCGAAACAAATAAACATCACAAACACTCGTAGATGTGGCGTCGTAAACCGGCGATGTTGAAACGGATTGAGGAAGATGCTTGTGGGAAATGGATTGCTTCCAGATTTGCTCTCTTTTCTCTCCCTCAAAGATTCGCTCTCGGGGGGGGGGGGGGCATTAGAGTGTTGCCCCGAAAGGCATGCGTGAAGCCGTTGTTTCCGACTGTAAAACGGCCGTTGTCTATGCGTTCGCATGACGGCACCGAACTTCGACTCGGGTTGCTCGCCCTCTGTCGACCTGCTGGAATCAGATTCCTGCCGCAAGGGCTTGCAAAAGCACAGGGAGAGGTCAGAGCAGAGGTCATCGCCGTCGCATTGACATCACAGGCACGTCGCAAAACTCAAGGAATGCACAGCGGTGTAAATGAGACATGCTTCCATCGCAGAAACTCCGTCGTCCGGGTTAAAAGTCAAGGACTGTTCACACCCTCTGAGTGTCGAACTCGCTCAGCACAAGTTTAGATTTGTTTGCCCCAGACTTTATGCTAAGCTAAGCTAACCAAACTTTTATTCCTTATGTCTTATTTTTTTAAATCCTGTCATCCCCATTTTATTCTTTTCACTCCTTCGTCTTGGAACCTTTTGGCCTTTTTTCTCTCGGGTATCTGATCATCTCGATCCACTCAACAGCACTGAGATTGTCTCCGTTCTTATCTCAGAGTACATGCAGGCATGTGCTCTTGAATTTCTCGTGTGTTTTACGTGTTGTGTGCGTTTGTGCGTCCACCAGGACATCTGGATGCGGATCGTCTGCGTTAGTGCATCTCTATCTATGTGGGCCGGCGCTAGCAGAGGCGGCGTTTTGATCCCAGCAAGGTAAAAGCAAGGATTTGTCTTTTTTTTTTATGTGTTCCAGAGTGATGCAGGTTCCCGACTTGAAAGTGGAGGAAGGTCTTGTTTTAGCAAGCCAGAACTAAAGATGCGGCAGATGTGGGAGCTCGGACTATCAATTTAAATTCTTGAGAAAGGGGTAACAGCTGCTCAGGTGCGGCAACCTGCCTATTCCGCTCCCATGGAAACACCCGAATGAACTCGGCCGGGATAATTGAAATCAAAGACTGAAGCGAGGCCAACGTATGCGAAGGCGGGTTTGGCAGGTTCTAATGGCCAGACGCTCTCTTAAGGCGCATCGGTAGGTGTTTACTTTAATTCAGGGATTTCCTCTAGTCCAGATTAGCAGGTCACAGCGTGATAAATGTTTCCACTATGTAAGTGTTGCATGATTTTGTATTATGTCTGTCGCTGTTAGAGACTGGCACCCATATCCTGTGTGATGACGTTTTTGTTTCTTTTATTTCCCTTTACGTTTCAGTCCTTTCACATGAGAAGCATGTTGGCAAATCACAGAGGAGAAAATGAATCCAAAACTCAGTGTATTTCTTTGGCTTGGCTTTTGTCCATTTGAACTAGGAAGTCGGAATTTCTGAATTCCCACTTGAAGAGTGCAACAAAATCACCCGTTGAGTCGGATTACGGCAATGAAAAGTGGGAAAGCACCTCGGCAACCTCGTCCTTAAGATCAAGAATGGCTCACCAGCGCATCGGCAGGAAGTGGACGCCGTTGAATAGCCTCTTGCCTTGCTTCCAAAATTAGAAATAAACCCAAATTTGACTCCGCCCCCAAAAGGGAAAACGACAGCGGCGTAACTGTTAGCGATCCACGTTTTAGCATTTGTGATGCTCAACAGGACTTCTCTATCCACCTTTCCCCCCCTGATCCTTCCACGCCCGCGAGGCTGACGGTGCCGCTAATCCCAAATTGAGCTTTTCACACGAGCGCTGAATTAAAGAGCCGTGCTGTGTAATTCCTGGCGAGTGCGGTATTTGCTTTTGCTACCCCTTATCAGCCACATCGTTTAGATCATGTTTCTTTAACCATCAAGTCCAAATATTCCCAAGTAGGGTTATTTCCCCTCCTCTACTCTGTCTTTTGTCCCAGTGTAGCTACAGGAAAGGACCCAGATGTGACAGGAGCGAGGAAACCTGGAATTATACGGCGTGTTCACCAGCAGATGTTCGGGTGCTAGGATCTGCTTTGAATGTTTCTCAAACGTTGGGTATTCCCACATAAGAATGCTTCCGTGATCTGCTCCGACAGAGTATGTGTTTCACAGGGAAATAATTCCAGAGACGTGGGAGGCCACCGTTTATCCCACATCTTGATAAACGGTGTGGCCTTGACAACAAGACCGAGTGGCGGTGTTGACCTGATAGCGATGCACAAATGCCAGGTTATTAACAGTCAGTCAGATTTTACGACAACATTCCAGCTCTAATAATCCAGCTACACACTCCGTATCGGATGAGATTGTTTCCAAAACAGTAATCTCCATTTTTAGCCGCCAGAATGATTTTCTTGGCGCCCGAGTTAATCGTTACTTCATCAAGCGGGTGCAGCATATTAACAAATCATTTAGTCACCACTCTCCAGGCACCCTTATCTCCTCCCTGCTTCCGATTCTGTCTCTGGATCTTCGTGATCCCACATCTTAAAGATCCCGGAGTGACTATTCAGCCTTTTTTGCAGTGGCTCATCCACACAATGAGTCATTCTCTGATTTTGTTATTTATACTTTACAAGTAGTTTGAGACTCATTTTCTAAGGCCTGCTATTAAAAAAAAAAAGAAAATCCCCTGCTGGTAAAGTGAGAAATGACTGAACACGCTTTGACGTCCACGGATTTAACTCGATCCAAGTCGCCGTTGACTTCCAGCGAGGCCTCGTTCGACACGTCCACGTCGCGGGCGAATCCACTCGAGATAAAACGTCTGAAACGTTCTGACGTCTATCTGAATGAAGATGGGGCTTTGTGTTTCCCCCAAAGAACCATGTCGGCAAATCAATTGGAGGGCATGGCGCCCCATTGAGTCTGTGTTATTTGCTTGAATCATATAGCGAGGAGCTGATGAGGCATTTCAGCATCAGAGGGAGAATGACTGATGCATCATTCATCTGCAGAGCGGCTCCGTTTTGTCGTTTCGTGCATCTGCAGAAAGCGATATTTGTGATTGTCGCTGTGTGGCCTGAACTCTTTCATCGCCATCCCGACCGTCGTTCCACCCGCCGCGCTCGCTCGTCTTGACTTTGCACAAAACGCCACCATTTCATTCGTGATGGACGATTCTCCATTTCCTCTGTAAACTTCTATTTGAAAGAACCACGTGCACAGATGCATGTCAGGTTTTCTCCAGATGCCCCCAGACAATGGCTCCATTCTTGGTAACCCCCCCCCCCATCCTATATTAAATTAGACATTGAATTGTTGTCTACACCGTGATTTGTGTTCTTAGTTCCCAGCCCCTTTGTTTCTGATCTTTTCCCACTCTGTCTCGGCCCTGTTCCGGCAGCTAGTGCCATTTGGGTTTGCAGGCGGAGTGGAGTGATGCTTATCATGTGGAGACAGCCTGTAGAGAAAAGCACGGCCGTTTGAAGAGACTCTTTGGAGCATCTCGTTAAAAGACACATTTAGTCACATCGGATTCATAAATCTGGGCAGGAATGCAGTCGTTTTTGCTAAATCTGTATTCAAAATTGTTACGTTTTTGTAGCCATGCAACTGATTATAAATAAACTAATGTGGGAAAACAGGGCTCTTTCCCATTACAAATGATCCAATAGTCCAAGCATGGCTGGATTTGCGATACTGCGTAGATAAATTGACCTTTCGAGATATCAGCAGGTCATATGTAAACCATATCTGCCATCCCGTTGTAAAACAAGACGGCGGGCGAAGACTGAGAAAGCAAAACAAGGATGAGGGGGGGGGGGGGGGGGCAGGGATATTTAAGAGCATCAGGAAATAACTCTGGTCCCTTGGAGCTCCTCAATAACCTCGACCAGGACAGGAAGCCGCTCCATCAATCAGCACGAGGACAGCTCCCTCGCTCGCCTCCTCGGGCACCGGACCCGTGAAGAAGTGCTGGAGCAGCTGGTCTAGTCCAAGAACACACACTTACATATTTTTGCAAAAGCACACACACACACACACACATACACACACACAGTCGGGATGTAGTCAACAGGGTAATTACAGGCCTGCAGTCGGAGCCCGAGACACTGATTGATGTAAAAGAGAAAGGTTGATGGAAATGAAAGGATGCAGGACGCTAGATTTCAGCACGGACCTCTGAAGGCCTGCGTGTTTGTGTGTGTAAGCGTATTTATTACAGAATAGCTCAGCTTTACGATGCACGCCTGATTCGTTCTTTAATCACCGTTCGCCCGACTTGACGTTAAAAAGTGGAAAGGGGATACAGCTCGCGTGTCCCTGGACGAATTTACTGGAAAGCAAAGATGCTATCATCTAGAAGTTTGGAATATTTAGAGGGTTAGGGTCAACTGAAAGATGCAAATGGGCATGATTAGAGGCGTGTTTGCCCAGGGGCAGTGCAAACCGAGACGAAGGAACAAAAGTCGAAAAAACAACTTTGACTTGAACAAAACATTTTGACTTTTCCCATGAATAGAAGGAGACCAGAGGAAAAATGAGACTGGCGGAAAATGAAAGAAGTAGAGATCAGTGTGAGATGCTGTACAAACACACGCACACACACACACACCAATACGAGCTAGCTAACAGCAAACATCTGCTTGGGACACACACTGCACAAATGCTGCAGCAAATGGCATGCAACCGAAATTCGCTTTGCATTCTTGTGCTGATTCTTACCATTCTGGGCCGTCTGGATCCTCCTTGTCACCGCAAGGCTACCTGGCAACCGGGCCAAACTCCAGGAAGTGAGCGCTGCCGGCCCGGCCAACGAGTAATTGTTGCTCGTAAAATCCACGACTCTGTTTTAAATAATCGCACAAACAGGAATGTAAAATAAGCTCACATTAAATTTCAGGGACGCTGATAGGGGCATTGTTTTAAACTTAAGTCAGAGTCAGGCTGGCTGCTTCCCATTTGCAATCTTTAAATTGAGGTAAGCTAATTGCTTCCTGGCTGCTAAATGCTAAGCTATCCTTTCGGTCTTAAACGGTGCCTGCACTTCATTAAGCGTATGGAACTTAAGGTTTTCCCATCACGGCTTCCCTTCTTGTGAAATTCATTTTTAAAAAAACGAATGAAATTCTATTTTCTGGGAAAAATTAGAAGGCAGTGAGACAGTGTTACGGTTCATTTCTCTCTCTGGCTCCGTCGCTCCCTCTCAACCGGTGGAGAGGGACCATTAACGATAATGAGCTTGATTCCTTCACCTTCCTGTACTTCCAAGCCGGCGGATTCTTCCACGCTGGCACAGTGCGCTCTCTGTATGCCGAGTTTAACGGGTCTTTTTTTTTCTTTTTGTCCTTTAACTTTTTTTTTTACAGTATGAGGAAAACGTCCCCGGTTGGAAAAGTAACCCATTAACGGCTCGGTGGAGGCAGTTTGTCGGGAATCTGCGGGAGTGGTGTCGAGCCTGAGTGGGTTAAAAAAAAGTCTGATTCTTCTTTGGATCACAAACTGGGCAGGAAATTACATTTTACCGGTGTCTAGTTCACAATCACACGGTTGGACGCGCTCGCACCGGGCGGCTTTCAACTGCGAATCCTGTTTCTGAATATCGCTTTTGACACCACGTCAGGCTTTTGGCTGACTTCTTGTCCGATGGATCCAACTGCTCTACATGTGCTGGATCCAATGACGCTGCCAGACCTCCGCGGCACAATGCTGACCAGCAATCGATCCATTTCGATGTGTGTGGTTTTTCTTTCTTTCCACTTGTCGATAGGGCTGCTTTTATTGGGTCAGTGCATTTTCCACATGCAGGCGTCCGATCGGCCTGCGGGCCGCAGAAAGGTCCGGTGGGAGTGCCGCTGAACGGCACTGCCCCTGGATGAAAACGTCATAGGTCAACTTCTGCTCATAGCTTCTTGTTTCCGCTACAATTTCCTTTAAAAGCAGTGCAGATAAATAAAATAGAAAAAAATCTTTTTACTGTTCCTTCCGAGGCTTTTTGTAACGACTCTTTTTATGTCTCTGAAGGACATCTGTTAGATAAATCGCTTACAAAGCAGACAATTACTGAGAAAACACTGCAAAATACAAAAGACTACATTAAGGATATTTGCATTAATGTGGCGCCAAAGATTCACCAGTTCTCACCATTCTTTGATTTTGTCTTTATTTTATTTTCCCCCATCGTTTCCATCCTCCCTCCTGTCTCTCTCTTCTTCTATCACCAAAGACCATTAAAAGCTAAATCTGGCTAGAGGCGAAGAGTCTCATAAGCCCCGCCCCTTTCCACCTCCACACAATTCCCTCGTGATTCGATGCTAATAAGTTATTTCCCTGTGCCTTGGAGTCCTGGGCCAGCTTTCAATCCAGCCGTCACCACCTACGCCTCGTTTTTCTCAACCTACAGAGAAGTCCGGATTGAGCCGGACCACACCGCCCTCAAATTCTCTCCGGGGTCCCCCTCTCTCGATGCTGTTGGGGATGAGAAGAAACTCGCTCTGAAGTCGAATTTCTGCTTCTGCATCTGGGTTGTAATTCCACCCTAGCACCACCAGGAAAATAAACCCCTCCGTGGAGGCTAGACACTGGTTGTGGTGGTGGTGGCGGCGGCGGCTGATGAATCTGCATAAATTAATTTACGTACAAAAATAGATTTAAAATACGGATACAGATTAAACCACAATACCCCCCCTCATTGATAATAGGTGATATTTTAGCAGCCAAGTAGCAGCTAGCTATCCTTTGTGTGGCCTTATATGGCAACCACATTTAAAGCCCCTCAAATCTGACATTTTTCTTACCCATCCAATATCCGTGACTGAATAAACCACCCTTCAAGTTAAAAGATTACAGATGTTAAAACATGCTAATTGCCATCACCAGATCTGTGGGTGTAGTTTGATCAACACTAACAAGCTGTCAAAACAAACAACTCGTCAATGCAGCTATTCATAGAGCGTAGAAATATGTGTCACCATCGTTTTCCCAACCCAGCCCTGGCCACATCAAGCCAACGAGGAAAAAGGAAAAACACAATCGGCCTCCAGAAATCTCTCAACTGCAAGAACCCAAACTTCTATCCTTGGCAGAAAACGGTTTTCATGAAAGGCACCATTTCTCCCAGTGAGACGATGATGGAGAAAATATGTTTTCAGGGGCCTTTAAAGTGCTGAAAACCAAAAGGCACTCGTCCAGGGAAAGTCATACCTCTCCGCACTCCATTGCACGTCTTTTACGAGCCTTGAGTGCTCTTCTTCCTCAATCGAGGAAGAACTATTTCACTTTGCATCCCTGTTAAATCTCTTCCTGAACCACCGAGTCCCTGAACCCCGGCTGAAAGTCTTCATCCACGCTGTTAAAACCGGGCCAACATTTATCTGCGGCTCGGCCGGAGCTGGATTTCATCCGAACATCCGATTCTGTCTGCCAGCTGAACAAAGATCCGGTCCGGTTCAACACTGTAAAAAACAAGTTTTTATTGCACTCATGTAGTTAATTATAGAGTTGTTGTTCTTTTTCAATCATTTCATGGTCGAATAATGTTTAAATTAAAGCTTTGGAATGACACAAAAATATCCCAGTGGCGTAAAACTTTATGCAAAAATAAATTTTTAAAGTTCTTAAGAGACTTTAATTGTTTGAACCACAAAAGCACAGCTCTAGCAGGTGATTCTGCAGATCATTTCACGTCTAAAGCAATAAACATATGGAGGAGGTTGCAAGTCATCCATCACAAGGATTCAGCGTGTAACTCTAATTTCTTGTATGTCATTAAAAAAAAAAAAAAAAAAAACAAGTCCTGAAGCAGTGAAGAAACCAATTACTGTTAATGTGTCTCTCTGACTGACAGCTTTGCAGGCAGGCAGACGCTTCATCAAACGATGCGGAGGATCCGTGACAGACTGCGAGTCGGAGCGCACATCCGACCCGCACGTCCGCTGCTGACGGTACCGGCTATTAAAAGCAGCCCAGAGGCTTATTTATGGAGGGAGGCTTTTATACGATGCTGTCTTGAAACATTCTCGTCAAATTAGACACAGCCGGCTGATTTTTTTATTTTTATTTGAACATCAGCAGCTTAATTACGCCTCATTGTGTTTAATATTGGTTCTGAAATGCATCGCATCATATCAGTGGACCATATTAACTTGGATTTAGTCCCAGATTAGGATAAGGGACTAAATAGAATTGCAACATAGCTGAAGGTCATTAAATCGAAATTAAATCTTTTAAAATGAGTTGCAGCTGTTTTATAGGCTGTGTGATTATTGTTGTGTTCTGTCGCCATCTGTTGGTCGTCAGCGGTCAGTGCAACAGAAATCATTAATCGGTTTAAAATGTGAATAACCAACTAGATGTAAGATAAAAGCTTATTTGACTAAAGAGAGAAAAAGAAGCCGATTCCAGCTAGAGGTTAAATATTCACGTTTTTAGAGCAGAACACTGTTGGAGTTTCTCATTTTTATTCATGGCACAAAACACGAATACTGTTCACATGGTTTTTACGAGTAGATTTGTTCTAAGTTGCTTCTTATGTTTTTGCTACATTCTAACATTTACTAGTTACAAACAAACAAACAAATAAAAAAAACTACCGTGAATGATGAGCTTCAAAAAAAAGCTTTTTCTCCTCCACATAAAAATGGAAAAGTATTTCGAAATACGACAGGAATAGAGTCCTCCGACCACTAGGGGTCGCACTTCATGATCTCTCTGAGGCAGATGGTGGCATAGCATGAGGAGTCCAAGTCAAAGTTTAGGATGAGCGCGAGTGAGTCCTGCGTTCCTTCCTCCGTCTGGCCATTCAGCGGTTTGTCACTCCTGCTGCCGCCTCCCGTCACCTCCCCTCTTCCGTCGCCTGCTTCCTGCAACCGGTAGCGGAGGTTGCACGGACAGGCCAGCAGGGGGCGGTAGCAGCCGGGAAGATTCAGCTTCAGGCTGCTGACCCTGAAGCGACACTTGTCCAGTCCGTCTCTGGCAAGTCTCTCCTGGTACCAAGCCCCCACGCAGTTTTCTGGATACTTCACCGTGTTTCCGGGCATCGGTAGCAGCACCTCAACAAGGAAAAGAAAAAAAGCCTCGCGGTGAGGAAAGGAGAAACGGCAGCATTTAAAGTTGAGGCATCAGCCTGAAGCAAGGCATACTTGTCCCAGTGTGTAAGCTTCCCGTTGCTCCTCTTCCTCCGTCACCACATGGATCTGGAAGACCGAAGGAGAAAAGCTTTACATCTCCGATGTTCAAACAGCATCTAGTTTATAAGCTCCCTCTGGGAACCAGAGTAAGAACAGAATGAAATGCTTCCCTTACCTGAGGCGAACCGGCTTCTCCCGCGTCCTCGACTTTGTTCTGACCTTCCTGCCTCCACACCAGGTCTCCTCGTCTGGCTTTGTGGCCCAAAGTCGTCAACCTGTGAGCTGCTGCGTCGTTCCACACTCTGACCAACGCACAGCAAAGCACTGTGAACTACGGTACTTATGTCTAAATATATATACGTATATATATATGGTTATATCCTAGCAGCTGACCTGCTACAGTAGGCGTGTGGGTAGAAGACCCTCATGCTGTGGGGAAGGCTCAGCCACGCTTGGGCGCAGCCATCCGGGCCCGTCCCGTAGCGGTTCAGCGCCCGGAGCATCAGCCGCTCCCTGGCCTTCGACAGCGGCATCAGCGCCAAAGACTCCTTCGCGTTGTCTGACGCAAAGGAGGAGAGAAGAGGAGCGATGAAGAGGCAATGTGCGAAAAAAGGATTCGCCAAACTTCACCTTCGCTCTCACCTGTTTGGAGGAAGTGTCTCTTGGCGTGGCTGGGAGGCTCCTCCCCTTCCTCCGGGGTGAAGAACAGGCGCACGGCGCCCACCTGGCCGACACAAATGACGCAACGGATTCAGCCTTTGTGCAGCGTGACGCTGGAGACGCCGCCTGGTTAACCGTCCGAGACGCTCACCGTGTCCTCCTTGAGCAGGGCCAGTCCTACGTGGTCGGACTGGACGCTCTGGCCGCCCCCGAACCGCTGGGGTCCGTAGTAGTTGACGAAACCTCTGGCCTGAGAAAGACCCGAAGAAGAGCCGTGAGTGGGCGTAACTTCAACTCGTCGCCATAGAAACACAATAACGAGCACCAGAAACTACCTCCACGTTCTCCACGGCTTCCTTCACCAGCTCTGCCAGGCGAGCGCGTGCGTTTGCGCCAGAGAGGCGCCCGCCGTCGCCGCCGCCACCGCCGCCGTGCCGCCTCAGGTCCCGGACCACGACGTCGAAGTGGTTCCCCCGCAGTCGGCCGAGCCGGAGGGGCTCGCCGACGGAGCGGATCTGAGACAGGTGCATCCCTCGCTTGGTGAACTCGGACACCTTCTCTTCCAGCCTGGTGGAAAAAAGAAACAACAGAAGAAGAAAGAAAGAAAGAAAGAAAGAAGTCAGCCGAGAGCTGGGGGGGAGGGAGGGGGGCAAACCAAATCCGTAACAGACACACGGAAGCTACCGTTGGGCCGCGACCTTCTTCACCACCATGGACTGGTAGGTGACGGCTCGCTTGTCCTTGGTCCCGGCGTAGGTGAAGTCCGACGGCAGGATCCCGAGGGCCGCCGCCATGTAGCTGACGGCCTCCAGCGTCTCCAGGTTCTCCTTACGCAGCGTGAAACCTGAAAGACGAGGCGGCCGCCGCGGCTCTAGATCAGAGAACCTGGGCTCCGGTTTCGATCGAGACGCCCCTTACCGGTGTACACCTCCTCCTCCTTGCGCTCCTCCCCGCTCCTCTTCTTCGGCCTCCCTTGCTCCCTCAGCCGGACCGTGATGGCCGTGGCCCCCTGGTCGCTGAAGCTCTTGGTCTCCACCAGCTTGCCGAACCGCCGGCTCAGGAAGTGGTGGACCGCCGTCCGGTGCTCCTTGTCGCCGTCGGGCCCGAACGCGTAGGACGAGCCGCGCACTTTGGCGTCTATGAACCTGAAGAAGTCCTCCGCTTCGTCCTCCGTCACCAGCTGGGACAGCTCCCGGTAGTCCGGGTCCTCCCGCACCCTGATCTCGGGCTGGATGGTGATGGTCATGAGGAAGGGGAAGCGGTGCCGGACCACCCGGTGGACGTTGGCCCGGTGGTGTTTGTCCGGGAAGCTTCCCAGCGAGAGCTCCTGCTTGGCCGTCTTGTCGTCCTTGAGGGTCAGCACGAACTGCTCGAGCTCCTCGCTCACCGATTGGCCCAGAATGACGCTCAGGTCGAAGCTGGGCGGGGTCGCGTCCACCGGGGAGGAGCCGTCGCTGTCGTGCGGGGAGAGCCGGCTCTCCTTAAACTGTGCGCCGCTTTGGCTGTTGCCGTCGGAGGACGCGCGGGGCGGCGGCGTCTGATTGGCTGCGGCCGCGGTGACGCGCTGCCCGCCGACGTCTATCTCGGTCACCACGAAGTCTCTGATGAAGTTTTTGATGCTTCCGCGGAAACCTTCGTGGTTCGATATGAAGCACGCAGGGACGTTCACAGCGGCATCACCGTCCTGCTTCATGGTCACTTCATCCGGACGCTTCGCTGGTATCAAAAAAAAAAAAAAACGACAGAAACACAACAATAAAGACATTTTATAAGCCTTTAAGAGCGATTTGTGGCGGCGTAGACGGATGACAGGTGCGTTACGGCTTCTCTGTCGCGCTACATACAAAACAACGCGCGTTTAAAATCGGCATTGTTCATATATATCTTACCTTTACGCTGCCGTTTTGTCCAAATAGTTAAAACTCTTCTTTCTCTTTAAATGAAATTAAGATTTCACCATAAACGACTCGTAAAGACGTGGCCGTCGCCTCGCGCTCGTTTACGCTGCGAACGCGGCGCGCGGACGACATGTAAACACAACAACGCTGAAACGAGACCGTCCACTTCCGCATCACGTGACCTCCATGTGATTCTCTTAAAGGGACCAATCAGATGTCGTCGCAGGCGAAGAGAGACACGCCTACTAGTACTACCCTTTGAAGCAAAGCCAGTTTTTGAGTTTAATTGAGAAAATACACGATTTGTCAGCAGTTTTCAATCAGAATTTTATTTTAACCGATTACTACACGCTATTATTTAATTTTTTATAATTGTTTTATTAATTTTTCAATCATTAACCACCTCTTGGTGGGATTTGAAGAAGGCGGCTGCAACATTTAAGCCAATGAGTCCTTCTTTGCACAAGGAATGTGCTCAGATTCCTGAACAAAGCTGACACAAGTTGCCGTCTGGATAGGGAGTGACTCTTTCTGCGAGTCATAGCAGCAAAAGATACGCCAGAGGTGCTTAAAACACAACTGTGCATCGTTGCTTTCGTACAATTGTTTCAACCGCGACAGTCACGGTCGCCACCCTGCGTGGGTGGCGTTCTGGCAGCGGGATGTAACACTGGCCATTTTGTTTTTAACTTTCCCCCCCTCCAGTTAAATACCCGTGCTTTGTGCGGAGACGCTCACAATGAAGCATTGTTTTGGCTTCACGGGATTCGTGCTTTGAGCAATTCCCAGAAATTATTCCGCTGTCCGCTGCCGAGCCAAGCAGCAACGGCTCGACTAAACTGCAGAAGCAGTAAAGAGTCATTGTTACGTTTCTACGAATCACAGGTAACGGACGAGGAATCCCACAATCACCCACTTATTCCACCGAAAAGGTAGACAAACTTAAAAAAAAAAGTTGTCCCCAAACAAACAAGACAAGACAGACACTCAAACACAGAGGAACCAACTGAAGGTGTTGCCTCTCTGGTTGCCACGTCCCGAACAAGGGGAAGGATCCTCCTTTTATAGAGGAGCCCGGCTAACGAGCCCAGGTGGGTGAAAATTAAGGCAGGTGCTCTCAATGACAGGCGGCCTGGAGCAATGGAGGTCAAAGGCCATCGCCTTTTGCTCTCCATATTGACAGGAACTGATAAGCGGCTGATTAAATCATGCCTTTGCTCTGCAGGAGTTGCAATTGCGAAAAGATGCTCTCATTATTTTCCCATTCCAGAGAGACGGTCCCTTCCTCCGCTGCTGCAGCTGCTGAAATATCTCGGCTTCCTTCCAAGATCTAGATCCGGTATGAATATTGTTTTGACTGCAAATGGGGGAAAAAAAGAAAGAAGAAATCCCGGCTTGATTTAAAGTAATAACAGCTGGAGCACCAGGAGTACCGATGCTTCCCACAGGAAGCGTTCTCAGGAGGTCGCAGCCGGTGGTTGTAGCATAACGCGTCCCCATTTCAGTCCATTCAGATGCACATGTGTCCTGTAAAAATAAATAGTCGGCTAACATGAGCTAACATTAGCCCAAAGCACTGCTGTGGTTTTGCTTACCAACCTTAATTAAACTGGAGATGAAATTGAATGTATAATTGTATATATATATTTTTAAACTTTACACATTCAAATATACAGAATGTTGAGCTTTAGTGCCTTGCTCAGGGGCAGCTTGGTAGTACCACCGGTCCACATCGGTCTAGTTGCAAAGAAAAGTTAGCAGAGGATGGTTTCGATCCATCGACCTCTGGGTTATGGGCCCAGCACGCTTCCGCTGCGCCACTCTGCTGACAAACCCCAACAACCAACGCGGGACTCGAACCCACAACCCTGAGACTGAGAGTCCCACGCTCTGTCGACTGAGCTAGCCGGGCTGAGCGTTTCAGCACATTTGTGGTGATTAGATAGATAGATAGATAGATAGATAGATAGATAGATAGATAGATAGATAGATAGATAGATAGATAGATAGATAGATAGATAGATAGATAGATAGATAGATAGATAGATAGATAGATAGATAGATAGATAGATAGATAGATAGATAGATAGATAGATAGATAGATAGATAGATAGATAGATAGATAGATAGATAGATAGATAGATAGATAGATAGATAGATAGATAGATAGATAGATAGATAGATAGATAGATAGATAGATAGATAGATAGATAGATAGATAGATAGATAGATAGATAGATTCCACCCCTCCCTTCCATGGTAGGGTATTTCCACACCGGGAGGGGCATCTCACTAAAGCCCCCCCCCCCCCCCCCCGCCACCATCTGGGGCTTCCTCCCCCACTCATTCCTGGTAAACTATGACGTCACCAGCAGGCGAAGAGGCGTGGCCTCTCTTCTGAGCGCGTTCCACTCCCCTCTTCCCATGTTCTGCTGTTTTTATAAACCTTCACACGAAGTGACATTTTTGTGCGAGTCAGGCAGAAGAAAATGGGAAAAGTGAACGTTTGCTTGAAGCGGACTTTTTTTGCGGTGACCAGTTTGATCGGGGTGAGTTTGTTTTTGTTGGTTTGCCCCCCCCCTACAGCTGCCGTCACCAAAAACAAGTCACTGTAAAGCAGCGCAGCCGGTTATAACGCGTCTCCGTATCAGTTATAAGCACATTCGTGTCGTTGCGTCAAAGTTTCAACCTGCTTGTTTCGACGTCCCAAAGTGTGTCCGCGAGAAAAGGAGTTAAACGGGATCAATAAAGCGGGACGGAGAGGAACTAGTTGTTCTAGTTTGTCTTTGTTTCATGAAATAGTTATTGAAATTATTATCCCAGGTAATAATAAACTCTTTTTTTTTTGGTCGCACACAGCTGATTGTTCCAGATGTTGTGTAACAGTTGTGTATTTCTAGTTGGACTCTCATATCAGTTTTTAGAAAGAATCTTTTTTTCAAAGTCACGCGGCAGTTCCTGGAATCAGGAATGCAGCGCGTCGCATTGATTGATGATACATTGATGGGCTAAAGGTCACTGATAGAGCGAACGTGTTGCTGCTGTTGCAGATCGTAGTCCTCCTGCTGCTGGCATTTACGCTCTTCAGCCATGGATACCTCCTGTACGAAGAGGTAAGACCATTGCAAGCGTGATGAAGAAAGAAAGGCCTGCATTGATTGATTGATTGATTGATTGATATCGGCTGACATCAGCTTTTCTGTCTAAATAAAGCCCGTTTGACCTTTTCTGCCGACATGAAACCCGCTTCTGCCTGCGTTCTCCTGCAGATGGACGACATGCACCCGTACATCGTCGTGATGTATATTTTTTCCATCCTAACCTTGCTCCTGGTCGTCATCGGCTTGTACGGCGCGTGGAAGGAGAAGCAGTGGGCGCTGATTCTGGTGGGCGAAAGGATGACGTCATTGTTTTTTGGAGGGTCATGTGACGCACGATGTCGTTGACGTCCACGTCAGTGGAGCTGAAATTCCGTTACGATCTTTATTATAACTTCTGCTAAGATCGCATCTGCCATCGTTGGCTTTTGCCTGCCGCTCTAGAAGGTCCGCCGCGTGCGTGGCCGTTCCTACTGTAGTCCTTCCTGTAGGAACAGGATGGATGGATGCGCACCGTGAACGCACGCTCACGGGTCACGTTGTGTGTCTCAGTTTGGAGTTGGGATGATCTTCAGCATCGTGTCCATGATCGTCAGCGAGCTTCAAGGACGGACTCTGGAACCGAATGTGACGTTTGCCTCTTTGCTTTTATACAGTCCATTGAAAAGCCTCGACAAAATCAATGATCAACGATTTGATTTCGTCGCGCAGGTTGCCGGAGAGCTAAAGAAGCACTACCTGAACATGCTGCCGCTAGCTACGGCGAGCGAAACCTTCCTGGACGAGCTCAACGAAAGTCAAATGATCGTAGGTAACCGCGTCGGAGCGGTTGCGCTTTCACGCTTTCACGCTCAGCCTTCTCACCCTCGTCTTCCTCCCTTGCTCAGTGGCACTGCTGCGGCGTGGACATGGGATACCCGGACTGGGGCTATGACATCCCGGAATCCTGCGTGTGCTCCGACCGCTCCGATAGTCCCTGTGTGAGTGTGGGAGTGACTCAACTCCGCTGCGGCCGCAGCGTCAGCGGCGATCGATCATTAATCGCTCATCGATTGATTGATTTCTGTGTATTCCAGGTGGCGGCGCCCAGAAACAGCAGCCTGTACCAACACACGGCTGGCGACGCGGTCATCGCGATTTACAGTGAGGTAATTTAAAAACTGCAAGTGAAATTCTGCTTTTTTGTCCAATCAGGGATGTCCTTTTGCGTGATTTTTATTTCCCGGTGTGTGAATCTGCCTGAACGCTTCTGATTGGTTCTGTTCCAGCCGTGCCTTCCCTACTTGGTGACCAGCGAGATGATGGCCATAAATATCGGCTTGGGCATATTTCTGGGAATTTTGTTACTCTGGGTACGTACCGTCAAGCGTTAGATGATTAAAATGTTCATTTTGTCAAAGGACTTGGGGAAACATCTGAAGCCGTTTAAAGCCTAAAAATAGAACTTCAAACTTGATTATTGACAGCAAAAAACAAAGCAAAGTAGGAAACCGTCTTTTATGCGAGTAGCCATCTGGTTGGCTTCTGTTTGCAGATAAGATGAAGAAAAAAAAGAAATTCCTATCCATCATGGACCGGAAATTTGAACAAAAGTATTTGATTCTGGAATGTTTCAAGATTAAAAACTCCTTTGGCGATGCCCATGCTGTGTTTTTTACTGCCCCCTGGTGTCTGTTTGTACAACTGCATATCTCTGTCTGAGTAATAGTCAGGACGAACCAAAAGGCCAACAGGAGTGACCGAAGCATCTCTCTCTCCTCGTGTTCCAGGTGACGTCGGCTGCTTTATGCATCGCCATAATCTGCCAGCTGAATCGAAAGGTGGACACGCCCACCGTCGTCTACAGCCAAGAGGCGAAAGCGGGAAACTACATCGTTCTCTCGGACGCTGCAGAAAACACCTGACGGCTTTGCCGCGCTTCCTAATGAGGGATGCCACTATGGTGGTTTGTTTGTTTGCTTGTTTGTTTGTTGTTACATTTTGTATAAAGCCTTTTTTTCCAACAGCTTTCAACAGACATGATTTTGAAAAGTTTTGGCTTTGTAAAGTACCAAAAAAAAAGAGCTCAGGCTCTGAACTGTGGTAACGAAAGAAACTTGATTTAGCCAGAAGCTAAGCCTGAGCCCATGTAATTAATCATCAATCATAATTGATTTCCTTTCACTCATCTTCGAGACATGTGGAGTCTTTATCGTTGCCTTATTTTTAAGATGAGCACTTTTGAGCCACGATGCTAAAAACGTTCATTCAAATGCTTTTATAAAAGCACTGGAGAAATATTTACTCGCGTTATAATCAAAATGTTTGTATTGAGTGTGAATGTTCGGTGATCTGGCGCCCCCTAGAGGACGAGCCCTGCCTCTGACCCAGAAAAGGATAAGCAGCCATAGAAATCTGATTTCTGCCAAATGAGTTTTTATAAATTGCCACTGACATTCAATTTTAATGTAACCGTAGATTTATAAGTGCAGTTTTAGACTCAGTGCATATTTAGCCTATATGTCAACATTTAAGTTCTAAAAGGATGTTGTTGTTTTTGCAGTTATTGCACGAAAAGGTTCCAAAGAAAACAGGAAAGAAATGTTGTTGTTTCTTTCAAATGAACAAAAAAGTCAAATAAAATTGCAGTATTGAAGTAAATGGTGTAGTACTTGAGTAAATACAAGTCTTTAAGGCCCAAAGAACCTCAAAAGGAACCAGAATCACATTTATTTTATTCTTGCTATTTACAAAATATCACAGCAACTCATTCCATAAATTGAAAAGTGTAACAGAAATGAAAACACCAAACTTCGCACAAACGCGTTTGTTAGGCATTAACGGTTAAAGTGCACAGGTAGACATTGCATCTGCTGTATCATTGAGTGGAGGAGACGCGTTCACCATCGCCAGGAAGCCGCGCGGCTGAAAGGCTTCGTCGGTGAGCGCGGCGTCGGCGTCGGGAGGTTTCAGAAAACCGATGATGAGGCAAAGACGATTGAGGATTTACTGCATGTCTACTGCATGTGCAACCAGATGGATCCGACTTAAACTTAAACTCAATAAATATACGGTCAAAAGAGAAACTGAACGATGAGGTTCCAAATATTCAATGTGCTTCATAACAAGACATCAAGTCCCCTCATCCGACCTGATTGTCGACCCGAGAAACTTCACGCTTCACGTTAAACAAATGATTACAGTCCAACGAAATCATTTTGTAAACACTGTTTGGGAAAGGTGCTTATAAGGGGTTATTGATATTAGTATTCGTTCGGTTATTGATTTCTCTAATGCTGACAGGAAGTAAGTAAGACGTGTATGGATATTTAAATATGCACGTTTAAAAGACGTCCATCCAGCACGCAAAAAGTGTTGAATTAAAGCTATCAGTTCCAGTGAGGAAAAATGTTCATGTGCCATATAATAAAATACACAAACAACACCTTTAACGTCGCCGGCAGAAGGAAGCTTCAGCCCCAATCAAAGAGGAAACCAGCGGAACACGTTTGACATTTAAAATCCAGACGAGCCGATTCTTAAAACTGTACAAAATAAATAATAATAATCCACCAGCTAAATAAAAAAAAGCAAATGAAAGGAGGATATATTATTAAAGATTAATGGCACCATTTTTACAGCAGTAAGGCCCAAAACAAAATCAATCATTTGAAATCGATTACTTCCAATACCGGTGACATGCATGAGTTATAACGTCGGCATTCGTTGCTATAGAAGCAAAGCCAGGTGCATGTTTTACAGCGTAATGTGCTTCAATGTGCAAATTCAAAGGAGGGGGCTCTTCGTTAGGACCCGGGGAGGGTTCCTCCAAAACGCCTCCGGTGACTAGAAGGCACCGGGAACGTAGCTGTTGGACTGGAGAAGAGCCATGAACTCCTGCTTCCTTTTTATCTGGCCCATCAGCTTGGTGCTCATGACCAGTAGAATCACCTGGGAAGGGGAAACGAAGAAGGAAACACCGCGTCTTCCTCACGACAGGGAAGCGCTCGCCTCGTCGGAAAAAGGAGAAGACTTACCCAAAACACTCCGCTGCCGAACTGGATTCCCATCGCCAGCGAGAAGGCGAGCTTCAGCTCGGAGACATAAATCCGGAGGCAAGGCTGAAAATAAAGTAAATTTAGAAAAAGGGACGGGGGTTTAAAACAGGAAATGCAGAGAGAACGGGCGGGCTCCGCTTTCACCTCTTGATAGACGTACTGGTTCTTCGGCGCACCGAGCGTGGCGCTGCCCCGGAGTCGGATCTGAGGAGGAGCGAATAACCCAAAGCTCTAACTTTCATTATATGTAACAGAATAAACCGCGGCCTTAAACGCACCGCCCGTCTCCGCTGCTTATGTTCTTCAATTAAAGAAAGACACTCACACATTTTCCAGGATGGTGGCAGTTACAGGAGGCGGGGATGGAGGAGCCCCAGTCCTTGTGTCCTTCGATGAGGCCGCAGCACTCAAACTGGCGAGCACAGGAAACACACAGGACGGCTGACGTCGGCGGGCCGAGCTCATCGTATCTGGACTTTGTTCTGGAATCTTACTTCTCGCTGAATGCTGTAGAGCAGCGTCCTGTTGGCTTTGCTGGTTCCGATGAGCGGCATCATGGCCAGCAGCTTGGATTCCTCTCGGACGACCCGCTTCTAAGGAAGGGAAATAAAAAAAGCAGGAGCTCACGTTCGAATTCAACTTTTGCTGAAAATGCTGCGTTCAGGTACCTCGTAAATGTCCTGGTAGCTCAGCGCTGTTCTTATGATTATTGTTTGACTGGCGGCTGCCATCCCAGTTGCGTACTGCACACATAATAATAATAAAACAGAAATAAGGGAATTAGAAACGTAATTTGTTTTTGGACTATTAAAGCGCTTTTATTTACCAGAATCAGACACCATCGCTTTCCTTTGCAGGCGCCGAACACGCCGAGCACCGAC
Source organism: Brachionichthys hirsutus (assembly GCF_040956055.1). Lineage (NCBI taxonomy): Eukaryota > Metazoa > Chordata > Actinopteri > Lophiiformes > Brachionichthyidae > Brachionichthys > Brachionichthys hirsutus. Next base: position 6,226,891 of record NC_090918.1, read on the forward strand.
AGCAGCAGGCAGCCGATCTCCATGATGTACATGATCACCACAGAAGCATTGGACACCAGCTGAGGAGGAACAGGACAGCGGGTCAAAGGTCGGGGTCGACCGTTTTCCTCCAAGTCTTCCAGAGGAGGAAACGAATACAAGATGCCTCCTTCAGTAGCGAGCAGCATCTGGATCAAAGATTATTTTCATCCCGTCGGCGGAATCTCTGAAGGAACTCACTTTGCCGGCTTGCATGAGGTCTCGGTGCCAAGCGATGGTCATCGTCAGCATGAAGAAGCACAGCGCCTACGCAGAAGGAAGGGTCAGAGGTCGGTGAGGAGAGAGGGGCGCGGGCCTTTAACAATGTGCCTAAAGGAGGGTAAAAGCTGCAAACATGTTCACCGTGCTGCCTTCAGGTGCCTCACAGGAGCCTGTTAATAAAAACCTTCAAGGGACAATGACATCCCGGCCGGATGGAGGCCTGTGTATTTGCCCCCCCCCCCCCCCCCCCCCACCGGCAGTGCATGTGGAGGCATCACAGATGTTTTAGAAGGAAGGGGGGTCGCTGCGAGGAGGGATGGAAAACACACCTCTTATTTCTACATGCGTATTATTATTAATTCTGTGACGTCATTGTGACACTATCGATCATCGCTTTCTGGATGCGTGGGGGGGGGGGGGGGGGGGGGGGTTCGCTGCGGCGCGTCTGCTGCGTTCACGGACGCGGATGACTCCAAATAACAGCAACACAAGCATTCACCCATTCAAAGCAGCTCTCGTCTTAAATCGCTGCCGGAAGCAAGCGCGTGCACCTACCACATGCACGGCGTTGGCGAATATAAACGGCCTTTTCAGGCTCGTTTTTTCCGCCACCACGACCACCGCGCTCCGGTGCATCCTGCCGCGTCTCCCCGTGAAGCGATCCGTCACCGAAAATAGTGCGTAAACGCGGTGGAGATGTGGCTTCAACTGAACGTCTACCCTTCTATTTATCCGCACAGGACGTCACCGTGACGTCACGGACGTGGCTGTGTGGAAGGATGCTGAATGTCGCGTTCAAAGACAGTCGGGAATGATGTCCAGCGCGCAATTTCGGGCCATTTCTTTTTTTAGTTATCCGCGATTTAATGTTGTTTAATGAGTTTCTTCATGTGATCAATGAGAGAAATAAAGAGGCATAAACAACCCAGAAATGTGCCGCAGCTGCAGTATTTACACATACAGTCATTATAACGTGGCATTAGAATGACAGTAATCCTCCTCTGCATGGACCGGCACGACCCCTGTTGATCCCGATGATCCTGAATCCAGCATGTGAATTAAGTTTGGATGATTTAAAATAATCCTCTATGATGAGGATTATTCAGGTCCTCCCCCTCCTCCAAACAGACTGCATTTCCCATGATTCCTCCACAGCAGTGGGGCTGGGCTGGCACGTAGAACAGGTAGGGCCGGTTTCTGTTGTTTCTGCAGGTGCGATGACGACCGTGAGGGAGATCAATAGATGCAGGACGTAAAATAAGAAGAGAAAAAGAAAAACCGATGACAGAAGCCGACAGAGCTAAGGAGCGAGGGAAAGGCCGCTGGAAGGGAAGGGGGTTTCCGCTTGTGTGAAAGGACAGCAGGTGTGCCGGACAGGAACCCGGACCGAGCAACTCTTCCCTTTATTTTACTTCTCTTCTTTTCACAACAAGCTGAACCTGAGCCGGAGGGAGGACAACGAAGACGCGGAGTATTCATTACAAAGAGCCAAAACCTCAGCAGGAGCTGAAAGGAGCAGCAGAGGAGGGAGGGGGGGTCAGAGGGGGGTGATTTGGTTCAGGACTCTGACTGCCAGAGACATTTTCTGACCTTTTCTGTTTCACTGCTTCACAATTTCACTCAAACCCCCCCCAAACTGGTTTTACAGGTCGCACACGGACCAGTTCCATCAAATGTAACCCGAATCTCCATCGAAAGTCGGCCAGCATCTCTTGGCTATTCGTTCCAAGACGCCGCTGTGACTCCGCCATGCAGGCCCCGGGACCCGAGCACGACGACTCGTTTGATTTCCTGTTTAAGATCGTCTTGATCGGGGACTCGAACGTAGGGAAGACCTGCGTGGTTCAGAACTTCAAGTCGAGAACTTTCTCAGAGAAACAGCAGAACACCATCGGGGTGGATTTTAGCGTGCGGACCTTGGACATCGAGGGGAAGAAAGTGAAGGTTAGTAGAGTGTGTGTGTGTGTGTGTGGTGGGCCACATGGGGTCTTTTTTGTTTTGTGGACAGTTATAGCTGAGTCATAAATCAAAAGTATCCAAACTACTCATCCAAAAGAGGTTTATAAAACTCCAAATAATGCAAATGATTCTCCCCGGGAGGCTTAAAAGGGTTAAAATCACCTTCCCAAAAGGCCCCGGAATGTATTATGACGTCTTAAATGACGAAAGACATTTCCGGATTTGATTCCAGGCTGTGAGAAGAGTTTTTTTTTTTTTTTAACGAGTTCCCATTTCCTATTTTTTGAGTTGCTGCTCAGCTACGGTGGCCCGGAAGCTCATCATCTCACACGTTCCTGCTGTAATTTTTTTTAAATACTTTCAATCTAGATGAATGAGGTCGAGCTCCATTTGTGCCTTCCGAAGGTCCCGATCCTTATCACGGGCGTCGCGGAGCCAGTTGGGCCTGAAGGCGGCAGGCGGCCCGGCATTCTCACAGACCTTGATGTTTTGCAGGTTAGGAGATAAACGGAGCTGCGGGTGAAAGGTGTCGGTTAGAGTCCTCAGAACAGGTCAGACCAGCAGCTCACGTGAAGGACTCGTCCATCAGGTCTCTCTACTTCGGGATCAGCGTTAGTGAACATAAACCTTGCCGACTCTTCACGGGGATAGAAAAGGTCACAGATTCTGATCCGTATTTTTTAAAGATGATCACACAAAGCAGCCGTAAGATCAAACACAACACAAGCAAAGAGACTGAGCTGGTTAAGCACCGGTTGCCATGTCAGCGGTTGCCATAATATAACCTGAGGGAGGTTATATTCCGTCGAGGGATGGCGAGGAACCTGAAACACTCTTTCCCGTGTGCGTGTGTGTGTGTGTGTGTGTGTGTGTGTGTGTGTGTGTGTGTGTGTGGCTGTAACTCCCTCTCTGTGTTGGACAGATGCAGGTTTGGGACACGGCGGGTCAGGAGAGGTTTCGCACCATCACCCAGAGCTACTACCGCAGCGCGCACGGCGCCGTCATCGCCTACGACATCACACGGAAGTCGACCTTTGAGTCCGTGACGCACTGGATCAAGGAGGTGGAGCTCTATGGAGCGGCCAACGCGGTGCTAATGCTAATAGGTGAGTGCAGGTGACTTTACATGATGCACTTTAAATTAAAAACAACTTCCTCGACAAACTTTTAACTACTTTTGACGTTGAAGTGTCTCAGTTCAGCTTTTTTTTTTTGTTGTTGTTGTTGTCTCCAAACAGGGAACAAATGCGACTTGGAGGAGGAACGGCAGGTTCAGTTCCGGAAAGCCTGCAACCTGGCAAAAGAGCGAGGCCTTCTCGCTGCTCTGGAAACATCTGCCAAGGTAACCTCTGCACAGAGATGAGCGTTTTAAACTGAGTCTAAAAGTTCCTTCTTTGCTGCGTGTAGGAGAGTCAGAACGTGGAGGAGGCCTTCATGATGATGGCCAGAGAGCTGATGGCGCGCAACGGCCTCAACGTCCAGCAGGACGACGCGGAGAGCAACGACACGCCTCCGGTCCTCCTCCGGTCCAACTCTCGGCCGGTTAACGACATTGCGGGCGCCTACACGCCGCCAGAGAAGAAGACATGTTGCTGATTCTCACAAGGCGGAAGAAGAAGGGACGCTAAAACGAGAAGTAGGACGAAGGACTCCCACAGAGGAGGAGCGGAAGACGATCCAAGAGATTCATGTGGAATACAGTTGGGTTGGAAAAGCCTTGGATATTAATAATTCATATGAATATTATCTACATTTTGAGACTGGTACTGTTCCAGCTGTTTAAAAGCTTTGCAATGCAGAAAGTGCAGGGACGCACGATGTATCCAGGGATGACAAACGACCTGCCTGATAATGGGGCATTCGCCTGATCAATATCTTATCATATCTGTGAAATTATAGCCAATAAGTAGAGCTGCAGTGTGAGTCCATGACGGGCTGTCCGGTTCTAAGATGTCCTGCAGAACCGCCTACCAGCCAGAAGACTGACAATGATTATGCGTTTTAGTTTGACGTTATCTTTGATGTCTTGAGCTTTTTTATTATCAGTCGATATCATGAAAGTTGGATTTACGGAGTTTTTGTTCTGTGGATTTTGAGGCTGTCGTGAACAAAAGCAATATATATATATATATATATAATGATTGGGAGAACATCCCCATGAAGTATTTTAAAAACTTTCTGGTCCTTCGACGGATCGTTTTCTAGAACACATAATGTGGATCTGCAGTTTTGTGCTGCTTATTGCCTTAGACAATAGATGCTGAAGAAAAAGATGTTTAGATGCAACAAGGTCAGAACACCTTTAAGTCTGATTCTGGTGAGGGCTACTTCCTGCCGACGCAACAGTGAAGCGATGCCAATGACAAAGCTGGATTTGCACTGATTATTCTCTTACAGAGGCACTTTTAATCTGCCCGAATATTTATTGATTTATCGACTGTGGAAAAAGGTGTTCAAGATGAAATTTGTGCTTCATCCTATGAAGTGTTTTAAAAATCATCTTTATTTTATATTTTTTACTTATTTTGAGCAAAAAACATAAAGAAAAGCTTCAATATTAAACAATCTGATCTCTGCTTTTGTTTGAATCTGAAAAGAAATGTGGCAGGTGTGGGGAGTCTGCCGCTGCTGCGTGTTGGTCATTCCTACACTAGGGGGCGCTGGTTGACAGCCTGTCCCGCTTTTGGCTTTAGGAGAAAAAAAATCAAAGAAGTCAGTTTCTTGCCTTTATGAATTAGTTTTTCAATGATTTTGTGTCGTTTTAAACTTTAAATGATTAGAATTATCAATCATGAGACGTATACGACCCGATATATCTGCCCCTCTGTCATGTTTGGCCATAATCCGCTGTGGGGAAAATAAAACAAATGCAAAATAGCCTTCAACAACAAAACAACAAACAATTTCAGAAAAAATAAACACCAATTTATTTCCAGAACACAGGCTGAAAACGTCATACATTAGTTATACAAAAAAACAAACTATTTTGGAAGAAAAAATATATCTTGACCTCAAAATAACTAAAAGAAATATGAGAGCAGTTCTTTGTATGGTAAACCCCAAAAATATGTTTCTGTTGTTTTTTTAGATCTGATACAGACTAGATTGAAAATGCAAAAAGATCAAATAAAAAAACCCAAAAGGCATTCAAAAAAATCTATGGGAAACGTTAGCAATTTGATATTGGCACTGCCACTCATACAACTAAAAAGACAACATCGTACTTTATCGTCAGCGGAATTCAGCATCCGATCACCGAGTCGACCTTTGGAAGTCCATTTTTCCGCCTGTCCCCCGACCGGCTCCGATCTAACTCAACCTGATGATCTCAAATTTGTTGAGCTTCTTCTTTTTCAAGGGTAGAGGCAGACGCTCCAACTCAACTTCGTCCGTCTCCCCCCTTGCCTCATTATTTGTTCCCCCTTGTCCTCCTTGTCCCGTATCCGTCCCGCCAGTTTGTCTATCCTTGGGACATTCCCCGTTGTAGGTCTTGACGTAATTCTCCACCCGCCAGCCCCTGAACTCCCGCGGCGCCGAGCAGCGCAGGCCGGTGTAGAAGATGCCAGGGTGGTGCTTGAGCCAGTAGATCAGGTAGTGGATGTTGTAGTCGCAGATCCAGGGGTTGTTGTCCAGGGTCAGCTTCCGGAGGAAGTAGAGATCCTCCAGCACGCCGTACTGGAAGTACTGGAGGCTGTTGTTGGACAAGTCGAGCTCACGGAGGTACAGCAGGCCTGCAAACGCAGCTGGGACGGGAAGGACAAAGTGGGACAAAGTTAAATGGACATTTCCTACCTTTGTTTTGGGGTAAAAAAAAAAAATCAGAGAGTTAGCATTATTATAATGGGACGGTGGCTTTACAGGACGCGACAAAACAACCGACATCCAAACGGCAGATGTGATAAATTCACCCCCTTTAAGTTTGCGCCGCCTTGGGCTGATCTGGGCAAGAACTCTCCGTGACAAACGCAAGACGGTTTCCCAGTCTCTTGAAAAATCAGAATCAAGCAGCCTCTCGGAAATCACAGTAAACATTAAATGTTTTTTACTCCAAGCTGGAACGTGATTAAAGGAAAACCCCGAATCGGGACCACATGTCACCAGAAGCCGCGAGCTCTCCTGCTTATACACAATTTACCCTTCGGTGTCCAAACGGTCTCCATGACGACGGGGCCAGATGCAAAGATAGCAGCATGTGTTTCGGAGTGATGGAAACAAAAACCTACGTTCTATTTAAAGAACTTCCCTTCTGGACTCAACATGACTAGCCTTGAGTAACGAGCCCTCCGAAGCAGAGGCAGATCCAGTATTCGGAGCAGATGTTCTGCTTCGGTGAAGCGGCTCTTCGGATGTGGGGGCTAATCGCCAAATGTTTGAGGTTTCTGAGGGCGGGGCTTGTGCTACCTGTGTCTATATGGTGCAGGCTGTTGCCGCTAAGGTTGAGCTGCTTGAGGTCTTTGGACAGCAGGAACTGTTTGGGCGTGAGGCGCGTGATGCTGTTCCTGGACAGATCCATCTTCACGATGTCGGACGGCAGGTCGGACGGGATGCTGTTCAAATCTGGAAAGAAGGACAAACAAATCAATATTTGCATCAATATCGAGGCAGATGTGCACAATCTGGAGAACTGGAAATCCAATCTCTCCTCATCCGTATACGTTTTCAAGATAGTGCGTGGGTTCGGGTCTCTTCAGTCGCTTCCAGCCTGGGGGAAGAGCGTCCTTTAAAATTCCACATTTTCCACAAGTCGCAACAACAGATTGCTTTCTTGTTATGTTCCACATGTGTTCTCCAAAAAAACAAACAGAATCAGACTTTATCCTTCCAGTTATACGTCTGAAACGAGGCATTTTGAAGCGAACACCCCCCCCGTCGGTAGCTGTAAAACACAAAAATGGTCAAACTGGAGAACACATCTGCTGCGCCGATCATGCCGCGGTTCTGTAAGGTTTTGGAGCCTCTTAAGTTGCACAAGCTTTCGGTCCTCTGCAGTGAGAACTTAGAAATCTAAAGGAAATCCCACCTTCCCTCAGGTTGTACAAGAGTCTGCGACTCTGTCCGGGCGGACGGCAGCAGATTCAGTTTTTTTTTTACAGTTTGGCTCATATCCAAACATCTGTCCTCGGAGTGCCGGATCAGAAGAGTCAATTTTCCAGAAAGATGAGTCCCCCTTTATTTGCACATGCCTGGATGATTTACTGGCTGTGCAGAACTTTAACGTGGACACTTATCTGAGGTTAGCGCTGGTGGATCATACCGGGGGAAAACAGAATAGATTCTGTTAATTACAGATTACACTATTGATCATCCTGAAGCCCCTGATTGGGCTCAAACCTGATAAGAGGCGGGGTCTTTCCCATCAGGTTTTTTTTGCACTCTTATGTCATACTCTATACTGTATATTTCGCTGTCATCGTTCGGTCTAAAGATACAAAAGTTATTTTCTGAACATGCTGATGGTTGCGTTTATAGGATATCTCTATTACAGTCACCCGATTAGGACTGGCAGTCGCGTCTGGGTGTTCGTCTCAAGGGGTCTTATTGCCCCGATTCTTCATCTCATGGTGACAACAGACTAAAACAGTCAGGGTTTCTGCAGCTATTCTCATCCTCGACATCATCCGTCTCGGTGATGCAGTTATTAGAAATAGAATGGCGCCACCTAGATAAGGTTTAGCAGGAGGATGTGTTAGCGGAAGCTAATTTAACGCTGAGCGCTGTAGTAGGTCAAAAACCCAAATCAAGTCCTTCAGTAGAAAAAAAAAAAAAAGTCGGAAAATATGTTAAGAAGTGTCCTCGAGCTGCTGCACAACACAGATGCTGCATTGTGCGGGTTTGGCTTGTCAGCGGTGCATGAAAGATTTCTTTCTGTGAAGGGCACAAGCCCCCCCATTTACAGATGCTTTCAAACTGCTCACTTAATTCCGGGAGCTCATTTTGTCTGAAGCGTGGACAGAGACGATCTTTCAGTTCGACGCACGGATGCTATATTTTTGCAAATGCATGATTCAACATAGGATATAATGGATGGGAGAGGGATGCTGGTGCAATGCAATTGCAGAATAAAGTGAAATATTCTCAAGCAACAGTTTGGAGAACAGGAGCTTGATCTCTGCCGCTCGTAAAAAGTTCAGACGCCCCATGTGGCAGACATAAAAAGACAAACTCCATTCTGCTCGCTCAGCCAGGATGTAACCAAAAATGTTAGACAAGCAAATCTGTGCCCAAATTCATTGGACAGGCGTGAATGACTCCACAGCAGACGGTGCCAAGTAGTCCTAACAAAAGTGCCTTTCATATGCGGCACTCGTTTTTGTTGTTGATATATTTGCCCGGAAAAGAATTTTTGGTCGTAGAAAAACAAGAGCGGTTGATTTAATTTAAGTTTGGCTGCAAATACATAGTTGAACACAGGCAAAATAGTTGCTGTTGCATTGCTGTTGCATTGCATGAGGAGCAGCTCGTTGAGCTAAATGCTAACATTAGCATGTAAGCACACACTAGCACAAAAAAAAAATCTGGCTTCACAAGTTCAGACTGTTAGTTTAGCGCGTACGCGTGCATTTGCGCTAATTAGCGCAAAATACAAACAGCAGCAGCTGATGATGATGATGATGATGTCAGAGTACAGGAATTGTCATGGTGATGTCATTGTTTCGGGTCACGCGATGCAGCTTTGGCAGGGCAGATGTTAAAACTAGGTGCTCATGGTGAACTCGGATGAATTGGACAGTCGTCTCACCTTTGCTGCTGCAGTCCAGCAGGGGTTTGGGGAACATGTATGTATGACACATGGACGTGGCCTCTGGCTTCAGTTTGATTGATGTAGGCCTTGGTTGTCCGTCTCCGCCCCCCGGCCGGCTGTCTACCTGGTTGTCACCTGCGCACAACGACTCCACCCTCAGCTTCTTCAGCTTGTGGCCCCTCAGCGACAGGGGCTCCGCACACTTGGCGTAGTTGCCCAGGTTGCGGTTGCTGGGCACCTGCAGGGTCCTGACGAGACTGTCCAGCAGGCAGCGGCAGCTCCAGGGGTTGTCATAGACACGGAGGTAGGTAAGGCGGGGCAGGGGAAGCAGGACCTCCTCGGAGGCTGTCCTCAGCCCGTTGTGCTGGAGGAGCAGCGTGGTCAGCTGCGAGAGGCCGCTGAACGCGCCGTGCTCCACCATGGAGATGTCGTTCTGCTGGAGGTCCAGGCTCTTCAACTGGGTGAACTGGGAGAACATGTTGTCCCTCAAAACCTGTGGTTTGCATAAAAAGGTTATGGCAGTGGCGTTAAATTTTACGGGTGAAAGAAGGGAATAATTGTGCTCATTATTCGCGGCCCTTTGTGCTTCATCAACAAACCCCTTCATCGATCGGGTTCTTCTCAACACCTGCGACACACATGCTGCTCGCACACATACACAAATACACGCCGACAGGCAGCAGAAAAAACACGCCTCTGATCCCGGCCCCCCCAAATAAATGGTGCACAGATGCTGTAGATATCAACACGCCGGCTGGGAGCCTGCAGCATCATCGTTTGAACGCACCGGGTCGTCTACAATTTGCGGACGTACCTGGATCTTATTTCTCGCCAACAGCAAGTGGTGAATATCCGTGGGCCAATCCTGCATCACGGTGGTCAGCTGCCTGTCCTGGCAGTCCAGGTACTTCTCGCCCGCCTCCACGTACTCCTTACACTCCTGGGAGTGACGTCTCGTCACCGAGGCCCGGTCCCGACCCCGAACGCGACCCCTGTCCACATCCCCGGACCAGGGGCCTCTCCGTGGCTCTGCTGACCGGAGGAGCAGCAAGAAGAGGAGCGTGGCGAGGAGGCGCATGGCGGCAGAGCAGAGGAAGGGAGGGCTCTTTTTTTTTTTTTATCAGGTCAGCTTTGGAAGACGGGTAATTGGTGTGGCGGGACACAGGAAGCCGGTCACAGCTGTTTGCACGGAGAGGAGAAAATCAGAGGAAGAGAGAGAAATTACTTTAAAAAGGTCAATCTAATCACACTTTTGGTTCGCCATTTAGCCGCTCAGCTCGCTAGTTTCATGTTCCGTCGGGTTCGTCTGAGTCGCATACTGACACGTCAAACAGCGAGGCGGCCACGTTGAAAGAACTAGTGGCGAGGTGGGGTGACGGGAAAATAGAGGTAAAGGGGGACAAAACAGGAAAGTGAGTCTGAAGGAGCAGAATGAGACATTTGTTAAGTGCTAGCATGTCAAGGGTTAAAATGTGGTTTTAATGAAAAGACGTTTCCTTTCCAAGACAACGATGGAGTTTTCTTTTTAACTTATTTGATTTGTGTCTTTTTCTGCACCTGCTAAAACCATTAATTTTCTTTCATTTAAACGTTCACTCGTCTTCTTCCCTCTTTCACTGATGTCCATGTCGACTTTTTAATCTCAGTTATCTTATTGTCACCACGACGGTGCCAGGAAACAAGGAGCCAAGAAACAGTTCCCCTGCAGCCAGATTGCTTCCCTTTTTCTCGCCTTGTTTGGAGCCGAACCAAACCGTGTTCTTCTTCAGAGGTTTTGTTGTCAGTTAACAAATGTGGAACTTTACACAAGTTCCACATTTGCTACTGATAGAGGGAAATGATTCAAACCAAAATGTCTCTAAAATGTGTCGTCCTTGTTTCTTCGTGGGCTGTCAGCGGGCCATTGGACACATTTGGTTAGCGCTAGCCGGTTCCTGTCCTCATGCTAAGTTAACCGCACCAGCTGTTGATGGTAGCTTTGTTACTATCGTGTTTTTGGCGTATTAAAGATGCCAAGATGTTTCTATTTACCACAGAGCAGCTTTGCCTTTTGGCTCGCGGGCCATGCGACTGCGTTTTTGGTGGTTGAGCATATCTTAAAAACCCAAAAGAGTAGTCTTATAGGACCCTAGTCTGCCTGGAGGCCCGGGAAAGGCCCACGCGTCTTGCCAGTACCCACATTTACACAAACGCTGACTCAGTCCAAGTGTACCACACCGCAGCCCCCTCAGTGTTCCAGTGGAACAAGCCTGTCAAAGCAGATGCCGTTGTTCCATTGTGAATAACCGGCCGGGCATGTCGGCTCCAGACACAAACAGCTGCGAATGCATCTCAGGACACACGTTCCAGTCCGTTGAGTTCTATTCAACTGTCCGACCATCAATCGTCTCAAACGAAGCAAGCATATGGAAGTTATTTTCCTTCTGCTGCAGCCGTTGGCGTCATCAACGCAGATGGTCAACGGTTAGTTAGACCGTCTTCTTACGTGTGTGTGTGTGTGTCCGTTCACTCATGTGCGTGCACGGCTGCACGAGTAAAACGCTCTTGAGTCAACGTTGCGTGAATCTGCAGCTGATGAGCGACATGTTGAAACATATCGCTCATCAACATCCATATTCAACATGAATATTTAAATAAAAAACGCATTTCATATTGGAGGTAAAAGAAAAACAAGGTCATGAAACTCTTATTTTACTGCTGCAGAAAAAGATTCTGTCTCAACTTCCCTTTTTTGTCCATGAAAAGTCTCCATTCCAGTGAGACCGGTGCTGTTAAAGCTCAGATCTCTCCCTGTGGTTCACCCAAGCTTGACACCAACCCAAATAGCTTTTCCCAGTCCGGCCCTACGTCCCACCCAGCTCCCTACGGTCGGCCCATGCTAGCCTCTGTAAACAAGGACCTTGTTATTTTTAGTCTGCGTCTACGAATACCACTTCGACTATATATATTTTTGTTTTACGTCATCTGCTCTGAACCGCATTGAAGTTTGGTCTGGATGTGAAATGTGGTAACCACATGTCCCCGTCTTGAGCTGCAGAGAAGTATAAGTCTGTGGGAAGAATCTGGGAACGTTTTGGTTTATGCAGCATGTGCATGAGTGTTGTTTAGGAAATGTATTCATGATGCAATATATATATATATTGTAAGAATATTCCTCATTGTTTATAGCCATGCTAAGGTCATTAGCATTGCCAACTTGAGCATCTTAGCTTGAAGACCAAGTTTCCACGGGTGCATAATTCTGGAGTACCTCACAAATACACTATCTGACAGTTGAAGCGCGTTTATTTAGTACTTGTACCTTGCAACAGTTGAAACTACAGCTTTCCTATTTCACCAGAATAAAGAAGTCAAAAGCACTGAGACAAATTTTACCCAGCATAAAAACAAGTCTTGAAATAGAACCAACAGAAAGAGCTCCTCATCCCTGCATCTTATATCCTGAGTGCTGGTTTGAAAGACTCTTTATAATCTGTACAAAAACAGATGAGTCACCTCTCATTAACAAATTACGACATAGATAGCAGTGGACACACTTTCGTATGAGAGCCATCACCAAGGCTCATGAAGGCCTATGTCAGTTTGGGAGCCAGAGAGAAGAGGAGCAGCAGCTGGCATCTACAGGCGCCATCATTCTCCTAATCCAGAGGGCGACGACAGCACAAAAAGATAGCAGCAACCACTGCAAATGATGCATAAGCATAATTCATCAAGGTTGGCAAGACGTCACTTTGAGGCTAAGGGGAAGTAACACCTCAAGACCAAAGAGCTGAACGTCTGAGTGCAAACATCTAGAAATGAAATAGGAATATGTGCAGGCAAGAAATGTGTCACCGGGAAAAGAAACCCGATTTTTAGATAATTGAATCAAGAGAGTGAACTTCAAGGGGAAACGTTGGGGGGTTTGGACTTTGAGTGATGTCCGGCTGTTACATCTGTTATGCCGTTTTTACGAGTGACGCAATCTTATCTGTGTTGCATCTTTTGGAAGCAGAACTTCCAAACCCGCGAGGCCTCGAGCCTGCACAGCTTCTACCTGCCGAGGCTGCCTGTGGAGACACGTCTCTCTCTCTCTCTAATAATGTCAGACGGGTCGCTGGGGGATGGAAAGGTTCAGACCTGGAGAGGAAATGGTTCAGACACAAGGGCCACTGTGTTACCGAGAAGGTTTGAATAAGTCGGGGGGGCTGTGAAAACAAGTTTGGAAATCAAGTTTGCATTGGCAATGTATGTAGAGGGTATAGCAGTAGGTAATTTCAGATAGGAGTTGAAGTTCAAGAGCTAGGGGCAAGTGTGAAGGTGAGAGGGTTTCTTCCTCTGCAGATTTTCTTTGGCGTGCAACACAAGGAAAGATTAGGAAACTGAATAAGGACATAAAGATACGAGGATTCCTGAAGATGGGAATGCGATATAGACGGACCTGCTGTGTATGCAAAGAGAGGAAGCAGAAAACCCTGACGCAGCCATGCGAGCCTAATTGGAAACAGACAAATTCGTTTCTGCAGGAGAGGTGGCTTGATAGCGGTTGGAGATGGTGAACTCCCCCCCCCCCCCATTGACAAAAAAAAAAAAAAAGAGCAAAGAGAAACTTCCAGTGGAAAGAAGTCGTCCTTTTCTCCAGAGTCCAGGCATTCAAAGTTGTCTCTATCTCAACTGTACAGGCTTGACAACCATTGCTAACCATTAGGCATTATCTCCATCAGGATCTTTAGCTAACGAGGTATCCGGCGCCCCCCTATCCCCACACACAGCTGACATTACCCAGGCATCGGAGGGGGGGGCGGGGGGGGGTCCCCCTAATGTCTTGGCCGGATTGAATCGTGTTACGACACCGCAAACTCTAAGACGCAGATCCAGCGTGAAACACGGGTTCCCTGTCGAGCTGAAATGTAAAAAATAAAAAACGTGCAAACTGCTTGATTACAGGAAGAGGGAGTCAACTCTCTCCTCACTCCCTTTACTACAAAAGAGTTCCGCTGAAATGTAACCGCTGCAAAACATTGTTTTGTTGTCGTTGCAGGACTCCAGAGTTGAAACAGCCGTCACGCCAGGCTGCACTGCACGAGTCTGAAATTTTAATGAAACCTACACAAAGGCATGTACCTCATGTGCAGACGGGCGCATGGCTGCACTCGCTGAAAAACATGCTCTGCAGACAAGTCATTCTAAGCCTTTATTTCCAGCAAGAGTTGGCATCACTACCCACAATTCTTTAGTGTACAAAGACGGTCCAAAGAGGGATCATTAACCCCTCACTCTTGCTCTCTCTGAACTGAACCTCTACCTGTGGAAGCGTGCACGCTTTACAATTACAGTTTGCCGGACCGCCATACAGCGAGACAACACAAGCAGTCGGTAAGGTACATCTAAAATTAGCGTTTGCCTGTTTTTTTCTTCGCTGCATGCCGCTGAGATGGGCTCGCGGTCAACGGCCGGCTGCAGCGACCTTTGGTAAAACTTGGCGCGAATCATGAATAGGAGTTGGAAACAGACAGCTCAATTCAGCGTTGGCTGAATTAAAGGTTAATAGAGACAATGTATTGCTTCTATACTTTTTTTTAAACAAAATCCCAAAAAGTGAAATGTAGTTCTGCAGCGAAATCTGAGGAGCTAATTCACCGTTGCGTTTTTATGCAATCACGCTAGCTCAGCTCTTTCCATTCACATCTTCATGTTAGCGCTTCTGTGTCGTTCATAAAGAACTGCGGAGAAAGAACGACTGCACGAAAGAGGATGCATTTTATTGCATATCCTTCAACCTTGCAACCATTTCACATCAAGACTGAAACGATGTGTTGGAACTCTGAACCCTCGGGGAGAGTTTTCATGGGAAAACTGGAGCAAAAATACTTTAAGAATCATGTTGCCTGTTGAACGTTTCATCGAGACGGCTAAGCTGTCTCTGACAGAGAGACACATCTGATTTGGTACAATAAGAATGTTCCTGTCCTACCTGTGCAGGCAGAGACTCTGGCTCGGGCTCGTCCACTCGGACCTGCAGATCTCCGGTTGGTCCCGCGTCCCCGGCTCCTAATCCTGTCATGAGCGCTCCGTCCCAGCCAAGAAAATCCGCCTGCTTGTCTAAACGTAGAGCTTGGAGTGAGGGACGAACGACTGACTGCTCCCTCTCTCCCTCTCTCTCTCTCCCTCTCCCTCTCTCTCTCTGGACTTTTGCTTTTCTCCCACTCAGCTGGATCGAGCTGAGAAATTGAAGACACTGCAAAAAACTATTCTCAAAGGAGCCGCAAGGCTGGATCTGGTTTAGTATTACACACACGCACACACGCACACAGGCACACACACACCCACACACACACACACAAATGTATAGGAAGGGTGCAACGCGCCCCCCGAACTGGTCCCCTATATTTAAACCAATGAACTTCCTCTAGAGTTTGCGGATAACTGCTCTGATTTAGTGGGTGAAGGAGACAGACCGGACTCCTCAGTGGGAGAGGCGATGCTGTGTGTGTGTGTGTGTCTAGGTGTGTGTGTGTGTGTGTGTGTGTCACGCTGCCAACAAAAGGCAGAGGTGTAAATCTTTGCATGTCCGTCCCAGAATAGTCTTGATAAACTTCCAGAATCCGCATTTAGCCTCTTCTACACGCCGGCTGGGTCTTAACAGCGCCTCTGAAGACATCGGGAGGGACAATGAAGGACGCAACCGCACACCAGTCGGTTGTGTCGGTGTAAAAACGATCAGTCTTACGTGGATGGAGAAGTGACAGAAGGGACTCAAAGTAAGCCGAGCTCGACCCGGACCATCTTCAAATTTGGGGAGACAACGCGAGGCGTCTTAAACGTCGTCCTCGACTGTCATGCTGTTGAGCAATCTCTTCTGTTGAAGAATGTCTTCTTCCTTATCAGCTCTTGAACTGCGGTTGCCATGCATGTTGCCGAGACGACCGAACATTTGTCATTCCACCCATCATCTGGACTGCGTCACTTTGCATAAGTGCAAACGCACGAGCCAAAGTCAACGTGTTAGCCTGCCCCCTTCTACTTATTATTAATCTACGTATTTGAGCATGCCGCTTCTATTTTGTTCCCCCCCCCCCCCGACCCGCCATAAGGTTGTGCCAGCATGGCTGCAGACGTGTCTTATCTACCCCAGTACCACTTTGCAGGCCCCAGCTTCACCCATCGAGTTGATGAAGCGACGCCGCAGCAGACGACAGATTCAGATTCATGTCAATGTGCTTCACGCTACTGGAGCTCTGGATGCCTCTTTAGTTTAGTCTGTTTGATTGTTTTGCATTGCAGTGTGCGTGTGTGTGTGTTTGTATAATCGGACCACTTATGAAGTGTTAGTTAGGGTTAGGAGAACCTCTACTACTTGCTGGCTACATCAATCGTTCGGCCTCTTTGACACAAGACAGCCGTTTCTTCTTCGAGCCGATGGACTTTGTGTCCAGATGTAGGTGCCAGAGGAGTGTAATCCCTGCAAACTAAAATAGTAGTGCTAGTCCCTTTTTTTGCTTCTCCGGATCAACACCGAGTGCAACGGCTCCATATTAGGATCACGAGCCTGTGCTTGGCTTAAACGGACTGTTTACTGCCAAACACTTGAGGATGGCTTGAGGGCACTTAGACCAGAGCAACTGCTTTAAGTAAGGAAGAGGAGCCGGGATGGAGACAGAGGCTATTAAACAGTCATCCTGTCTCTACCACCTGTGTGTGTGTGTGTGTGTCCGTGCCCACTGGGGAGATGAAGCATGTGTGCCTTGTTAAAAACGCTTCAAACACATTCTTTTAAACAGCCAGGCCGACTTTTGACTCCAGCGCGTCCCTTTAAGACATTTTTATAGCCTCCCTTTGCCATATAAATGTCTAAATTAACCTTGAAAGAAATTTAATCTATATGATTTTGACAGATTAGGGTGCTTTTATGGCACCTCGTTCCTTGAAATTGAAGAGATTCCCCTCGTTTTGGTTTGTTTGAGAAGTTTCTGTCTGTCCCTCCTTTGCCAGAAAGATCCTGGACGTCTGGAATATACAGTAACCGAGTCAAATCTGTAAACCTTTAGTGTCATATTAGACGGGATAATCTAAGGGATCTAATATTAAGGGACTAACACGTTCCACGACAGCAAACTGCAAAGACAAATGAAGGTTGGATGGAGAGGATATAAATAAAGAGACACTAAACAGATGTCAAAGAGAGAATAATTCATCTCCCTGCGGTCCAACGTGCTACATGTAATGGCTTTTTAAAAAAGGGCTTGATTTGAACTGCGTGTTCGGAGTAACGACCGCCATTAATCCAGGGTAGCAGGAGTTTGGAGGCCGTTTACCGTTTGCGAGCGCCACACAGCTGATAAATGATTCCCATTACACAGCAGCGTAAATCATATTTAAGGGAATTGATTTCGTTAAAGCCTCGTCGAGCGATCGAAAGCAAACTATTAAAAGCAAATGGACTGCCTTTTCAATTTAAAACAGTGGTTACCGACAATCTTTTAAAGAGGTGCTTGAAACCGCAGCAGAGGTGGTGCTAAAAAAAAATAAAGCATTAGAAAAACTAAAAAGGTAGGTGCCATATTTGTCAAGTGCAAAGTCAGCTATTTTAACATCGTGCTGCAAACGGTTGCATCCCATTTCACGATTAACACGATTATTCCTCTTCCTGTTTCTCGCCCTGCAGAGAGATTCCTCTCTCTCTCTCTCTCTCTCTCTCTCTCTCTGATTAAACCATGTCTTGACAAGATAATATTAATTGGCGCAGCCTTTGGGAGTCTGCAGGACAAAG
This sequence comes from Brachionichthys hirsutus, assembly GCF_040956055.1. Lineage (NCBI taxonomy): Eukaryota > Metazoa > Chordata > Actinopteri > Lophiiformes > Brachionichthyidae > Brachionichthys > Brachionichthys hirsutus. The sequence goes on from NC_090918.1 coordinate 6,244,581, forward strand.
AGGATTTATTCCCCCCCCCCCGCCGCCTCCCGGGGAGCAACAGGCCACTGATCAGCTTTACTGTAGCTGAACATTGCATTTAATTTCACTCAGTTCACTTTCTAAATTGACCTCCAGACTTTGAAGAACAACCTACTGTTGAAAACGCGGCCTGTACGAGTCTAGATGACAAAGAGGCATTCATGGAGGGTTCTCAGGCTGTCATCACGTCTTTATGGAGTAGAGGTTTAAAGATTAGATCCTCTTCTTACAGTCCTAAGCTTCACCCCTTGGGCTCGAGGAGGGGCTGGGGGAACCAGACAGAAAGAAAGTCGGAGCAGCCAGAAGCTGCATAGCTCCCCCACCCCCTTGGGGAGTGCAAAGTGAGGCTGCAAAAGAAATTTGTATTGCCAAGCGAACGTGAGTCTGAGGGAGCTCTGTGTTTTCAGTGGCTGGAAGAAGAAGAATTATTCATGTAACATTCATTGGATGAAATGATTTGGCAGCTTCGAGTTGCCTGATAAGACCGTCCATTTTTAAAGAGTTTGCGTTACGGCAGGAAACCACTTCAAATATAAAGTGGACAGTAATGTGATGGTTAGCACATGTAGCTACGGTAGCGTCTGTGATAGTTCAGTTCTGGCTAATGCTGCAGTTATGGGATTTAAGAACTACATTTGATGCTAAACTAATATAGAAAATATATTTTTAGATTATTTTTTTGTTTGTTTTAATATTTACCCAATAGAAAAAAGGGTCTTACACCTTAAATAGACGTAAATTTTAAGCCGCGCTACCCTGAGCGGCACGTTAGCAAGCTAGTAGCTACGTTTCCTTCATTGGACTTGAGGCTACCAAGTTCTACATCTGTTTAAAATGCATGTTTCTTTAATTGGATCTTTTATGTAGATTCTATGACCTATTAATTTCAAAGGCTGCCGTCTGGGGTTTTAACTGCGTCTCGGCTGCTCTGCCGCCACGTCCTCAGCGGGCCATTTATGAACGTGTGCTAAATTCCCATCAGCATCTGCTTCACTTCTTGTGATGCAATCGCTTAAGATGCAGCGCAAATGAAAAGGCTCCGCCAGGCCTGATGAGCCAATCGGCTCGAAACCACAGGACTGCTTTTCAGATTTAGTTCCCTCTGATTGTTCCTCTTGACAATTTTGTTAGCGTTTATGTGTCTTTACGCAGGCGTGGACCACTGAACCAATCCAATCTAACCGAATAATGTCAACAAACCAGTATTATTACATAGAATGATATTTTTAGACGTGATTCTGGTGCATACATTTTCACTCTGTCACTCGTAGGAAACATCTCTTAATCGAGACGCTTTGCACTTTCTTCCGGCACGCACGGCTAAACTTGACACACGGTTACGTGCTCAAACGAGGGGTCAAAATCTCACACGTTTAAATGAGAGTTCAAAGGTCACAGATGGAGCCTGCAGCTGCGTGTCTTCACCATCAGCCATCTTCACTCACCGGCTGAACACATGCACCGACTCATCGACTGGGCTGCTGGGCGGATGTGTCATCAGCCGCTTTTGTCTTCTGTTCTCGCTTGGTTTCTCCGTGGAAAGACCTCCCAGACGGATCCCTGCAGAGTGGACTCTGGAGGATTTGGGGGGGGGGGTCTCTTTTCTGATATGGCCTCAATGCAGAAATAATACGCACACAAAAACGTGTCTGGTTCTTTACGTTGACGATTCTCTTGTCCTGAGAGCAGGATGCACTTTAGGTTTTGGCGGAGCTTAATTTTCCGTGTAAAGGTCGCAGAAGCAGCGTATTCCCTCCGGACTCCTCAGATTGAGCTCCCTGCCCTGTAATTTTGGTTTTGTGGCACGAGCTACACCCTGAGGACCGAGCAGACATCTCTCCGCCATACACGGAAACATAAAAACCTGATCCTGCCCCTTTAAAAGTTATATTTTGTTTATTTCATTTCACTCTAGCAACAAACCTCACGGTGCACCGTATAATTTGATTTAATAATAGGCGTTACTGTTTCGATGTGCGGCCGCTGAATGGGCATAGCTGTGGTACTGTAGTTTTCCATCGTGGGTTTCATAAAACGAGCCTCATGTATCCAGTTGAGAAATAAAAGTCTGAAGGGAGTGGGGGGGGAACAAAGAAAGATAAAGAACTTAGGTAGAAATGAGACCAGGATGAGTGCATGGGAGAGGATTCTTCTTGCTCCACAGACTCAGCCATCCTCACCAGAGAGAGCCGCGCTGGCGTGGATGTGGCCGCCTGTGGGCTGTGGGATGAAAGGGAAGGAAGCCAGCCGGCCCTGCAGGATTTTTCCCTGCATCTGTGGGCAGCAAACATTAACGCAAACACACACACACACAGAGAATGAAGTATGTAAATGAGAGGTTACCCTCTCGGTCTGGTGAGCAGATGAAGTTAATTGCTTTCATCCTCTTTCAACAGGCAATAAACAAACGCACAAAGCTTTTGTCTTTTCTTTCTCGATTTCCTTCCTTCCTCAGACGTTCCAGCTTGACCTTTAAAAAGAGGTCACCGCCCTGACGGAGGGGTCAGCTGCAGCCGATTGGCTCGCCGCTGACGGGATGCCACACAGCTGCGCGTCTCTGTCGTCTCCCCGTCTTTTAAGTCTTACATCGCTCTGATCCCTCTGTGTGTTGATAACGGAACACATATATTACGGTTTAAAGGTCAGTCTATGGCTTAAAAAAATGTCCCAACATCTGCGTAGGAACTTCCTTGATATAATCACGCCGCTTTTTCAGACAGAGCTCAAAGTTGTTCCCTGTCCAGCGGTCACTTTTCAAATCCGTACATGCTCCTCTGCGGAGACTTCCCGGATGAGGAATGTGAACGTGAAAAGATGAAGTCACCCCAGAAGCTCGCTCCGAAACATCCAAAGGCTTCAAAAGTCCAACGGCAGCCGAAGAATTTGCTCCTACGCACAGATGCACAACTGAAACGGCAAAGCAGCCTGGCGCTCATTTAAAGCCTGAACAAATCCACGAATCACACGGGTTACTTTATGCAATCAGTTTACGTGTTTCTGATGCGATGCAAACAAATACAAATATGTTGCACTGAAATGCAACATGCAATCCGCATGACCTGATTTGTTTTCACGTGCAGAAGTCAGAGGAGTTCAAGCTTGAGGGGGGGGGGGTTTGCACACACACCATGCTGGAAAGCTTTCCTTGGTGCCTCCGGTCTGCCCGCTACCACGGGAAGAATGTGGTAGCGGGCATCTCTTCAGAATTCCCTGCAGAGATGAAAACATTAGACCCAGGGCTTGCCAAAAAGGCTTTTTCAAACGGGAGTGATTTACGCTGAGGGTTGTCCGTCAAGCGTCAGCTCAGCCGTAAGGCTCATGCTTCGACAGTCTGGTCGGAATGACTTAATTATGATCACATCCTCTCTTGTTGTGTCCCGTTCCTGTCTTTTTGGATGCATGGAAAGCTTTCACAGAGAGGCTATTTTAGAAGTCGCGTAAATGATCCGAGTTTCAATAAAATAAAATAAAAAACAGTTTCGAGGATTTAAGAGACTTTAAAACATCTGCTTATAAACTGTCTCCTGAAGAAGCTAAATATTTTACAGGAGGAATTGTGCTAGCCGATGTTCTGTACGAAAAAAGAAGAGAGTTTGTGGGATGTGTGCTTTTTTAGACTAAAATGGAATCCCGTCGCCCAGCTGCGAATGAATGAGAGGAAGCTCAAGGTGGAGGCGTTGAAAAAACGACCCCCAGATTCCCATGCTGCATTTGTTGTGACTACAAATGCAGTGAAACAGAGATCCGGACTCCCTGGGAGAGGAGCACAGTAACTTTTTCCAAAGCCCCGGTTTATGCGTGGGCTTGTGAGAAGCGTGCACACCCACGGAGACGGCTAGCATTGCTCTCGACTTTTTCTTACAGGAGCAGTGTCTGCTGTAGGTTGTTAAACTTCACAGCACTTCCTGCAAAGCGCGTCAAAACCCAAAGTCCCCAACCTCAAGCCAATAATTTTGGCTGAGCTGCCGGGAAGAGTGAGAAAAAGAACGTTTAATAATTGCAGATGGAGCCCGATCATTAGTTTGACGGAGTTGTGTTGGAGAAACAAAGGGAAACGAAAGTCTTGTCTCAGCGTCCGAGTGTGCGGACTCCAGGATGACCAGGCCAAGGGAAACAGTCCAATCATCTTTAATAATAATTATAATAGTATCAAAAAATATTCTGTCGAATAAAATAAAATTAAAGTGCAAAAAAAAGCACCAAAGGACGGGCCGGCATCAAAAAAACAAAACTGCACGCAGCAGAAGACACACAAGAAATGTTTTTTGTTCTTTAGTGTTATGATTAATGCAGCTAAAAATGGCAATGAGGAAATAAGGGGTAGGATTTAATTAATAGACTGACAGAATTAAAAGGTTTGAGGCATCCAGACTGTTGGAAAGGACTTGAGGTTAATTTGGAGACACGGGACAAGGAAATTAAATAATCAATCCAGAGCGTCGGTTAATTTGTTCCGATTTAATGAGGGCTTGTAAAATTAGACCTGGTTGTAGTTAGAGACTGTTTTTTTTTTGTTTCTCTTGTCAGAAGCTTTCTCCATTTCCCCTTCTCATGTCCCTCCTGATGATGAGAGGATGTTATCTTTCTTTCATAACGACTGAACAGGAAATTCGAAGCTTCGGCGTTGTTCCTGTTCTACGTGAAAATTGTGTTCCCTAAAGTTTGCCATTTAAACTGCCATCTCCTATGCGTCATTGTTTCCAACATTTAATACAGAAGACTAATGCTTTGGTTCCCCTAACAGCATATCAGGGCGCTCTACAAAGCGCTAGAGATGCTTGTCTCGAGAGGTTTGCATAAATGTTTAGACAGGAGTAGTCAGAGAAAGTATCATTTTGTGTAATGTCTGGTGAGAATCACTAATAATATCTCATACATTGAGCTGTTTAAACTGTTTTTATGTGATATACACATTTAAAACTGTCAGGGCTGCAGAGGCATTGTGAAGGGTAGGACCCAAACGCACGACAAGGAGCAGAGTTCAAATCGGGAAACAAAGTGACACGTGACTAAAATGGAAGCTAATCAAATATTTAATGACAAGAAATAAACTTTTAACAAGACTGAGCACAACTAGCCAAAGTCTTATCAGAGCATCGCCTAAACAGGGAGGCAGCTGATGACGAGATGAGCAGCAGGTGTGCACGGTGACACAGGTGAAGCTGGTCAGCTGATTGCAGGCAGGCTCTGGGAAAACAGCACCTTCTCCTTAAAGACACCACGGCCATCTCTGGAAAGCCCGAAGTGATCCCTATCGCTTTCATGCATATTGTCTCTGCAGACATTGTTTTGTTCCCAAAGACTGGCGCAGGGAGCAAGCCTGCAGTAAATTGCTACTTTGCGCCATCAGCTGGACAGTCACTGCAAGTGTAATTTAGTATATGCAGTAATTTGCATTTTTGTACGACTGTCCTTGTATTAAACTTTAGACTACAAGTATAAGCTTAAAAGAGCAGAAGCTAAATGGCTACGTCTACATGTACAGAGAGAGTAGTAGTCACGACGTCACAGTAAGGGCGGGGTCGAGAGCGTTTGACATTGTTTCTATGGTAACCACAAACATGCCATTTGTGGAGAGACAACTGTGATTTAGTTTAGCTGCGTTTAAACGACAGTATTCAGGCCGTGGGCTTTCGGTGGTTTTATAACGTCAAGATGCGACAAAGTCTTGGAGATGACGAGAAGCATTCAGAAGTAAGACGTTTGCGTAAATGTTGAAATAGTAGACGAATACAAACACAAATTTGACCTTGTTTCATCTAAAGATGGCTAACAATTTGGCTTCCGTGTATGCCGTAAATCTAGAAATAGACTGTAGCTTTTTATATTGCGATCATAGTGTTTTCACATCTGTTTCCATTTGTCTTATGCTATTTCACCTTTAGTGAGTCTGAGGAGTGCAGGCCTAACAGCAGGGGTCAAGGGTCAAGCAGAGCTTGAGGAGGTGAACATAATGGAGGAGGACACCCCTCTAGTGGCCCTTGCCCCTGATGCTTCACTCCCAGAGGAGCAGGCCTCTGCAAATACGGATATCTGTGCCAGTCCTGCTTTCCAATCCCTCAATGAGGTAGGACAACTAAATTATTATATTTCGCAATGATTATCATTTGTTTTGAAACTTTTAAAAGTGTAAATTCATTGTGTGATTGAACACACAATACTCCTTTTATTGAAATGACCTTCAGATACAATAAATAGACACCATTCAAACCACAGGCCCCAGAGTTTGAATTATATTCCGTGAATTTAACAGCTAATCCTTTAATTGAGTTGCTTCATTAAGTCAACGCCTCTTTGTGCCGTTTATTACGGTCAATTGATCAGCGCATCCTTCCATTTTAATTGGGTTCAAGCCACCCTGGATAGTCGAACACATCACACTTTGGGATTTTTCCAATGGAAACTTGTATACATATACACCAATATGATTTAAAAATGCAGTGTAGTTAGAACTTTATTTATTTTTCAATATAAAAAGTGCATATCTTTTGGCATGACAGTTGTATATGAATGATAGAAAAATTCAATACTTTACACACAACACTCCGAATACACCCAGAGTTACTATGCATGGTAACTACAATGCACAATGTTAGCTTCGCCCCAAATATCAACAATCGTTAAACTTCATATAAAAGCTATCACACCTCGCGAAACAAAATAAATACTGTACACGTCCTTAAAGTGAAACATTTCTTTCCCCGTCATTCCCATTCACAGTGTATAGAAAGGATTAAATGTGGCAATACAGTTTCCTAACATTAGGTAGCAGTATGGTACAAGTGATGAGTCAGGGAGGACATTTTGGCATCCAGACGTGAAGGGGTTGAGTTTTTTTTTTTCTTGCAGCAGTTTCCGGCTCTGCGGCTGCTGTCAGGAAGAATTTACTCGACCATTAATAATTCACAATGTACTTGTGAGTGGTCTAAAATTTATCTCAGGCTGCATATTCATACTTGAAAGTTTTATATTCTAAAGGATGAGGATAAATTATAAGAGAGCCCAAGCCTAATTAAATAAATGGCACAAAAGCTTTTCTGGGTTTTTTGTTGTTTTTTTTTTGTCTTTGAACCCAGCATGAAATCTGCGACAATGGATTTCAAACACACTCATTAGCTCTCATGTAGCTCACTTGAGTGGCTTGCTGTTAATTTTCAAACCATTTAGAGTGGAGAAAACGATAGCTCATTAGCTTTTACTACTATTGTGTGCTGGGGTGTGTCTCATCTGCCTTGAGGCACCAGAAAGTGGAGAAATGTCAGAGAAACAGTGAAAAATCTCTCATGGTAACCGTCCATATAATATTATGGCCTGGCCTTTACGCTGCATGTTCTTTTTATTAGTCCATCATAGCTTATAGTCCTTTGTCCTTTATTATCAACATTTTAATCCATCATTTTGAAGGCCACACTTACTCCTCTGGAAAAAAAGCAATAGCACGGTTATTTTTTCACCATTATGTTTGTTATTACTGCATTCAAACTGTCTAAGACTCCTTTTTTTTAATGTACGCATGTGTAAATGTGTGCAAATACTCAACTATGCGCATGTGTGATATTCTGAATCTACATTTTCTTCCATTTTTCTGACCGTCTTCGTGTTTTTCTGTCCATCTGACTATGCTGATGACTGTGCCCTGTCTGTTTAAGGAGCGTAGTTCTTGGGCCGAATCATCATCTTGACCATTTTGAAGGCCTGTCTGTAGTTGGTAGGGTAGTACTCCGTTGACATGTTGTGCCATGTTCCCCAGAAGATCCCATTCCTGACTCCCTTGTACCTCTTGTGGTAGTACTTCCCATTGAGGTTGGCCGACATGCAAGCATCGAACCACCAGCCAGAGCTGTAGTAAGCGCCACAGTTTCCAGAAGGGTACATGTCGTTGTCACGATCGGGTGTTGAAAAAAACTTCTGGTCGTGGTTGAAGTGCTTGTTGAAACTGACGGCGTTCCCAGCTGTCCCACTACAACGACAAATGCAAGCCAATTAAAAAAAAAAAGATAGAGCCTCCTTTTGTCAAGCATACCTGGTGTATCCAATATTGTACCTGTATCCACTGATGGACAGCCGGTAGCGTAGAAATTCATTTGCCACATAGAACTGGTCGTACTTGGCGTACTCCCGAACTCCCTCGAAGTCTTCCAGCTCGATGCGCAGGACCATGTCTTTGGCTTTCGTCAGCAGGTGGATGTGGTCGTTGCCCAGCCAGAACTCACCTCTGCAGCGAGGAGGATACAGGATGAGGGGATAGAAAGGAGCAGATGAGAGCTTGTAAACAACTTCGCCCTCTTGCTTGTTTGATTACTCATTTACAGTCCGTATAAACTCTTGTTTATCGTGGCAATGACACTTTAGTCCATTACCTGAGATTCCCGAAACCCTTCTTGTACTCGGTCCAGGTGCGGTTGAAGCTCACAGACCCATCGAGCCGTTGCTGAATCACAGTCCAGCCCCCTCCAAAGGACTCCATATCGCAGAAGACCTCAAATGTACCATTGCGAGGGTCAGGAGTCACACGATACACACCATTCTTCCGCACGTCGAACATATTGAAATCTGAGCAATCCCGAGGCGCTATGATGACTGTTGGGAGAAAAGGCAGGGAGGAAGAGGGGGGAAAGAAGATAAGGCAGTTTGTCAGGGGATACGTCTTGATGATGCTCAATTATCTTTTCGCTTTGTCATCTGTCTCTGCCCAACCAAGAGACAGTAATAGAAACAGCCCCTTAGGCTGAGGAGAGGGGAAGAAATGCGATAAGTTGGCTGTTAGCACATAATCCATTGTGGAAGTTCTCGGTCTTGCATTCATTTCCTGGGAAAGCCTATTCAAACGGCTCAATTATTGCGGACTAGTTACCAGATTATTCCACTGCTCCTCATTCAGGCATGAACCAACGTATCACTTTCTAGGCCTTTGCCAAACACTTAAGCCTAATGTTGTATCTGTATAAGTATTGGGACTCCAATGTGAACGCCAAAAGACAAAGGCCGCTACCGAAGAGTGCGAGTTAGTTCCCTTCTCCTGTGCGGCACCGCAGTTCATTTCATGCCGCTCCGAGACTTTCTATTACCCCTTCCTATTTTGCAGCAGACTTATTTCTCAAGCGCTTGCTCATGTCCCCTGTGTTGCACTGCAGGCTGCTGACCCCATCTAAAACCAAGGTCCAATGGTCCCTGTCAGTTAGCATTTGGGAATTGAAAAGAACAGACTTGTCAAAACGTGGGAAAGTGCAAAAGTGGATTAAAGAAGCGTACCCCCTCCCTGCACGTTGGGCACCTGGTCCCTAAATCATTCTGACATTGGGCGGGCAGCATGCGCGCACTCTGTGAGTTTGTTTGTCGCACTCCATTGCAGATACACTCTTGACACACCATTTTTTTTTTTAGAACAAATAGTGTCTTGCGGAGTCGAGCAACGGGCAGGAATAAAGTCATCCGACTTTTTGACCTCTTCCATTCGAGTATTTGTTCTCTTTTCTCACGATAGTTGCTTTGACTCTACAGCCATTCTATATATATTGTCCTTTCCTGTGCCACAGAATGAACTGTGCTGTGAAATGGCTGCAAATGTCAGACCTTTCATGTGGAAGAGTCTCCAAGTCTCGTGTGAGGCTATAAATCTCACCGTTGTAATGTTAACAGCTCTGCCTGCACTTGGCATTCCAAATGTTGTCCTGTAAATGCTTTCAACGTCTCCTTCGCTTCATGTGTCTAACTGTATGTCTCATAACTTGTCCCCATCTGTCCAACCGGGCACCTAGCATTCCCAAATAACTCCTATCAGTCACTCAGCGATGACTGCTGTCTCACTGAGTGTTGAGTTGTTAAGACTGGCTGTTGAGTCCGATGGCTGGTTAATTGCGAGGCTGATTGCTTCGCCTGCTTTCATGCTTGCTCCAGCGATAGATCCTCAAGTTGGAGCCTGCTCTCCTAAAGGCTCATAACTGACATGCCTTCGTGGACAGATTCTTGACGGGTTATTTTAACGGTGCTGACTCACAAATGATTGGCGCAAAAGGAAGACAATGCGCTTATCGGCGTGGCATTCCCTTTTGACGACCAGAAGTCGATGTCGATTGGCGCCTGCAATGGAAAGAAATGTGTATCCAAAGCGATAGTATAATCTATCCCCTCCAAAGCAGATTAGAAAGAAAGCCACTGTCTGTTTTGACAGAAAGACGCCTCAACATCGTTCCTCCAGGAAGTCTTGTATCACCACGTAATGGCCAAGCAGTTCCTGGCTCTGCGGCAGACTGGACATCTATTCCCTTTTTTTGTAATTTAGTTAATGTGGCTCAACAGTAGTAGAAATTGCTTTTCATTTACCTCGAGGCCTTCTTATACGTCCGTGTAGGAGTAAAAGTGATGATTAGCGCTTGCAGCAAAGACGGGAAAATAGCAAATAGGGTGAAATAAATGCTGACGGCACCGTGCCCCATGAGTGATAAAAGCCGAGCGAACTAATAGTCCTGCTCGACGCTGAAAATTGCATTTCTGCATCGCCGGAAACATCTGGGTGACGCATGCCGGTGCGTTCTTATCTTCTTCATCAGCTGTAAAGAGGAATGCGCGCATTCTGATGCTTTTTCTAAACCCACTCGGGGTACGCTGTTCTTTCGTTTGCCTGCGATCCACTGATACTTAAATACCGAATTGAAATAAATACCATTTACAAACTGTGACAAACAAAACACCTCTCGCTGAAAGAGGGACATTAATTAAGCCTCTGGCATTGAGAGAGCTGCCAATGGGGAATAACATGGATAGGTGACCACGTTGTTCATATCATGTTTCATTAATTCTGGGTATATTTCCACGGTAACAACAGCTGTCTCGCGTCTACTACTTGGGATTCGCTTCAGATGCTGTCGGGCACGGATTTCCTTACTTGCGCCAAAAGTAATTTGTCGGTTCTTGAGTTTAAACATGAGAGACTGATGTAGAAATGTACGTGTCACCGACCCTGCGTGTTTCCCGTCATGACTAACGTTTGGGAAAGCCGCCACATTTCTCCTTGTGATGCTGTCAGGAGATAATAAAAGCTAGTTGTTTTATGCAGGAATGATTACTCAAGAGCATGACCTCCAGAGGAAGCTAGAGGTAAGATGGAGAGGCAGGGGCAAGGCACCGGCAAAGGGGATTAAAGAGGGAGGGAGACGGGGAACGTAACACAAGGGGAGGAGTAGATAGGAAGGAATGGTGATACGAAAGGGAACGTAAAGATTAAGAGCAGACTATGGATAAAGCCGAAAGAGAGTTTGAGTTTAGAGCAGAGGAAACCGCAAGGAAACAGAAAGAAATGGGATTCCCTTCACACCAGTGTCCCAGCTAATCCACGTAGAAATAAGATCACATCTGTTTTCCTCATTGAAGCTCCAATAATGTGTCACATTCCCATGAACCAAAACAACACGAGTAAATTATCTGAAAGCTGAGCCACACTTTAAATGTGACCTCACCCAAATAACATCTGTGAGAAGTGCAACGTGTGCTCCCCTTCTCCACTGTTTTTTTTTTTTGCACCGTCACCCGGCTTCTTCTTCTTCTTCGTCTTCCCTTCAGAATTAAACAAGACTCTCGAGACTTTTTTTTAGAGCTTATCTTTTAAAAGACACCAATTTTCAATCCGGCCTGATATTAAAAAACACAGAAATACAAGATGAACGATGTAGAATTTGCTGCATGCACCCAGAGCTCCCCTGCTAAGACGGTGTTTTGGCAGGCCACTGCGTATTGTTCACTTTCAAACAGAGAACAGAAAACTCAAAATCGAATTCTAATCCACGCTCATCAAATACGAATTAGGATTCAGCGCCGCATTGCCTGTTAAAATGTTTTAGCAACAGGTTTCAATGCACAGCTTATTGGAACGGGAGCTCGTCCCGTCACCGCTGGCTGGCCCTCGTATCGTTCCCGGTTCCAAATGAGAGAAGCGAAAAAAACGAGCACCGCCTCCCTCGCAATAAGTCACACGCGTTTACTGCCGGGTGTGGCGGAGCACATTCTGGATGTAGCTGGACATTTCAATCAGCAGTGACTGCTGGATCAACCCTTTTTTTGTTCTATCTGGAGACATCGTAGTTCCAAGGAAAGACTCTCTCTCCAGCTGTGAAACACTTCTTTAAATGTTGATGGCAAAGTCAGTGCCAAGTATGTGCGTCCCTTTCTCCAGCTCCTCCACATGGACGCTAACGGGGTGTCAGAGCACTTGACTTATCTGTATAAGTGGTCATTTGAATTGCCCCAGCTGTTCTGTTATGTCACTCCTGTTAAAAATCTGACCTCAACCTTCAGCTATTTCTCTTTGGTCAATTTTAACGGCTGCTGTTACTGTGGCAACGTGTCTTTGTTATGCGAATCTCTCCGACATAAAGCTCAAACTGGTCACTGGGAAGATATGTTGCGACAAATAACTTCGTGTTGTACAATGTCAGCCGCCAAGATTTCATTTCCCATTTCCCAGAAAGGCCACGTTGGGTGAAGGTGGGTTGTTTTGCAGTGCTCAAACGTCCCTACGTCCACTTAGGCAAGATTGGATATGCCAGAAAATTTGCCCCACAACAGCCGGTTGGATTCCCGGTCCGCTACAGCTGGAGTTTCATTACCATAACATCAGCTATGATGAATTACGGCGATAGAAAAGGGACCTCTTGATCATTCTCGGAAAGGCTGCGATAAATGAAACGCATAAGGAGGAGGCGTCTTGTGAAATAGCAAAGATGGAACAGAATGAAATATAACGCACAACATGAAGGGGGTCTTTGGTAGAAAGAGAATATATGTACAGCAAATAGCTGCAAAGATGGAGAGGACTTTCAAAGGGTGGCATCAGATAAGAGAGAAAGATCGGAGCAGTGCTACGGAGGCTGATCTGAGTTAAGAGCAGGCTTACACTGGGGAGAGTTCTGTACTGGACAGGCGTTGGTGCAGGTGGAGCTGAGCTTGTTGACCACCCCAGTGATGTTCTCCACATGCCTGTCCACCAAAGCCTGCACGTTGTCCATGTTGAGCAGGTTGAGCCCCTCCAGACGGCCCTGCAGGGCCGAGATCTGGCTCCTGGCATTACGCAGGCTGGCCGACATCCTATTGAGCTTTACCTGGGAAGAGGAGGAGGAGGGGGAGGGGGAGAGCGGGGAGGAAATTATCTCTGTGCACAGAATACAAAGCAGGTGGATTACTGAAGTCGCCGGCCTCTTTCAGCCACTTGGACTTTCCGAATGACAGCGAGTCGGCGTTGTGGTTGGTCGTCTGCCAAAGTGGCCGTGAGGGTCAACAAGCTTACCGCACGGAGACACAATTTGCCAGCGTTTGGCTGGAGTCTAAACACTGATTCCCAACCCTGTTTACAGTACCAGGAATGTTCCCTGGCGCTCCGGTGCCAGGTAGGGCTTATACAAGTCTTTAAACATCTGGTCAGTTTACATTCCGGCCGGGTGCGTTCGGCTGGGCAGAATCGGATGACTTTATTCCTACAGTGTTTACAGAGCACATTTTTCATTCAGTTTGTTTAGATGAGTGTAAGTGAAACGTTCCCCAGGCTGATAATGGTTAAGATGGGAATACTATTGGTGCAGTGCTCCTAACACCAAAGGATGCTGTTACACAGTTTGAACAATATTAAATCGAGCGTCCACCCTAATTATTATTATTACAAATTAACTTCAACTCATCAATCAGGTTCTGAACTACATGCCCGGATATGTCATCCAGAATATACCCCTATAAATAATTGATTGATGTCTCTTACCTGCATCTCCTGCATGGAGCTCGGTGCATTTTTCCCAAAATTAGGACTTTGTCCTGTTGCGATGTCCGCGGGCGCTCCGGGCACTATCCCATCTCCTCGCTCCTCTTGGCTAGATCCGTCCTGCTGTCCTGTCAAGTCCAGTCTCACTTCCTCCCCGGCGTCCCTCTGAATCGGGACCTGCGTCTGTCCCTGGTCGGCTTGCTGATGTCCAAAAGCCCCGTTGCCCCTCGCCCCCCGGCATTCCTGGCACCCGCCCTTCAGCTTGTTAACCACCTCTTTCAGGCTCTGCAGCTCCTTCATCGTCTTCTCCAACAGCCTGAACTGCTTGGGCAGCTGGATGGTGAGGGGGGGCAGGGTGAGCTGATAAGGGCAATCGTCCCCGTCCTCTGCCCCGGCACCTGATCCTCCGCACTGACCCGCCGGTCTCAGTTTTATGGGGCAGAAGTTTTGGGTGCCAGCTTCAGATCCGAAAGAGTAGCTTCCTTTAGCGTCCCATCGCTGATGCAAGTTGGCAGGCGGGTCGGCCGCCCAGCTGGTGCGTGGCGCCAAGGTGGATGCCAGCAGGAGGCTGGCGTAAACGCAAAGCACAACTGTCTTCATGTTGATCTGCAAATAAGTGTGTGTGCGAAGCGCGGATGTCCGATCCACTGGAAAAACCTGTCTGGATGTGAGAGTGGGTGACTGTGTGTCTGCAGAGTGAGCGTGAGCGTGTGTGTCCAGTATTCAGGAGTGTGTGTGTGTGTGTGTGTGTCTGTGTGAGTATGAATGCAGCCTGCAGGAGGGAGCTCGCGCAAGAGGACTGCCGCTACCTCAGATAGCTGTGTCATTAATATCAGGACGAGGGAGAAAGAGAGAGAGAGAGAGAGAGATGGGGTGAGAGAGGGAGGCTGGCGAGTCAGAGAGCATGGGAGGGGCGGCGGAATTGCGTAATGCAAGATACTGTATGAACAGCAATGTGAAGAAGAAGAAAACACAGAGATGGAGACAGAAAGTGTGGGAGAGGAGGGGGAGACGGAGGGGGAGACGGAGGGAGTGAGGAGCAGAGGCAGCAGGTATTTCGCCTGCAGTCAGGAGGATACCGTCCTGCTCCTTCATGTCCACTCATTTCCCCGAAGCGCCAAATGACTCAGTGCACGAGAACGATCCACTCAGCTGACGCCAGGGACTTTTCTTCTTTTCTTCTTTTTTCGCTCCACGCTCACTTGTTTTTGCATTTTTGCCCATTTTGTCCTCTGCAGCACAGAATTGAAAACGGCCTCATTCCCTGACCCAGAAAAACCTGCACCGCCGGTCCCAGCTCTGCCACTCACTCGCCAGTCCCAAGTCAGACCCAAGCGGACCCAATTAAAATGCGTGGCGTGGCCAGCGGCGACAGAAAAATGAGTTTATTTCAATTAGCGGCCGGATTTGCGTGATTCCGCAAATGGAGCAGAAGAATCCTCGTCAGACAACCTGCTGGTTCTGAGTCTGGATTTCATTATAACATTTGTGCCACATGAAAAGGCTCATATTACATGAAAATGAGGCTTGAATCGAGGTGCGTACTTATCTCCTCATAGTGGAAGCATCGCATCACATCTTTCAGATCCCACAGTGACTTGCTGAATTTGTTTGAGACAGAATATTCCCCACAAGAACAAAATATGGCAATTAAAAGTGAACCCAACTGCACCAGACGCACCTGTCACCTGCAACGTTTACGGGCTCGCCTTGATTGGCTCGTTGGCTGCCAGCGTGGATGTCAATATGTGCCTTTTAATGAAGGAAAATGGGAAATTCATGCAGCACAAATCAAAGATCTGTCTTTTTTTTAAAAAATTCCATCTCGACAAAAATGGAGACTTGTTTCTCCTCGGAATGAGGATTTAATAAATTCATACGTGGCGGACTTTTAAATTCATTTTTCAAGCACTTTAAGAATCAATATGAGCTATTGCTTTTGTTCGCTTGACCCTGGTTGTGTGTTTGGTTATTTTTGGTCTGTCCTTGGGTCGGTTTGGAACGCAGATGTCTCATGCATCTGTCATAGTTCATCTTCTGGAGCGCCGAACCGGTTTTGGATATTTGATGTCAGCTATGCAAGCGGCTCTCGGCCCTCGTGGAGGAATGCGCCGGAAAGGAAAACATTACAGCGCAAAGCTTATCCGAACAGAGCGAGTCGATCTGAGCTGTGGTCCCGACTCCTATCCGGACGTGACGACACGCAGAGCGAGAGACGTCGGTCACCGGTTCCCTTCCAGGGGATTCTTTATCGTATTACCGGAGGAGGCGCTGCTTTGTCGGGAAGTGGAGCGAACGGGCAGGTGTTTGCGCTACGTCTGCTGGCAGCGACCGTCTTTATCTCACTTCAAAGATGGCCCCGACACATGCGGGCCTCATGGAGAACCGTCCCATAAAAGTCCTGGCAACAGAATACGAGAGGCTACGGTTCTTTTAAGTGGATGAAACGCACCTTTATTCATTCATCTCTTTTAACTTCTCAAATCTTTTTTTTTTCTTTTTTATTTTACGAGCTCCACTTTCGATTCAACTCTTGCGTTGACTAATCGGCGAGTTCAGGGGATCAATGAGGACACGCTGGCCATTTAGACGTCATTTAATAATGGCCAGGTGTTTTTGCTTGTGGGCGGCGTAACCTTGGGGCGGCTGATAAATGCAAATGAGCCGAGCAGCATCTGAATAAATCATATTAGCGGGAGGCCTTATCTGCATCGTTCACAACGTTCATATCTGTCCTCTCAGACCTTGGGACGTGGCCGGGCGCCCCAAGGCGCCGTTCGGCATCAGATGAACACTCTTATAATGGGACGAACCTCCAGACGTAATCGGCCGTCCCTAATGTTTAAAGTTGGGAGTTATCAGTCCGTCTGCGTGCTCGTAATCGAAAGCGCTTTGTGTGTGTTCGCCGCCGTTACGCAGCCAGACCGGAGATATCCCGAGCTGTGCGGCTCTTTGATATAGACGAGGCCATCCATCATCACTCTCCTCTGTACCAACCTGGCTCTGAAGATAAGAGAGGAGCAACACCTGTCTTCTGTTTCTATCACTGCTACGCACATAGACCTTTCCACAGAGAGACATTTATCATCTCTTTGTGCGATTCTACCTTTTCCGCAGCGCCGTTTCACCCCGTACCCTTTTTTCTTTGTTTTGTTTTGTTTTTTACCGAGGCTCCACAGCTGTGGATCTTTTATCGACTCTTTCGTAAATCGTTCAAGTCTAGCGGGACCTTCATCTCAGGAGCTATTAGCCTAACGTACGGGGACGTTCTTGATATTTTTTCTCCTCTAATTGAGCCTACAAATAAATCGCAATCTACTGTGATGAAATATGCAGTCCGGCTCGGGTCAAATCTCACCTCACAGAATCATCAGGGACTCAGGCTTTGTTTCCATTGATCACACTTTGTGTCAGCGAGTCCAAACGGGTTTACAGGAGCCTTTTCTTACAACAGGAACTCGAGTTTAAATGTATTATTGCATCAAACAAAGCAATAGGAGTCTCTGCTGATTTTGTTTTCTTCCTTCCCTATTCCTGGAACGTAATTTTGTCGCTTAACCGTGTTATAAAACTGCCTACTGGTCAGAATTGTATTTGGTTCTGAGCAATATTGCCCCATTGAATGTTCTCTTTGGGGGAAATGACAACTATGATTTCCACCTAAATGTGATTCCTCCATCCATGCCTTAACCTTTACTGGCAGGTCTGTAAAAGATTTTGAAAGAGTGCAAGCTGAGCTGGCAAACACACACACAGACACACACACACACACACACACACACACACTCACACACGAGATGATTTGGAGCCTACTTAACCGAATAAAGGACCGCCATAATGTCCGGCGGCTCAGATGTAGATGATTGACACTGTATGCTGATCAGAACCTTTACAGATCAGACACCTGAGAGTTCCTATAGTCTATACATAATCAATCACTGCCGGCGTCTTGTTCTCATTTGGTTGGTATTGCTTCTCTTTTCCGCTCTCAGTTGCTGTCGTCGGGAAAAATCAGTCCCACCGAAGTGGCCAAACTGAAATCCAACTACCGGCGTCTCCTGGACTCTGTGAAGAGGTACGTTTCCTCGCTGAGCCCGGATCCCATTTATTTGGAACCCTTGTGATGCGTTTTGGAAGTGCGTTTGCAGTCTTCAAGTAGTTTGGCTTTGGCAGACAAGTTAAATTCTTGCGACAGCCAGACTCCATCCAACTTGAAGTGTCCCTGCAAAAGACTTTAAGTCCTTATCAGGTTGTGCTGCTGTTTATATACAGTCGGAATGATGTGGAATCTGTTCTGGGATTACATCTCAAGCCTCAATTTGAGCAGCGAGGATGTGGCTGAATCATTATTAAAAACTACAACTCACTGTGAGGGGCTTAAATATCTATTCGCAAAACATGTATATAAATAAAATTAGTTTGATTCTCAAAAACAGCTCCAAGGCACACGTTAGAAACGTGAAATGAACCCAGATTCCTGTCGCAGGAACGCGCCTTTGTGTAATTTCTTGCAAAAACAAGATTTGAATGTGTGTAGAATCATCTTTAAATGGAAACCGTAACTATATATAGCGGCTGTATATTCAAGCAACCAGTCTCAAGGGTCACAACCCTTTTTAGGTTATTTCTAATCAGTTTTTACCTCCTTATTTATACATATTTCCAGCCTCTTAAATGTAATAAAGGACACATGTCTTCCCAAGAATCCTTTGAATCCTCTTAGTCGTGAAAATGACGCGCAAATGGCTCGGCACGCGTATCGCATGCCGCTTGGTGAAATCCGTGCCTCATCCGACAGCAGCCAGGATTCTGAGATCCGGCTTTTGGAAGAGGCGAAGAGGAGTCGCGCTGAGCTGGAGAGGCTCCAGGCGGAGCTGGAGGGAGCGGAGGAGCAGATCACCTCCGAGGAGCCTGAAAGTGAGGTCAACGAACTGAGGCGGCAGCTCCTCCGGGCACGCAATGAAGTGAAAGCCGCTGAGGACAGAGAGTACAACACTCGACACACACTGAAGTGGTGAGCTGTGGATATAGTATGTACATATATACACACATGTGTATACAGACAGTATATCTATTACGAGCTTCAAGCGTGTTCATCCGAGAGCTCTCTTTAAGTTACAAACATACACATGTAGGGAGGAACTCGACGCAACGCTGACAGGAAGCCAACAGACAAAGGAGAGCAGGGGCAAAAAACAGAAGTGAAACCGGAGAGGTGAAGGGAAACGTACAGTAGAGGAGCAGACACACACACACACACACACACACACACACACACAGAGCTGAGTAACTACAGAGGAGGTGGAGGTGAAGGAGACACACACACACACACACACACAGCGCCGGTACCGTGTGTGTCTCTGCCTGCAGGCTTTTTTTCTATCGTATTTACTTTACCCAGTGTAACAGGAAGAAAATGTTCTCTAGCTGTAAGGGCAGAATTTGAATGCAGCTGCCTTAAATATTTCATTCATGCGTTGCGGGACGAAGATGAATGGAATTGCATTCCCATTGCATTCCCATTGCATTCCCATTGCATTCCCATTGCATTCCCATTGCATTCCCAAACATCACGTCGGTCGGTTCTGTTCCCCTCCTCTAAACGTTTCCTCTTACTCCCGTGAGTATTTCCTCACATAGCAACCTATTTTTCCTCTTCTGTGGTGCAGCCCCCCCCCCCCCCCCCAAACACACTCGACGGCACTATCAGTGTGTCCGAAGGATGAGCACACCCACAGAAAATGGAAAATCGCATATCTCCCTCTTCCCTGCACGCACGCTCGCTCCTTCTCAAAGGCCAGAGGGGAGGGTTACCGGAGCATCGCCTAGCAACGTGATAACACACACCAGCAGCTCTGAAACATTTTGTCTCGTGAACCTGTGTGTGTTTTTGGGATCGCTCGTCAGTTTTTCCTGGCCTTTGAACCTTTGTGCGCACTGAAGGAATTTATCCTCGTGATTTGGTGCGTGGAGGCAAAATAGAAGCTCGACATCTTCAAGGTCGATCAATCGATCAATCAAGCAAATTCTGCAGAGTGAAGCAAGTTTGGCTGTCAAACTACACGGGGAGAGAGAACCTACCCCCCCCCCCCCCTGCGACTGTTGATACCTCTGCAGCTCATCCATATCTCATATCCTCATCTTTTGGCCTCCCCTCTATCAACTGGGGGTGGGGGGGGGATTCAAGATGTTTGCCCCCAATATCTCCATGCAAACGTACCCCCCCCTGCAGGGAGTGATGATGAGGACCCACTGCCTGTGATGAGCATTTTAAAACCCCGGAATTTGGGTGGAAGGAATTTGGATTCCAGAACCTTCTCCTCCTCCTTTCTTTTAAGCACATCTTTTCTTTTTCTTTTCTTTTTTTTACCTTCCCTGCAAAGCCCGGATTGCCTCGGCAATAGTAAATGATTCACAGTACATAAACCCACCGCTGTGTCGCAAAGAACAGAGGTTTTTAACCGCAGAGCGCACGCAGGCCGGCAGCGGCAGTAATTGAAATGTTGGGGGGGAAACCACTTAGAGAACATTCAGTAATCGGCGATATTAGGCGCACATCATTTGTGACAGTTTTCATTTAGTCTGTTTCTCCTTCCCCTTTCATCCCCTCAGGCCTGATCCAATCTCCTCTTCCTTACTCTTCCTTTGCTCTTTCTGCTCCCTCCTCTCGTGCACACGTTTAGCATGTGACAAGCGGATGCTCGCGTTGCAACTGTGCCTTTCAAAAAAAAAAAAAAACTTTCATCTCCATCCAAACAGTTCCACATGAATTCGGCACTTTTTTTCCCCAGTCACACATTCATGCGGACGTCTCGAGAAGAGCTGGAATCACGGAGCAGGTTATCTTTGTCTCTGCATTTCAGAGAGAGGAATAAGAGGTTCAGGTTTCACACGCATGCAGGTGTTTGTGCTGCTTCCCGCTCCTGGAAAAATAACGCATTCATTTTGTTTTCTCTGTCAAATCCTCTCCTCGCCTCACGCTTTGTTTTTATTGTTTCGCAGTCTCCAGGAAGAGAAACGGTGTCTGGAGAAAGAGATTGGAAGTCAGCCAAAACCTGCTGTAAGTTCATCATGGCACCGTCTCAGGTTTATGTCGTACATCACGACCTCCCATTCAGGCAAGAGAGGCTCTTTCATCATTCAGGTTTTGTTTTTGTATTTACAGCCACGTAAAAAGAGCAAAACACATGATTTATGAGCAAAAACAAATGAATGATGCAGGAACATCGCTTACTTCCTGCATGGATCGCTGCCCCATTAATGCCCGCGCTATATTATAATGTGCACAACCTCTGCATGATGTAAGAAAAGGAAATAATTATGCATTTAATCAGTACTTCTTACAGCATCAGGCTGTACTGCATCCTGCTACGGGGCAGGATGAAGTACTACTATTAGTATTACTCTAATTGTATTTTTGTCATTTAGTCTATTGGATTTTCTGACTACGCAGTAGAACTTAGAGAAGGAAATCCGATCAGAAATCCGTCAGTATTTACGCGGGATTTCATCAGACATGGAGAAAGTGGCGCTGTGGACACATGGAGCGCCAGGATTCAGCGTTCAATAAAGGCTCACTCACCATCTATACGATCGATAGGCAGATATTTGTCTTGTGTAATGATTTGGCTGTCCGCCCGGGACTCGAGGTGTGTGTGGTCAGTCGATTCTCGTACAATCGGTGTCTTCTTCTGTTTGATGGCGGAATGATAGAGGCTGTTGCCTACGACAACAAGTCCAGGCAGCTTATTCTGTTTGGTGCGTCATAGGGTGTGTGGTGTGTGTGTGCGTGTGTGTAAAAGGGCCTTTAATGAGTCATCTCCCTTTTGCCCCCCCCCCATATGAAGTGTGTTATTAACTAAACACTCTAAGGTGCCGTTCCCCTGTCTGCCGGACACAAACGCACTCCTCAGGCGTAATTAATAAGCCGCGTTTCATCGCAGTCCTCATTTTTCTGCCGTATGTGATGCCCATCAAGTTGAATTAATTACAGCTATTTACGTTACAGCTGCTCGTGTTCGTGCAGATGCGTGAAATCTGACACTCGCTTGTTGGATTATAAGTGTGTCCGTTGTGCGGAAAACGATGACTGAATGCAGTTATAGTTGAACAGGCGCTTTATTTAAAGCCGCCGGAGCCGACTCTGGAGTTCGGATCAAACTCTGTGCAGATGAGATTCCCATCGTCGTGATATTTTTGATTTACAATCAATGCTCTTACCGCTTTGTGCATACTCCAGGAGCTGGAGGGCAACGCGAAAGCCCTGCAGGAGAACTACGAGGCTCTGATTAAAGAGGTGACCCAGAGACAACAGGAAGTCAGGTATTTGTTCAGCGTTTTCTCTGCAGCTCGGTGCAGCTTCTCTTTTTCGTGCTCCTGTTGTCCTTTGAACGCTTTAAATGCATTTTATAGACGAGAATCATTCATTTGGAGCATTCATGCACCCGTAGAAGCCTGCTGGAGGAGGTGGAGACCCATGAGAAGCAGCTAGCGAAGGAGCAGAAGGAGCTGGAAGACGATAAGGAGCTCATAGAGCTCAAAGAGGTTTGTGTGTGTCAGAGAGGACAGGGCATCAAAAATCTACTTCTGTCTCACGTGCGCGTTTTCGTGTGTGTTTCTGCGCAAGGCTGAGAAAGCCCAGCTCATCGGCGTCCCCGACCAGATTTTAAAGAAGATTGAAAGGAGTCGCTCTAAAAGGGAGTAAGTCGATTTTAAACCCCCTTAATATTCCTCATTTTGGAAGAGCGGAAGAGTTGATGTTTCCAACCCCAAGGAATACAAATGAGTTTGCAATCGGTGCCTCAGCGAGTCTCCGCCGAGGAAAGCGAAGACGGTGGAAAAACATCTTATTAAAAAGTCCTTTTACAATCCTGTCGGCCGGCTCAAATCCTCCTCTTATCGGTCTCCTTCCCTTCATCTTCATTTCTTGTACTGTAGTCTGTCTTCTCTCTGTAACGCCCGTCCAGCTTTGTTTCTTTTTAAACGCGCGGGTTGACTTTTGAATGCAATGAGAGGAAGACAACCAAAAAAAAAAAAACGAATCACGCCAATGCAGACGCACGCAAAAGCTCCTTCATTACCGGAGAACGGTTCCAAGTCGCCGCTCCTCGCCAGTCTTCTCGTGTTTGTTTCAAATTAATTTCTGGCTCGCGAGTGATGCAAGTGGAGCCGTCTCTGCAATGAGCCACGACTTGCGATTTGAATTTTGGGGGAAGGGTGCATGTGCAAAATGGATGCACATGCTGTTGTTTCATCAGACAGCGAACTGTCTTTTGCATCATTTTAAAACGCACGTCTCCAAATCACGGCAGAGCTGCTGCAGAGAAGACGGGAGCGCTAAACGCAGAGCTTCTGGAAGCGGAGCAGCGAGCGAAGGAGGTGGAGCGGCGTAAGCACTCCCTCAGGTTGAAGAGGAAGGAGCACAGCGAGGAGCTGGAGGGTCTCCGGGCCCAAATAGAGGCCTGTCAGAAGGAGTCTGGGAAGCTGCTGAAGGAGCTGGAGGTCAGCAGGGAGGAGGAGGCTGAATTAATTGGGAGCAGGTATACGCTCTTCATGCAGTCAAAAACAGCAAAAGTCGAGTGATTTAATCAGATATTAAAGCAGGAAGTCCTTTTTTTGTTCTGTTTTCATCACCAGAGGAATCTTGGAATTGAAGCTGCAGAATGTCACGTGTGACAGGAAGTACCTTTATGAGAAGCAGTCTGTGCAGCTCAGGGAGAAAGCTAGGTAAGGCATGAGCGTATCGATGCACGCTTCACAATCTGCATTGTCAGCTTTTATAAGCCGTTAAAACATCTCATACCCCGAATGCACAAGAAGAAGAATGCAAAAATCGAAAATCGAAAATCTGCATATTTGACCAGAATCCGTTTATAATGAGCCCAATGGAAGCACAGCCTCAAAGATGACGATGATGATGATGATGCACACTTTAAGCAGAGCCTTGTATGCGTCTCCTCAGGCAGATGCAATCCCTCAAGAGGACGGAGCACGGGTTGACCTCCGCCACCGAGCAGCTAGCGCAAGCGCAGTCTGTCTACAAGGAGCTGCAGTCGCAGGTGATTGTCGGTTCCCAGCATCGGTTTAAAAACATAAACACAGGCGTGGGAACATGCTGAGCTTTGACGTCATGGCGACGGTCATCGGTTCACAGCACCAGAGGCTTCTGCTTTTTTTTTTTTTTTTTTGTCGACAGCTTCCTGTGATTTTTACTGATTGTGACAGTTTTTAAAGACGTTGCGGAGAGGAGAAGAAGAGAGGAAGAGTTACGGGAAATGTGTCGCGAGCACATCTCACGAGCACGCACCTCAGGGAGATCGCACACGCGGCAAAAGCGGACCCGATCAGCAGCGACGGGCTCACGATGAGCCTGTCTGGTTATTTTTTTAAATGGCGGGAGTGACGGCTTTGATCGTAAACTTAACACAGCAAGAGGGGCTGATGGGGCATTGAAGTATCCGCTTCATCTTGAACTTCGGTCTCCTTCGTCTTTTCTTGGGGCGAGCCCTTTTTAAATATGGAGCAGCATCTCTTACGTTACACAAACACAAGCCCACAGAGAGCAGCGTTCCCTGTGCCCCAAGGCATTCCATTTTTTATGAGTTTCTGTGAACATTTCCAAAGCCACCGACTCTCAGAACGACTTCGGGGAAGCTCTGATATATCGTATTAATTATTTTGCAGTCAATGTTTAATGTGGGAATACGCGCCGACAGTTTTGATCTGGAGTTTAATCATTTTCGACTGTGTTACGAGGTTCTCTCCCTCTAATGGACTGCGTCCAAGCATTAGCAGAAAATGCTAATGGGTTCTTCCTTGGAAGCCTTTGACTGCAGGTTTGATTCCACATTCTGACTCGACTTTTTACAGTTGGATGTCGTCTCTAAGAGAGAAGCCAGCCTTCAGCGGAGGATGGAGCTTCAGAAGGAGGTGGACGCGCTCAAAGCCAGCTTTGAAAAGCAGGTGAGGAGACGCCACGTGGGCGGACGCAGCATCATTAGCGGCTATAAGATTTAACGGCTTGTGGTCGGCTTTCTCCTTTTCCGCTGACACCCTTCGATTATAGTAAAGCCGGGAGATTTCTTTCCTTCTTTCTTCCTTGTGTTAAATGTGTGCCCGACCAGTTATCAGTAGCCGTGGAGGAGAGCCAGAAAAAGCAGCAGTACGGGATGATTCAGGGGCTTCTGGGAGAGTCCAACAGCCTCAGAGAAGAACTCCATAACCTCAGATGTCTGACACAGATCAAAGCTGAGGAGAGGGGCCAGAAGCACCGGGAGCTGCTGAGGGCCGAGGTTCAGCACACACACACGCACACACACACGTCAGTTTAAAAGTCTTTATTAGCTATAGACATGCATATTTCACACAAAGACATCAAACAGGAAGTAAACAAGAATGAAAAAGAAAAAAACACAAAATGATTCAAAACACATGCATACGGCGTGAGGTGGGGGGCGCAACCTTCCAAAACGCTTCTGGGCTCCTTTTTTTTTTACATTTTTTGGCCACGTTGGTTCACATAAGCACCAGCCGGGACTATATTCACCCACCCCTGACTCGAGTAAATAATGACAGCCCAAATCTGCAGCGACGGCCTCCAAAATGAGTCTGAGAATTCAGAAAGCTGTTCTCCAGACGACGACTCTGAGATCAGCTCATTTATTTATTGTTTCCTTTTTACGTATTCAGCAGCTGGTGTATATATATATATATTTTTAAAAAAAAGTACCTACACTCCCAAATCTGATTCAGTGTTTTGCGAGCACGCGCACACACACACACGCGCTCACACACACACACACACATGCATGAATGCACTTGCTCAGAAGTGCTGAGAAGTGCTGATGCTGCAGTTTTACCTGCGCAACTCCATCCACAGCAGCTGAACCAGCACATCCAGCAGGAGCTGCTGCAGAAAGACCTGATCATCACGGACCAGAACAAGCTGGACACGGCGTCACGGCGCAGGTGTCACTGCTGATTTCTCTTCTTCTTTCCTCGTCGGGGGCGGGGGTCAAGGGTGTGGTCGGCGTCTATTCCTCTGCATCCGAGGTCAGCCCCTACGTCCACACTGCAGCGAAGGGCGTGGTTTATCGACGTGACTACTGGTTTGTTTTGTTGCTCTGATCTGTAGAACAGCTGGGATAACATTTCAATGAAACTTCTGCACGTGTTGTCAGGGTCGAAATCCATAATTCACTAATTGGTCACACTTCAGCGCTCGGTCCTCGAATAATGCATCTGGCATCGCGCAGTAAAAAAAAAAGCAGACTCTAACAATCCATCATTTTATGTCACAAAAAAACAAAATATAATCTGATGTGGAATCTGCTCCAAAACCTGCAGCGAAAAAAATGATGCATTGTCTCTGCTCCTCGTTGAATGTCCTCTCCCCGTTGAATGTCCTCTCCCCGTTTAGATTGTCCCAGCGTTCCAAGTCGTGCCACGTGATAACGGAAGAAAGGAATAAGTACGTCAAGCTGAAGCAGACCGCCTCGCAGACGATCGCGGAGCTGACGGAGCAGGTCAAGGTGCAGGAAAACGAGACGGAGATCCAGCGCGCCGTCGTCGTCAACAAGGCCAGGTGGATGAAACCTCGGCGTAGCCGAGGAAACATCCTCGGGTTCGGAGAATTCGTTATTACGATTACGTCTTCACGTTTCTGATGTTCCCCTTCCCAGACTCCTCGCAAAGGCTCGCATGAAGCTCTCCAATAGCTCCAAGACCCGGGACAAACTGCGCAACGACATCTCCAAGGTTCAGACGCACACTTAGAAGATCGAAGCAGCCAAAACACGGCGAGAGCCGGAAAGCCTGTATCGTTCAGAAGTTCAAATAAACCGTTATCTTCTTTGCTGTTTTTAAGAATTTACAGGCGTCGTTTTGCATTTTGAAGCAGAAACACACGTTAGCAAACGTCTAATTTGACGTTCCTGCCTTCCCTTGAGTCTACAAATGAATGTTTTTCGTTTCTTATTTAGGTTGCCTGGAAACTCGGTCAGATCAGTCAGGAGTGTGAAGACAACAAATTGGAGTCGACGAAACTCGCGCAAATGATCAACCTCCAGGAGGAGGCCCTTCTGGAAATGAACGCAAAACAGGAAAAGGCCATTCAGCGCCGCCATTTCCTGTATGTCCCTGCCTTTCGGGCCTTTCTCGATGCCGCCTGATATCAGGTTAAATAAAATAATATCCGTGTTGATCGTCTACAGCGGTGCGCAGCTCCTGAAGCAGGAGGAGGTGCTGTTAAGCTACTACGAGAAGGTGAAGGCGCAGGAGGCCGCCATCACTAAGAGCAACGTGATGCTGGAGAGCCTGGAGGAGGAGACGGGAGACCTGCATCTGGCCGTTAACGAGGAGAAGAGACAGATAGACCTGAAGGAGGAGGAGGCGCCCCTGAGGAGAAGGATGGAAGGGGAGATCGCCACGTTGCAGATAGAGGTGGGAAACGTGCATCAACATCCTGAAGAAGCTGACCCACCCTCATTATTGCACTAAAAAAAAAAAAAAAGGTTTTGTGTTTGTCTGCAAGATTTCCCACTTGAATCTTGCTCGGTGGCCCAGAATGGACAAAAAAAAACCCGAAGCCCTCTCAAAATCGTAACTGTGACATGCTATTATTGCGTTCAGTCTGCAGATGCTTTGTTTTGTCGAGGGCGAACCGAGGCTCTCCACGGACGGGCGAGCCAAGAGGCGATGATCTAAACCGAGAGGGACAAACCCAAAGTGCCTCACGCTTGGCAGCGCACAGTGCGACGGGCCCGTGCTGTAGAAGCGGAGGCATCTGACTGACGCATCACAAACGCACACGCCCCGGCCTCCTTTGCCAGTAGCTGCATCATCCTGGGACCGGGCGTGTTGCTGCTCGATTCGCTACGAGAATCCTCGCCGGAGTCGTATTTCATCCATGTTATTTTCCAATCGCTTCCCTCATCGTTGGGTCTTGAATCTTTTCTCCGCTCACGGTTGTCCGGCCGTCCTTCTTTTCGCCGAGCCCTCGAGGCTTCCTGAAAAGGTTCATGTTTCACTGCAAGTATCTATTTCACCACAAAGAGGAGTTCCATCCTCCCTCGCTCTCGCCTTTCCACGGCAGAATGGATCGCCTCAGAATCTCATCCCGACATTCGGAGGTTGACTCTTGCTCTTCTAGCACCACAATAAAATGGGACATTTTGTGGGGGGGGGGGGTTAAGCGGGGTGATATTTCAACAACCACACGATGGGTTGCTGTGAATTCAATGCAGGCATTCCCTCGTGCTCTTCTGGGTGAAGCGGAATTACTTTGGTAATCCCTCAGGCACCGCCTTCACCGCCTTGGAGTTTGTCCAATCGATCGGTTTATAACCTTGAAAACGGTTTGATAATCAGTCGGCTCTCGTTATCGAATGTTAGAAAACACTAAATTATCATGCGTTGATATGGCCGTCATTTGTGTCGGACGGCCATATCATCCGTCCCTCCATCCATCCTTCCCTCTCCTCAGCGTGTAAACAGCAAATCATTTTGTAAATGGCTGTTTTCCCTCGTGCAGCCGTCTGTCTCCCCTGGCTGAAAAATAAATAAATCACCGGCTCTCTCTTGTTGCCCACTTCATTCTCCCACATTCATTTTCTACGTGAATTCATTTTCCACGCAGCTGCCTCTTTTTTTTTTTTATATGTATTGTGCATTTGTATTCATCTGTGACCGGTTTTTCCGTTCATTGCAGAAGCCCAACCCCCCCCACCCCCCCCCGATCTATCTTTGACAAAGATAGATTGGGCCATCTGCGAGACTATTGAAGTTCAATATACTCGGAGGCTTTCATTTGCTCAGAAGAATCTTAATTGCGACAAAATAAACGGAGTTTGTTGTTGAATTCTGGATTTACAGCTTTGTTTCTGCGCCGTTTCATCCCGGATTTCGCCACGATAACTTTATCGGCCCTGTGATGATTTCAAGTCTAATTTTGCTCTTGGATAGACTCATTGGTTTGCTAATATGCAGACCTTCGGGTGATAAATCCTGAAGATATGTAGCTGCTGATGACTTTTAATGTCACATATGGGCTGCAGTTCATTTAGCCCGAGGTCCTGTAGCAGGCAGAGATGGAATTTTGGGCTTTTCGTTGTCAGGAGCTTCAAGACGAGAGTAATTCCGCTGAATAATTCAGGCCAAGTGCGTCCATATCACCTCTGAAATCATTTCTTACTTCTTCTTGTCTAGTTTTCACATCAGTTCCCATTTCTTTTCTTTTTTTAAATCACAGTTGCTCTTTATTTGCCTTCCATCACTTAAAACCCCAAATTTGACCCAAAGCTGACTTTATTTCTCTGCAGAGCAACATTAATTCAGTTTGACGTTTTAATAATAGTATGTGACCTGCTGTAAAACACAATCATAATTTATTCCTCATTTGGGATTTATGGAAAATTCAATGAAGCTCCTCTGCTTACATCTTCTGCTAATTAACCTTCTGATGTGTTTTTTCCTGCTGTTTTTACTTTATTGAACTTTCTGCTTCGCTGATCCCTTCGCCTTTTGTCTCTTTAAATTCTGCTGAACTTTGTCACCTAATTTCCAGAAGCTGTAAATAAATCAGGTCATTGTTTGTCTTTATTGTTAAGCCGGCGTTTTGCCACTGAAACTGAAGAAGTGATTGATTGAGATGAGTGACAAGAAGAACGGTGACAAAGACATCTATTATGTCGTGTTTAAATCAGTTTGAGTCTTGGGGGGGGGGGGGGGTGCTGTACGCTTGTCACACATTGACATGAGCGGCTTCTGATGATGAAGATGATCAGTTCATCTCCGTCGGAAGCTTCAGCCGAGGATGGAAATCTGATTACATTGAAGTTGCGTTCGCTCAAAAAGTGGAAATTTCGGTGTCATTTTTCCGGTTGACATTCGCGGGATGCTGATTTAGAGGCGCCGCCTGACGGGGGAAGGCATTTCAAGGACAAAATGATCTTCTGTGTTCACCGGGAAACTTTAAATATGAAACCATTCCTGCTTTATTTTCGGATGTTGTCAGGCGTTCCCCCCCCCGTTAAACTCTGAAAGCAAAACGATTGGCTGAAGGGAACACGGAAGGAGAATGGGCTGTTTTATTTTATTGTGTTGTTGCTGTGATTGTTTTCGGTTCCACGTGATCCTGGGTTTGCAGCAGATTCCTTGAGAACACCAACCCGCCCCGTCGGCCAGGCCTGATTCCTATTCCTCTACATCTCTCGCCTCCCTCTCACTCCGTCTTTCTTGTCTCTTATCTCTCCCTCTTTTCCTCATCTGTGGCCTTGGTGCCGTCTTCGCTTTGCTCTTCCTCGCTTTATCTTCTGCGCTCCTCGGCCTTTTATCGGCCTCTCTGTAGATCGCCTGCACTCCTCATCTCGGCCTCCGCTTTTTTTCGCCCGGCGATTTGGTCGCTGTCGGTTGTGCCGGCCTCTCAATTGATCACGAGGCGTTAAGGGAGAGGCTCAACATCCGGGAGTGACTTGTCTGTTTGCATGAGAGCCCCCCATTAATCTCCTCAGTGATGGGATTAAAAATGGGAAGCGTCACCTTGTTCCATGCTGTCTTTCCAGTCTGACACGTATAAACACACACACACACACACACACACACACTTGTTTTGTGTGGTTGAGCTGTTGTTTCATAAGCCGGGTCACGCCTGGCCAGACCGCCCGTGTCCAACATTTTTCCACACCTTGTTATCCCCCCTCGGCTTCCACTCCTCTCTTTCCTCTCTGCTGTCTCTCCAACAACTTCTGCATATTCCGTTTTTTTTTTTTTTTCATGCATCAGTGCCAGCGCTTGGCGTTGAAGCGGCTTCACAATTCGCAGCTTCATTTTTAGCTCGTATCCGTGACAACATACTGAACATTACGCGGCCGCAGACACGAGTTCTCATTTCGTTTTTCTATGTGACCTTTTTCTCTATTCCTTCATCTGATTTGTTTTTTGCCCCCTATTTGCGTCCCTACTATGGTCGCCGTCATGCTTCCTCGATCAGCTCAGCTTTCTGCAATTTTATTTTTTGCATTTACGTCACTGAAATTACTGGAGCTAGAAAGTAGCAGCAAGATAAATGCTGATGGTGTCGAGACACGGTGGTGGCGGCGGTGGCTAATGGGTCTGCTGAGTGTTCTCTCAAGTTGATAGAACATTAAAAAAGAGAAAAATGGGAAATATAAGAATGAAAATAGCCTCCTAGCGTTCCTCCTGCTAGTAAATGTATCCGGATCAGAGGAGGATCTGATGGATCTTATTCCTCCAGAAGGTGTGGCTGTACACCCGGCCCCTCCTCCTCCTCCTTCATCGTTTGCATTTCCACATTGCATCATTTACGCTGACTTCACACACCCCCCCCCCCTCCCCGTGGGGAACAGCCGCTTCTCGCTGCAGCGATTGCATCGAGTGCATTTCTCTCCTCGTGGAACGCCTGCATGCACATAACCATTTTAAATCCTGCATTCTGGTGGTCTCTGGCTTTGCAAGTCTTCTCTCCCGCCTTTGTTGGCGTGCTTTGCTGCATTTCTTTTGCTGCGCTCCTGCCAAAAGGCCCTCGTCACCGATTGCAGCGAGACTCTTGGCTAAAGGCCTGGATCTAGAATGTCTGTGCTGCCGCCTCGCTTCATTTTAATGTCTTCTCTCGGCCCCTTCCTGCCCTTAGTCTCTCTCCCCGCTTTAAACTTACCATCTTCCTGCTTTCTTGTGTATCCTTACCTTCCCTTCTATTTCTGTTTCAAAGGTTTAGAATGTTTTTGAGAAACAAAACAAAAGCCTGTTCCTTCGAGAGATGCTGAGGCATTTTAAATCTCTATTTCTTTTATCACATTCTTTCCAGTGACTTCTCAGCTAGTGGAAAGCAGCTCCCATATAGCCGCTGAGAAATGTTGTCAGTCGTTTTTTGTTTTTTTTAACTCCCCAGTGGATTAAATATCTTAAATGACTCAAGGAAAAGATTCTCCAACGTTTCATTACCAAACTTCAATGGCAGTGACAGGAAATTACAGATTCCTTTATCGTATTTACAGACTTTTACTGTATGTTTTTGCTTTTGTTTTGTGTGTGTTTGCAAGTCTCTCTCTTTTTTCCTCAGTTGGCAGAGGCCAGCGATAAAACCCTTGAAAGTCTGAATCGAGTCGTTGAATATAAAGAGCTAAAAGGTGAAGACCCCTCCGGTGCTGAACTGGTTAAAAGGATCGAGAAGGTACACGACACGACGCAGAGTTTACACGCGTGTGTGTGTGTGTGCAGGCGTCACACGTTAGCATGCATGCGTTTAACCTGGACTTTGTCTCCGTGCATGAAAGCTGGAGGTGAACCTAGCCGACAGAGAGATGCAGGTCCTGGAGCGAGAGCTCCTTGTGGACCAGGTGACCCGGCTCGCCCAGCCTCTCAGCGAGCAGCTGGAGACCTGCCGACAGGACAGACTCTCAGTGGCGAAGAAGGTAGATAACAGGATGCACAGAGGAGGAGCCTTTCCTCTGCGACACGCGCGTGCTGCTTGAGGAGCATTAGGAGTTCACCGAGCATTACGATTTCCTCTTCCTCCCTCCTTCTCCCTCCTTTTCTCTCTCCTCCGCTATCTGTATTCCTCCCGCAGAGCATTTACAGAGCCTGGAGAATTAAGTGCATCGCATATACGATACGAGAGAAATGATTGAAAGATGCCGTAAAAGCCAATAAAAAAAAAAAAATCAAATTAAAAGGTCTCCTTAATAAGATTCTCAACCTGTGTTTGTTTCCTGCGTGAACCTAATCTCTGTGTGTGTGTTTGTTATCGGCCTCCAGTTAAACGAGCTGCGAACTCAAGTCATGGACACCAACCGCCACTTAATGGCCGTTTCTGCAGAGCTCTCCATGAAGCAAGCCGCGGCGTTCACTCTGCAGGAAGAGATCAAAGAGAAAGAGCAGCAGGTCAGATCACGTTTGCCTCCATTTTAACGGTGACGTGACCCGTTTCCAGGCACAGCTCGAAAACAGATCGAGCCCCGCAGAGTGAAACGAGTGACGGGAATACAAAGTGAACGGTTTTTCGCACTGCCCCTGTGTTTCCAGGTGGACAGATGCCAGCAGCAGCTGGAGCAGGGCCTGCCGCCATGCCCCGAGGTCGAGGAGGAGTGGAGGAGGATGCTCCGGGACAAGACGAGGAGACAGAGGGACAAAGAGGAGAGGGTAAATAAAAACACGGCGCACCGGTCAGAGATTGATTAAAACCACTGAGAGGCGAGAAAAGAAGACGGAGCGACAGTGTGGAGCAAGAATCCATTAAGATACTGGCCGCGTGTTCACGCCCTCGGATGGATACACCCAAGGAACCAGACAGGAAGTTGAATCATTTTCACCACATACACAAGACAAGACAAAACAGTCTGCAAACATGCAGGGGATCAGCTTCATCTGAAACCAGTCTGGCTGTCTGCAGCCTGGTTCTCGTTATGCTGATCTGTATTTCCTCATCCGCTCTCGTCCTGCTTAAAGCCGCTGGCCCAAAGCAACGCAAGCCAAACACCCAAATATATGTGGAAGCCGCACTGCTGGCCGGCACGTGTGTATGTATATATATATATATATATATAGATATTCTGCTTTTGGGTTCAGTGTTACTCAAATGTCAGATCCTGATAACAGGAACAGGTTCTTACCACTTTTACGTATTTGCAGTTACGTCCCTCCTGGCCTTGTGTGCGGTCCTTGGATCGCAGGCCAGCGGGACACACTCTTCATATGCATGAGAAAATCGGTGTCTCTTTGAAGTCTCAGTGAGATTTAGGCTCGGTTCATTTGCATGCCGTTGCGTGGTGAAAGTCAAAGAGGACTGTAAGTGTCGCGAGGGGTGCGTGCAAAGCCGTGCAAGGTCCAAATCCATTTTGTCAGTATTCCATGAGCCATATTTTATTTATTAAAGGAGGAACGATAAATGTCCCCCTTGTTTTTTAGGATTGAGAATGTGTTTTCTAAAAGGGTTACCTCTGCAGCTCATATGAAATGAATGGATTTGGATGTTCCGTGTGTGTGTGTGTGTGTGTGTGTGTGTGTGTGTGTGTGTGTGTGCAGCTGGCTGAAGAAGAGGAGTGGAAACAGCTTCCCAATGGGGAATACACCACAGCAGAACCCCGCCCCAACGCGTACATCCCCCAGACGGACCCGCTCCCTCTGCCCAAACCTTACGGGGCCCTGGCCCCCTTCAAACCCTCCCAGCCAGGAGCCAGCATGAGGCACATCCGTAAACCAACGCTCAAACCTTTGGAGCTGTAGAAACACCGAAGAGCCAAAGCAAAAACAAAGGAACATTTTATTGCATTGAGTATCTCTCATCGCTGTCACACACTCATGAATCTGTCTCCACCGCTCACTTCTTCATGCGTCCTCTTCTGTTTCATGCGTTTGTGTCTTTATACCACTTGTTTTGTTGTTTGTGGTCTGCATCTGCTTGTAATTTAGTTCCTATGATTTTTTTTTTTTTTAGCGGCTGCTTTGTTCACATCATTTAGTCGCAGTAAACACTGAAGTCTGTGCCGGATTGTGGAAGGGAAGAAGAAAACACTGGGGAGTTAAACTATGTTTGTGTCTGTATCGTTACATCATGCCCACCGACACAAAGTTGTGTATTTATTTCTGTACTTAGCAACACACCTTCCTCTGACATTAATTAAATTCTTCTCTCAAGGACATTGGAATATTTCCTCAGTATTTTTCCTCTCTGGTTCCCCGTTCGTCCTTCCCGCTTGTAATCTTCCGTTGGGTAAAGTCTGAACTGATGATTGTCAAAATAGAAAAATAGGAATTGAAATGACGAGGAGGAACTTTAGAGACTCCAGAGTCGATGGCCAGACCCAAAACAGAGTTAGTTTTTAAACAGGTGATATCATGACTCGGCATGTGGCAAGGGCTGAGTCATTGTGTGTGTGTGTGTGTGTGTGTGTGTGTGTGTGTGTGTGTGTGTGTAATCATCTGCTGCAAGCTGATGGTGAGAGCTGTCAGGTAAACTTGACTGCTCACTGATGGTGCTTGTTAGCCGGCTACTAACGCCGGATGCATAGAAGAGTGTGGAGGAAGCAATCGAGGGATTTATTCTGAAGGACAGGAAGTCCGAAGAAAATAAATGAACCCATTTGAGACCAAGGAGGCAAAACCGAAGGTTAGGCATGATTGTGTCATTTCCTGTCGATGCAGGTGTGTCGAAACATGCATGACGGATGTGCTCTTTGTTAGCGTGACTCACACGACTTGTAGTCCAGAATCTAAGAATCCACTTCCTCCCTTCCAAGGACTCTTACGATCCGATTTGTGCGACTTTGCCAGTCGAGATCATTTCCTAATTTACCTCGAAGGCCCCCGCCGTGAAACCGGCTTTAAATATTTTCAGCGTTCAAGAGAAAGTCGTTGGCGAGCGAAGCGTCTGTCGCCCGAAAGCATTTCTCAAAAGTATGGCGGTGAGAAAAGAAAAGAAAAGGCAGAACACAAATTAAACTTCAAATAAAATATCTTTATTTACGCAGAACCTTTCTTCCCGAGATCAGTCATGATGGAGGGCAAAAGGGCAGATTCATGCCAGACCTCCAGGAAGAAATGAGTCGCGGCGGCCTTTCCCTTTTTTTTTTCAGATCCAGATCTTCTTCTGAGGCATAACGGACTTTGAAGTCTGTTCCTTTTGGAACGTCCGATGACGCCCGACATCCGGCCTGCTCGTGGATGACGAGATCTTTTGGTCCGGATCAAATCGGAGACGTCGTTGCTGCGGCGGAAATGCGAGTCCCAAATGGAAGGCTGCTAACAGCTATTGATCTCCACTCAGTACGGAAAACCGGTCTTCCCAAATTGAATTAAATGATCCAACTGTGTCGCCTGGCGGGAGGTACTTTTGTTTTAGCTTCTGCTGTCCCTCTTGCATCACTTCTTATTTTACCCCCCCCCCCCCCCCCCCTTTCTCACATCTATTTACTTCCATCCATCTTGCTTTCGGCCTCGTTCGTCGTCAAGCGGTTGTTTGAGGGCTCCGCCTCTCAATCTCGCAATTCATCTTTCACTTCTCTCCCTCCAGCCTCGCCTCGCGGCCCAGTCGATGATGACTGCTGCCCCCCCCCCCAGCATCCCTCTCTAACCCCTCATTTCTCCTCATAGCCCAGCAGGATCCTCGTCTGCTTCAGCGCCGTCTCCTCCACGAACCTGGCGTCCACGTTCTCCTGCTCCTCAAAAGGGTTCGGAGCTGCGAAAACAAGGAAGACATTTTCCTCCTCGCTCCTCTTGTTTTGCTTCGACCGCATAGACACACACATTCTGTCGTAATCCTTCAAAACCAGACACACACTCTCACACACACACACGCTACCTCGATCCTCGATATCAGAGAGTTTTTTTGCCAGGTAGCTCAGAGGAAGAAAGTCGGTGGTGAAGCCTGGCTTGTCTCTGTCGGCGAACGTAAATCCCTGAGGAGGAAGGAAAGGCAGAAACAGGAACTTAATTGTGCGATTGTTCCGGAATATGCAGTCAAAACGAAATCTGCAGCTAATCCTGAAACGGCTCGTTTCCTTTAATGGTTAAAGTTGGCTGTTATATTCTTATGGAGCATTGCACGAACACAGGAAGTGGACTGACCCCGACTCCGACGTGTGACTCGGCGTGTGTGTTGTTACCTTGCTTTTGATGCGCTTCTCCAGCAGTGACTTGACATAATCTCTGGAGATGGAGGCCGAACTGACGGGATGATCCCACATGAGGCAGATCCTGCGCCCCAAAGGCTGCGCAAACGAACACCAACAAAAACAAACGTTTTGCAGGTAATGCTTGATTTTGTTTTAAATGGCTCCACAAATTGTTTCAGAATCTTTTTATCTCGATTCCACTTTTCCGGTGTGATCCAATCTGTTTTTTGTTTTCACCTCTTAACAAACACTTGCTTTTTAACTGGCCTGATCTCTAACATAAAGGTTTACTAGGATGCATCACAGACTGTTGTGTGTTCAGATCTCCTACTTCCTCTGTCTCTGGAATCATGTGTGTGTGTGTGTGTGTGTGTGTACCTGCTAAATCGCTCCTGCCTGCCAGATTTATCCGACTAAAAGTCTGACGGGCAGGAAGCGGAGCAGGAACACAAAACACTCGACATTCCTCTGATCACAATGTGGATGAAACACACACACATACACATACACACACACACAGGTAGAAACATCCTGTACACACAGGAACACGTGGAATTGACACGAGAGTTAGGGACACACTCGGAGTCGGTACCTACGACACACACCAGAGTGCTTTGTGATTGGCTGGAGGGGGCCTAGAGGGAGAGGAGGCCTAAAATAACTCTTTAATTGGACCAGAATGGGAAGTTTGGGGAGAGAACCATTCGAGAAAAGATCAAAACACCCCCCCCCCCCCCTTCTCTCACTAACGGATGGTATTATAATAGCCTCATGCATCGTCTTACTTCCTGTATAGTTCAGCTCCAAGCTCAACTCTTGGACGCTCACCACGCCATCATTCGGATGGCTGACGGCGACTAGCGAGGGCTGAATGGGTTCCTCTATGTTTCAAACTCATTTAAACTACTGCGTAAAAACCCCTCGCTTTGACCACACACACGCTGGAACGCGCCGCAGAGGTACCTCAGGGAGTCTCTTAAGTATGCAGAACTTCAGTCTCTCGTCGGTGCCGCCATTGTCCAAATCTGAAAGACGAAGAGGAAAGGAAGAGACGGGTGGATAACGACTCTTCTGAAGAAAAATCTCGCACGGGAGGACACGGAAGGCCAAGCCGCGCTTTCCCTTTGTTGCACGTCGAAGCTAATTGCTCAGAATTCCCTTTTGCAGACATGAGAAATTCATTTGAACTCCAGAACCGATTCTTTCGATTTGCATTTCCCCCGATGCAAAGCATTAGAAGGGGACGCTTCCCTTTATCAGTTCTCAAAAAAAAAAAAAGGAAACCCAGCTGACAGCCGCTGAGATACTTTGACCCGGCGCCGCCAAGGTGCTCCAACCCCCCCCCCCCCCCCCCCGCCAAAAAAAACAAGGTTCTCGGAGATGTAATTCATCAAGAGTGTCCCGGGAATCCAGCCTGTCTCCGGGTGCATCGTTAGACGGAGCACAAAAACCACCTACAGCGACTTCCCAAAATGTGGGTGAGCAGACGATGAACTCGGGAGCTCGTCCCAGATTATTAAACTCCTTTCATAAAACTTTCCTCCCGTATACGTCCCAAACTATTAGCGCCATGACTGCAGCTGCTGCACCTCGTTAGCGCCTATACCGTCGAGACGTTCCTCAGCTCTAGCAGAAGTTAGCAGCCATGCTTAGAGGTGCGATCCCCACATTGCTCATGCAGCAGCATCGGATCGGAGTTTTAATTTGCCGTACGCTAATGAAAATCCGGGCTAATGACGCTGCACTAAATAGCTGACGGGCGGAGTTGGGATGTCCGGGGTTTGCAGGCTGGGCTGTACCAAACTTGGTAACTTTTCCTGGGACGCAATCCAGACGGATCCTCCCCAGAGGGGCCAATAGCATAAAAGTACGTGTGTTTTTTTCATGCAAAAACCTTTTACTGTGTCTCCGTGAGGCTTTTGTGCGTGCGATTCCCACCTGTCATGAGCCTGGACACGAAGGTTTCAGTGAGCTGCAGGACTCCGTGGTCGACATACTGCAAGAAAGTGTGATGGGGAAGGCAGCGGAGAGCCAACGCCGCCGACAGCGTGTGAAAACCTGGACAAGAGAAGCGTCTATTTAAAGCTTCGGTAAGCCCAATCTCCATTTCTGCAGCCGTGTGCACGTGGCGCTCGCAGTCATTCGGTGTGAGCACGCATTCAGACTCTCCAGCCATGCTGGCAGTCGTGTGAGCGCTGGAAGAGCTTTGAGCTAAATGCTAACGCGTGCTACATGAACCCCAGGCTCTGGATCGACTCCGAAATGGAATGGCTCCTTCCCTGCTGTACGTTCTGCCGCCCGGCAAGTTTTGTGAACATTCATATGTGTGTGTGTGTGTGTGTGTGTGTTTGTGTTTGTGTGGACGGTACCCGGTGGGAGGGGCAAACAGAGACCCTTCATAGCTTCCAGGATCCGAAGCGTGAAGTGAAGCACGGACCACTCGGCTGGACTGGCCCGCTGCGTGCTGGAACACGGATACACACAAACAGAAATATTTGGATGAGAATGTGAAGTGGGGTCACCTACAGTTTGCATTGCATGACCTTAAACACGCACACACACACACACACACGGCGGGGAGAGGCTACTCACAGGCAGAAAACCCACGGGTCGAGTTTGTGCTTCAGCCAGACTGACTCCAGCATGTGCCTGATGAGCTCCAGCTAAACACAAACACAAACACGCAACCGTTAGCGCTCCGGAAAGGAGTCACAACCTCCCCGGGAATCCTACACGACACAACCATTCCCGTTCGGCCGTTCGGCACGCCTGAAAAATGTGAGATTTAGACATTTCTGCTTCCATGACATTTTCTTAGTGGAAATTCTTCTCTTTTTTTTTTTATCATCACTTCCCTCTTTTTCACCCCACTTCCCATTTTCATTTCCAGAAGCACACGCTCCCACCCGGCCGGCATCGTTACACCACGCATGTGTCAGCATCCGGGATCATTCCGATTCACCTGACGCTCGCAGAGCTTTCCTGCCGCACGCTGGGACACGCAGACACAAATCTGCACTGTGGAATAACAGGAAGAAGATCAGCCCCACTCACATCCTGAACACCAGTGGGATGCCCTCCGCAAAACCCCCGGCAGCGGCGTCCTCCGCTGACCTCAGGGTGGGAATTCCAATTAGCATCACTTTGCGTAACGGACAGGACAAATGGAATAACAAATTTGACTTTTTCCCCGCAGTTTCATTTTTAGACTTTCATGAAAAACGGCATGATGATAAGAAGAAGAAAAAAACGTTATATTTTAATTGTAAATCAATTTTGATTATTCCCAATACACCAATTCTTTGCTATATATATATATTTTTTTACATTATGTCTTTTTGTGTTTATTCATTGTTTACAGGCTTGAACAGGAATGCCCGATCTCACTGCGAAACTGTCTGAATCAATCTTAACATTCTAAATTGACTGTTTAATGTACTTTAAAGTTATTCTTAAAACAATGAAAGCGAGTGATTCAAGTTGAATTGCTTTCCTATCTAAATGACACATGTTGTGCTGCTTGCTGATGTAATCTGGGCCTCTGTGGATCTGTAAAAAAACAAAAAAATAAATCCGCACAAAACAAGTGATTTAAAGCCGCGGATTCCTCCCTGTGTGACTTACTATTAGAGCGAACTCTGGAGTCAGCGGTTCGTCTTAATGAGCCCCGGCACGACAGAGAGACTGGGTTTACTCAGCGGGGGCTCCCTGTTGAGTCAGACTTTTAATAACCTTGGGTATAGAATAACTTTTACGCATAATTAAAAAGGATTTCAAGCTATTTCACTCCGTTGCATTAGCTTTTTTTTATTTGTGCCTTAAATGATTCATATTTTAGCTATTAGCGGGCCGTTCCTCACTCTGACATTGTGAGAAGGGAGGAACGCTCCTCGTTTGTCTGCGAGCAACAGGGGCGGAGGAAATAAGTAACCGTGACGATAACGGGCTGCATCATGGCAGAGGTTCTCCGGCTCTTCAGCGCTTGTGATATATTTCAGCCCAACTTCCCCCCCGTCTCGACGCGGCTATTAGTCTCAACAAGCTCTGACGCGGGGGCGAGATGTTCTTTATGTGAAACGGCACCGCCCTGAGTTCCTACAGCGCGACTCAGCTCGAGTGGCTCGGCTGTCCCTTTGGTGAAAAAGTCCCTGAAGGATCCTAATAGGTCCTTCTGAGTGACTTTGTTTCAATAAGTCCGGCTCCAGGGGAATTTCTTTCACAGTGTTCTCCATGATTTTTGAGGTTAAAGTCGCAGGTTGGCTGGATCCTCCCTCGGCGCCGATCCTCTGAGAACGGGGAGGATCTCTTTGCATTTGCAACGACACAAAGGTCCCCAAACTGCATCCTGCTTTCTGTCCTGCTTTACCCTCGGCCGGATTTAACGCTGCTGCATTGGTATACGCTGTGTGTGTGTGTGTGTGTGTGTGTGTGTGTCCACTTTCAGCGGGGCTCCTAGCTGGGGAGACATTTTACCTCCCGGGAATAGTAAAGACTTACTTTACAGAACCGAGTGCCTCAAGAGCATCTGCCAAAGGTCTGTGGCAGGATCGAGCCTCATTTCACGCGGCACATCGAGAGCTCGCGCAGAATGCAAATCTGGGAAAGCCATCCTAGGAGCTGGAGAATCTGCTATTCGTGCAGCGAATGCATCCTAGTGCCTCGTTGAGCAGCAAGAAATAGGCAGCTGAGCAAAACATCCGAATCAGCTTAATTGGACACACACCTGTTTGCTCTCACCTGGTGAGAGGAATGCATTTTAAAGCTCAGGATGCTAACGTTAGCCGCCAAGGTGAGCAAAGAATAAGGGTAAAGCGGGGCAGGGGGGGGGGCATCTGGTTTAAAACCAGAACCAGATGTGGACCCTTAATCCGGAACAGTCGATACAAAAAGACGAATTTTCTCGTCTCACGTTTACGACCAGGTGGCCTGGGACGGTACGGCGTTTGGCACCATTGTTCTAGATGCTACTGGGATGCAGGGGTAAAACACACACACGCACACACACACGCACACACACACATATGCATTGCACCAACCAATTTGGCGACATAGTTGACAACCAGCAAATCAATCTTCTTTTTCCCCAGTCGAGGCAGGTGCCTGTTGAGATGCTCGCGTAGCTTGTCAACTGTCTGCGAATGCAAGAAGAAAAGAAAACCCGTGCTGGTTATAATCTCGGTGTGCACGGAAGTGTGCACGGGAGTGTGCGTGCTTGTGTGTTTTTAGCATTCTTTGCCTGTGCTTTGCCGGGTCAAATTGAGTTCACCTCGAAAGTTTCCCCCTCCCCCCCGACCAATGTCTCCAAAAATTGATTTGACCACGGAGACGAGAGAACAGAGGAAGGACAGGAGAGGAGATCTACAAACATGAGGGTTGGAAATGAGCTCAGGAATAAAGGCGGTGTAACTTTGACAGAATGACGTGACATGCTTTGTGGAGAGGAGGAAGGGAAATGGAAGAAGGGGTAAAAAAAAAAAACAATTATTGAATGGGAATAAAGAGAGAGAGAGCGCCGGTAGCATCTCGCCACCTCATCTTCATCCTTTATGGGATATCAAAGCGGGAACTTTATCTCAAAGGCGACGATAAAAGCTGTGGCTGATGTGTTTGACTGTTTTAGTTTCAGCTCCCCACACTTTGATTTTTTAGAGACAGTTGAAGGATTTGACACTCTTTGAAATATTGTGTTGTCATGGCGATTCATCACCAGATCTCACACTCTCTCTTTTAAGAGATTAATTTTAAAGCTGCTTTATGCAAAGTGTGTAGGAAAGCGAGGGCTCTGTGCATGCCGTCGTGTTAGCATGCATTAGCCTAGTCTAGCATGAGCAACAGACATTTATTTGTACATAAGCTGCAATGTAATATTTGATAACTGCGACACTGAAATTTTAAATAGAATCAATAAAAGTAATAGCAATTGGATTTTTTTATTTTTTTTTAGCAGGTTATGCTTTAGCAGCATTGAACAAGACGCTTCCTGTTCTCGCTCTCTCTCACCAGACCGATGAGCGCCCTCTGTTGGTAGTCCTCCTCCTGGAACAGTGGCACCAGCTTCTTATCTGGAGGAGACCGGGAAACGGTGAGAACTTGTAGATAAAAAGAGACGGCTGATGCATCCTGCTGTGTGTGTGAGAGAGAGAGAGAGAGAGAGAGTCTGCATGTATGATATAGATTATTTTTTTCGTCTGCTATTCAAAAGGTGAATCCTGCTCCAACTCCATAAAGTGCGGATGAATTATTGCGTGCCTGCATGCTAAAGCACCCACCGTATTTTCTTTAAACACCGAAGCTGGCTCTTTGATGTTACAGTAAAATACGCTGCCGATATAAATAGTGTTCACGGGGCACGGCGAGCAGACGGGCGGTGCCAGATTCACGGCGGGCCTGCAGTTCAAAGTTATCTACGGTTTTAGATTTACACGTTTTAGACAAGTGGCTGATTCTGAACAGGAAGGCATGAGGTGAGGGGGGGGGGTTATAGCCTTGTCCTCTGCACTGGTTCCTTGCTTTTATTTATTTCTTAAATGCATTAAAATCTAGTTTGATATTGATTTTGGAATGGTTTATCAATATTCATTGTTCTCGGACGTTGAATCCTAACGATCCTGGTTGACTGATCAGTTTATGCTCCATCGATTCTCCCCCCCAAAATTGACACACCCATTCATGTTCCCTTCAGAATCAGCTGGAATAACTTTTGTTACTTGACTTTACAATCAACTCAAGCACTTTGCTAAATTCTGGCTACATGCTAACATACCACAAAGATAAATGCGATACCTGCTTGAAATTTTCATGTTGTTTTCATGAAGAAATTCGGTGGTGAGATCGAGACCCCCACCCTACATGAGTGTGTCAAATTCCATAAACATCGGTCAATAATCAACCGAGCTATTGAGGAACAAATGTTTTGACGCTCCATTGACTGCAGCGCTACCAAATATTTCATTGATCCGGAATCTCTTCTGGATCATCAACAAAAATGTAATCATCCATTCCTGCAGTTTTTAGCTCCACATAGGCTCCGCCTCCGTGATGCTTACACTCCTTGTGTGTGTGTTGTGTTGTGTTGCGTTGCATCTATGAGATTTATGAATGCAATGCGTCCAGTGCGCTTTTGTCGTCTTACCGAGACGCCAGGTGTCCACCATTGATAGAACTCTGCAAAAATAAGAAAAGCTTTGTGTGGAAAAAAAAAACAATCCCTCCAGCCTGCATTAGAATAAGAGTCTTACTCTCATTCTAAGCCGCCCGCGTGCAGTCAACAGCAGAAATAGACATTGCGAGAAGGTGCCAGAGTTCGTCCTGGGGAACAGCTGATTATGAACCGGAGGCTTTTTTTGGTTTGATCTCCGCCGCACAATGTTGTGCTTAATTCAGGGAAATATTACATCAGCAAAGCGCGTACGATATTTTAATTCATAGATATTTCCATGCTTGCAGCCTGGTAACAGGTGATTCATGCACATCATCAGAGAAAGCAGCAGTGGAAGGAAGCCAAAAGTGAAAGACGGTTCCATCCCAAAGCGAGCCGAGCCTCCGAAGCCAGCGGTGAGCGCTCTAATCACGACCAGACATCTCTGCTCTTTTTTATTTTACTCCGGTAATCGAATCGGAACTGTCTTGCCTTCCACAACTCTGCTGCACATTTGTATTCACGATGCCTTGTGTGGAAGCAAATATTCATCAAGGTTCCCAACGGGTCTTGAGAATGAATAAATGAGTTTGTATTTGGCTGCGAGACACAAAGCAATCTGATGACGTTTTGCATAATATA
Source organism: Brachionichthys hirsutus (assembly GCF_040956055.1). Taxonomy (NCBI): domain Eukaryota; kingdom Metazoa; phylum Chordata; class Actinopteri; order Lophiiformes; family Brachionichthyidae; genus Brachionichthys; species Brachionichthys hirsutus. Next base: position 6,288,751 of record NC_090918.1, read on the forward strand.
TTTTTCCTGTGTTACAGTTCATTTGTCAAATAATTCTACCTCAGAATTAGTCTGAGTTTGACAGCCAAATCACATTGAACATAGTTGCAAATGCGAGCGCAACCCCTCCTCCGAAGCTTCGCGTAAAGAAGAAGAACCGCGTAACCTGCAGTTCATTCCTCTGTGCCTCAGAGCTTTATTAGTATTAATCCACAGCTGAAAATAGTCCACAACAAATGCGCCATTACCGTCTAACGTATTGTTATTATTTGCCTCAGTCGTGCCTCCTCTGCCCCCTTCAGGGACTGTGTCTGAACTAATGTCCTCATTCTAAACAAAGCTCCAGTGGAGGGCAGACCTACTTCTTTGCGTTCTCCTCCACGTGTTGCAAGAGCCAGGATGGTGCCTTCTCAGACCTCTGGGGGGGGGGGGGAGCACGAACCGTCATGGGCGTGCTGGAAATACTACTGGCATCAATTAGCTTAATCCACTCTCACCAGTTTATCCCAGTCGGCTTGGATGTGTGAGGTTCTGTATCTGGGGTTGGGAACGGCGTTCAGGTATATCGTCCTCTCCGTGTTCCACTGCAGCTCTGACCAGAAACCCTGAGGACTTCTGGCCTACACACACACACACACACACACACCCAACAACACAAGGACATTGCCTCGAAAGAATTGAGGATAGTTGCATCTGAATTGTACACGGGTAGGCAAAAAACACAAAGCTGCTCAGTGCAATAAACCTACCTTTCCTTTGAACAATGGTTCAGTATGCGGCTCAGTGGTGCACGACACGCCAGGGATCTCCAGAAGACACGCCGATGCCTTCCCGAGTACAAAAGATGCATTGAAGTCTCAGCGAGTTACGTGCACGCCAGAAAGAAATAGAACTGCAAGCATGTCCTCTTTTGCATTCACATCCATATACGGTATATGGCTGCTTGTTTATTTGCCTATGGCTGAACGCAGGTGGAAGGAAGTGTGTGTGGTGTGTGTGTGTGTGTGTGTGTGCGCGCGTGATACCTTCTTTTCAAACACAGCTGAGTGAGGCAGGACTTTATCCAGGCAGAGAGACTTCTCATAGCTTATTCTGTACAGCGAGGCTGAGACAAAAGAGAAAGAGCCCAGTCGCATTTTTAAAATGACAACGTAGGCCACAAATGAGACGTTTCAAACCGATGTGCAGCTCGTAAATTTTATATGAATGCCATTACTTGATTTGATTATCTCCGCAAAACATATTCCAGTGGACTTGTGGCTGCAAAATCGATAAGAAAGCTATACCAAATACCAAGTATTTTTCCTCGTATCAGATCTCATGCAAGATCCTCTGTTTTTAACTGAAGAAAATGTAAAAAAGAACAAAACGTGGAAAGCTATCATTTCCCAGACATTAAACTGTCCAAGCAGGATGTCCAAATCCCAGAGACTTTATTTCCTATCAAAAAATTATGAAAAAAAGCATCCAACCTGACTTCAAATTGTCCCGCTAAATATCAAATGTCTGAAAATGACAAATGTGCATCCTCCGATCCAGAACTCTAAGAGCCTTACATCCTTCATTGAGTTTCGTTTGGACAAAATGTAAGCAGTCGACAGGAAAGGCGAGAGGAGATACCCCCCCCCCCGCCGGGAAATTATATTATGAGACTGACCGAGAATAAACTCCTGGATCTGATCAAAAGATTCAAAGGCGTTCATGTTGTCACACAGCCATTCAATAACCTGGAGGGGAAATAGAAGCACACAGGAGACAGATTTTATCTTATTGCTAAACTTTGCCGCTCATTGCATAATTTTCTAGTTTGAATCTCAGTGAGGCTTTGTAGTAGTTAAAGAAATGAAATAACAATCACCTAATTATTAGTCAGAATGCAAAAAAAAAAAACGTATGCGAGGCGTCCATTTTTCGAGTCCTTGCTGCACTAATGAAGCCGGTGGAATCACAATCACCTCTCAAGAAAGAACTCGGGAAATATCAGCACAGTTGGAGCACCTTTATTTAAGTGTACTTACTAATAGTGTGAGTCACAGTCGGTGCTTTGCCCTATCCCCCCAAAAAATCTGTCCCTCTTTTTTTTTTTTTTTTTTTACATCATTTACCCAGCAGCATATCTGTTTTTTTTGGGGGGGGGGGGGGGGGGGGGGGGGGTCACACATTAAGGGATGCCCCTCAATGTGTTTTTTCTCTCAACTGATTTGTCAAAATGTTTATTGGCCGGAGGTCGCCGACCGGCCCATTTTAAACTTCAGACATGAAAATATTATCTTGCAGAGGCAATCACTTTCTATTCCCTTTGATCTGCAGCCATTTTTGGTACCACTTCTTATGACTTTTCGGGATCTGGCTCCCAAGATCCTTCCTCACACTGGTCTCCTCCTGTTCTCCATGGAGCTCAGCCTCACTGGAGGTTCCAGAGTCCTCCATTTGATAAGGCATGGTGAGCTCTTCCTCCCGTTCCGGACCCAGGTGAAGCAGGAGCTTCTTCGGAGCGTCCTTGGTGACGGTCATCGCCATCTCTTTTTTGTGGTGAACTTTGGCCATCTCCGCCTCTTTTAAGAGAGCGAGTTTCTCCTTCTTGAGCTGGACACAATCGTCATCCGATAATTTCAGAGCAACACAGAGGCTAGCGATCGCTGCACTGAACGCCTCAAAGTCTGTTTGCTTGTCCGCCCGCAGCTTTTCCACAGCCTGCTTATTGAGGTACTCTTGTTCCTGCGTCGTCTCCCAACTCTCCTTCAAGCGAAGCCGGAGCTCCTGCAGCGCTGCCTTGGCGACGGCCATCTCCACCTCCTGCTTTGCAATCGCTTCTTTGTGGCAAACGTTGGCCTTCTCTACCTCTTTTAAGAGACCGCATCTCTCGTTCTGGAGCTGGACACAATCATCGTCCAATGATTTCAGAGCAGCACGGAGGTTAGCGATCTCTGTGCTGAACCTCTCAGACTCTGCTTGCTTGGCCGCCTGCAGCTTGATGTTAAGACTTTTTGCCTTCTCTACCTCTTTTAAGAGAGAGCTCTCTGCCGTCCTTAGGCTTTCCAGAGTGAGCTTGAGCTTGTCGTTGGCCATCTGGTTGTCCAATCTTTCCCGTCTCAGCTTCAACTCCAGCTCCAGCTTCTCTGCAGCCATCTCCCTCAGTTGTCTAAAGAGGCGGCTGTCAGAGGGCCGCTGGGTCTCAGTCTGAAGCTGTGGTTCAATTTGACAGTTCTTGTTCGTCGTATCTTTCACTGTAGTCATTTGTTGTAGGTTTCTACAACAAATGACTATCTGCATCACGAAGTACTTACTTTTATAACCGAGATCAAAGCAGGGGCTTGCTTTAAACTTTAAAGCTTTGAACTTTAAAGCTTTAAACTTTAAAGCCTCCCAAGATCAAGGGAAAGCACTCAGCTCCTGTTGCCTTTGAACTTTTTGGTTGATCTAACAGCATTTTGTTTTGTTCGAATCTGTCACTTCAAAAACGCAGTTTCACAGATTATTGTATCACCGATAAATTACAACTAAATAAATAAGTTAAAATACATTAGTTTTTATTTATGCATGTATTTAGTTCTTTTTTGCTGCCCTCTCTCTGCTGTCGCCACCTCTGTCTCTCTGTCACAGTGATCAATAGGTAAATGTGTGTAAATTTTGGCTCGCTGATAACTTCTCTCTTGTTTGTCATTATGGTGAGTCATCAATCGCGTCTGATGATTGATGACTGCTCTTACAAAATCAATTCTCTTATCTTTTTGTAGGCTGGAGGAGATAGAACTACTTAAGCACCTTGTGTCAAATCTGTGATTCAAAAAATTGGTGACCAAAAAAAACATAAAAATTATCGATTAGGCCTTACAGAGTTCGGGTGACTACAGCCCCGAGGTCACCCAGGCCTTCAACAACATGGCAGGGAATCCACACACTCCCGTGACCATAGACGACCAACACTTTCGACTTCTGGAGCGCTACACAGTCGCCCTTTACGACAAAACAAGTGATGGGAATCTGGTCAATGAAGCAAGAAGGGAGTTGTTCTGCCGGGAGAACAGAACGATGGAACACGTTCCACCAACACAGGATTCCCTGCTGCAGCAGTTAAAGCGATATCCATCCTCTGATTCAGAACTCTAAGAGCCTTACATCCTCATTGAGTTTAGTTTGGACAAAATGTAGGCAGTCGACAGGAAAGCCCCCCCCCCCCCCCCAGGAGATTATGCGACTGACCGACAATAAACTGGATCTGATCAAAAGATTCAAAGGCATTCACGTTGTCACACAGCCATTCAATAACCTAGAGGGGAAATAGAAGCACACAGGAGACAGACGTCAAACGTGTCCACTGGTTTGTCGCATAATCTCCTGGGGGGGGGGGGGGGGCTTTCCTGTCGACTGCCTGCATTTTGTCCAAACTAAACTCAATGAGGATGTAAAGGACGACTGTGTAGTGCTCCAGAAGTTGAAAGTGTTGGTCATCTATGGTCACGGGAGTGTGCGGATTCGCTGCCATGTTGTTGAAGGCCTGGGTGACCTCGGGGTAGGAACTGGTTTGAACCACAGTTCAAACCAGTTTAGTTTGTCTCATATTCTATAAAGGCTGAATTTCGCATTGTAGGTGAATTAGCTTATTGCTAAACTTAGCCGCTCATTGCATAATTTTCTAGTTTGAATCTCGTGAGGCTTTGTAGTAGTTAAAGAAATAAAATAATCACCTAAAAGACCATTTGAGTCAGACGTTGCAGGACTAGAGGAACTCCAATTCCACTGTTTTACATTAAAGTTCAAACTCGCTTTGAGTCAAAGCAAAAGTTTCTCCTTCTGGAGCTGGGACACAATCATCGTCCGATAATTTCAGAGCAACACTGAGGCTAGCGATCGATGAAGGGAACCACTCAAACTGCTTGCTTGGCCGCCTGCAGCTTTTCCACAGCCTCCTTTATTTAGGTGCGCTTGTTCCTGCGACTCTCCTTCAAGCAAAGCCGGAGCTCCTGCAGCGCTGCCTTGGCGACGGCCACCTCCACCTCCTGCTTTGCAATCGCTTCTTTGTGGCAAACGTTAGCCTTCTCTACCTCTTTTAAGAGACTGCATCTCTCGTTCTGGAGCTGGACACAATTATCGTCCAATGATTTCAGAGCAGCATGGAGGTTAGCGATCTCTGTGCTAGACCTCTCAGACTCTGCTTGCTTGGCCGCCTGCAGGTCGATGTTAATACGTTTCGCCTTCTCTACCTCTTTTAAGAGAGAGCGTTTCTCCTTCTGGAGCTTGGAGGAATCATTGTCCGATGATTTCAGAGCAGCACGGAGGTTAGCGATACCTGTGCTGAACCTCTCAGAGTCTGCTTGCTTGGCCGCCTGCAGCTCGATGTTAAAACGTTTCGCCTTCTCTACCTCTCTTAAGAGAGCGCATCTCTCGTTCTGGAGCTGGGAGTAATCATCGTCCGATGATTTCAGAGCAGCACGTAGTTTAGCGATCCCTTTGCTGAATCTCTGAAACTCTGCTCTCTTGGCCACCTGCAGCCTTTCCAGAGTCTCTGTGTGCCGTTGCTCTTGTCTGATGAGCTTGTTGTTGGCCATCTGGTTGTCCAATCTTTCCTGTTTCAGCTTCAACTCCAGCTCCTGCTTCTCTGCAGCTATCTCCCTCAGTTGTCTAAAGAGGCGGTTGTCAGAGGGCCAATGGGTCTTAGTCTGGAGCTGTGGTTCAATTTGAAGGTCCTTGTTCGTCGTATCTTTCACGGTAGTCATTTGTTGTAGATTTCAATCTCGCATCACGAAGCACCTACTTTTATAACCGAGATCAAAGCAGGGGCTTGCTTTAAACTTCAAAGCTTTAAAGTTTAAAGCCTCCCAAGATCAAAGGAAAGCACTAAGCTCTTTGTTGCCTTTGAACTTTTTGGTTGACCTAACAGCATTTTGGTTTTTTTAGTTCGAATCTGTCACTTCGAAAACGCAGTTTCACAGATTATTGTATCGCCGATAAATTACAACTAAATAAATAAATTAAAATACATTAGTATTTATTTATGCATGTATTTATTTATTTTTTGCTGCCATCAGCTTGGCCCCAAAGGCAGAAAATATTACAAATGAAAAAAAGACATTGAATTAAAAGAGTTTCCAAACATTCGACTGTAAAAAAAAAGAGGAAATGTTTCCTTCTGCGGGCCCAGATGTTGTGTTTTATCTTCCTTTTGAGGAAGAAATAAAGTTGCATGATGTGAGCATTGTCACAAAATCTTGCTATAAATAATAATCCTGCCCTCCCTGTTTTCATTTGTACCTGCAGCTCCAGGTTCGGGTCATTTCCCATATAGACCAGGAGGCAGTGGAGGGCGGCCAGCCGCTGAGCCTCCGGCGGGCTTCTGGGACACCTTGGATGGAGGTGACATGTGACTAATGTACTTTTATACACACATAAGCAAATAGAAAAAAAGAGGGGCACAAGAGTATAATGTGCAGGCAGACAGCCAAGAGTGATGTATGTGCTATTTAGAAAGAGGCGTCTGCCGCTGAGCGTGGTTGAATACAATGCACCCATTGGCTGGGATTCAAGTTAACGCCGTTATTAATTTTAAAGGGAATCTGCAAGTGCATGCAGACAAAAATAACTTTTGAATTGCTCTTCATTTTGCACCGTCTACTTCTCTGCTCCATTGCGTCCAAATGCCGGCTACAAAGAAACCCTTCATTCCCACAGTGTTCGGAATCACGCTCACCTCGGGGGAGCGCTTGGTCGCAGCATCTGCAGCAGGCAGTCGGGGCTAAGCTCAACCGTGAGGAGCCTCCCTGTGGCCAGGTCCAACAGCCTAGTGCTGGACTCCTCCTCGTCGTGAATCACCGTCACGTCAGCTGACTGGCACTGCAGGTCCAGGTCCGTCTCTCGACCTTCCGGCAGGTTGACAAGTAGAAACGGAGCGGGAAGTAAAAATGGAACCCATTCGTAGCCCGCCTCCTCGCGATTTGTACACCTCGTCTCACCTGAGAGAAAGAGGGAGTGGCAGAGCGTCTCCTGCTGTCTGGTGTTGATGCAATGGAGGAAGCGACCCCGCAGATACACCAGGATGTAGTATCCTGCATGCAGGAATAACACGGAATCTGTGTCAGGGTAGATGTTTGCATTCATTATCCTGCAAGAGGACACAAACGCTCATTTGTATTTGCACGCCTGCGTTTCTGCCGTGCACGCAAAGGTCATACACCGGTAGAGTTTATGTCTGTGTGCAATGACCTATGGGGATGAAGGCGGGATGGAGCTGTGCCGCTTTCTGCGCTGACATGTCGCCACCCAGATATACCCTGAAGGCCTTGCTGCAGTCTGCAGGCACAGAGAAATTTAAAATCCTGGCTTCCCGGTGCGAGGAGAAAAGAGGCATGAGAAGGGGATGTGCAGTTATACGCGCCTTTATGGACCAAAACAAGAGTGTAGATCAGCTCTTGTGCGTCTAGAAGAGGTTGGCTGGTGCACAGGCACATGCTTCCTGGAGAGCAGCAAAAATATATTCAGGCTAATCAATGAGGAAGCAAATCGGTGAAACAAATGGTGAACATTTTAGATGAAAAAGTAACTGGGGAGGAGCAGATCATTGATTTCATGCAGAAAGAGAAGAGTCATCAAAGATTGATTGAAATGTTAACTGGAATACGACCCGATCACGTGAGATTAGAATTTAACGCATAATCACAGAGATTCTGAAATTGTTTTGTAAAAAAGGCCCCGCGGTCTTGATTTTCCGGTCCCAGGGGCTCCGAGGCAAACTTTCAAAAATGAACTTACTTTCTTTTTTTTTTTTTTTTTTTTTTGGCATAAAGGGGGAAGCAGAACACACGGAGAGAGAGAATACATGGAATTAGTCATGGCCTCTAGGATCCTGACGCTGTGCGTGTGCGTCCGCACGCGTGCAGGGAATGCGTGAAAGGCTGCGTTACCCATTCTGTCTGTGAACACTTGCATCCTGATGGGCTCCTCCTCATCCGCCGCCGTTTTCTGCCGATAATGGTCGAAACCCAGATTCACAAACCTGTCGTGGACGCGAAACGTGCACAAACCGTTAGCTATGAACAGGAAGTCCTTATATGGGGGGGGGGGGGCTTTAACTGGAGGTGTATCGTTCATTCTGAGCTCGTAATTGTCGCCTTACTTGACAGTTGGGAACGGATTAGCAGGCAGTTCGAGCGGGAGCTCCAGCTGTGGGTCGGGAACACAAAGCAGGCGCTTCCTGCGTTATTAGCAAGTCACGTTGTAATTGTGACCGACTGTGCAGAATGATTTAGCGAATTGCGCGATGACTCACCGCAGTTTCAGAGTTGTGCTTGAGGTAAAACTGAACGCATCGAAGCAGGACTTTATCCTGCGAGTGGGAGAACTTTGGTAATTCAGCGAAGAGAACCGTCCCGCGCTCTCGGACCCGGGGTCCTCCCACGCTGCCGTGTGTCTTACGTTAATGGTGAGATAGTAGAGTCTCTGCGTTGCTCCGTCCCACTGGATCCAGCAGAAGTCCTCCACCACCCTCTGAGCCGTCCCGCACAAACGCTCGGGGCTCGCCATCACCTGGTTCCCGCAAACATTCGCATCACCAATCCTAACTTTGCACTCAATAGGAAAAGGAGCTGGCTGAAGTAGAGCCCAACTTACCACTCTGTAGCCCTCCTGCTTCGTCAGCGGAACGCGATAGAGGTCGACGTCTGAAACGCACAGGAGCGGGATCACGGCACGGAATGGAATGGGTTTCTGCAGAGGATTCCATTTTTCCATCGTTAAAAGAAGCAGTCTTACATCCTTCCTCCGTCAGCAGCAGCAGATGGCTCTCCGGCGCCGCTCTCCCGAGGAACTGTGTCCGACGGCAACAGAAGATGATGCAGCACACGCGTGTTTACCGGTTTACATTTCACTGGCGTCATATGTGGAACGTGGGGCACAAACATTCCCGTCGTGTTTCAAACATCCCGAAAAGAAAGACGGAGGGAAAACAAATCGCACGGCCGGAACTTTCATCGGTGAAACCTGTCCAAAAAAAAAAAAGACAACACGTCAACTCTACCTGCACTTTGACCCTGCAGTCCACGGCCTTGAGGACTTTAGTGTTGTTTATGGGATGGATCTCGATCAGGAGAGTTAGGAATTTAGATACTGCAGAAAAACATAGGAAATGAAAGCAAGTATACTTGCTTTCATTTCCTATACTTCAGGAAGCCGAAACAAGCTGATATTGTGCTTGGGCAGGAGGAGACGGTGGACGTTACGTGGCTTGAGGCGCTCCTTTCCTTCGGTGTTTTGTGCCAGGCTGACAGCTGAAAGAGAGGATCGGCATGGGCATTTCATTGCCACCTCTAAATGAGGCTTTAACGGCACGTTGGCACCGACGCACCCAAACGGCGCCCTACTCGCAAAACAAGCGCTACACTTGATTGAACCGATCAGGGGGTCGGTATTGGCGCCGCGTATCGTCAATAACCTCACAGAGGCTCACCTAACAGCGTCTCCTCCGCGTTGATGGAGCAGCTGCTGATGCACACTTGCTTATCAAACGTGTACAAGAGCTGTTGGAGAGAAGACACAGAAATGAGCGTGCACGAACACACAAGCATACGCACAACAGCGAAAGTCTGCGACGCAAAAACCTAAGCGCGCGATACCTTGTTCTGCTTGGTTTTAGGGTCGTATTTTCCAATCCGGGTGGCATCTGTGGCTCCCTATCGGACGAGAATAAGATCATTACGGTGTGTGGCAACCGATGCATAATCTCAATCCAGGTTTTCTCCCATTGGAGACGTCGCGCTTGACCTTTGCATCGCCCTTGGCTGACCTTGGCGAGCAACCTGACCACAGCGAAGGATTTAAAATAAAAGCTACTTTAAAAAAAGCCACTCAAGGCATGCATAAAACCACAAAACCCTGCATTAATAAAAAAAGATGATATTATCTTCTCAAGCTGCGACGCTCTCTTTAACTTCCTAAGCACACAGACTTTGTGTGGGTCTGTTATTAAAGATTTATGCTGCGCAGAGAGGCATGTTTCTACACACGGAAATGTATTTTCAATTCTCATAAGGGTTCCACAGTTTGCACAGATACTGAATACGCAGACTTGCCAAAGAAGTCTCTGCATTTAACTTCAATGTGATAGTTATAGTTAGTTATAGCTTAGTTATAACACGATAACTGTAAGATACAGTCTAAGTACACATGGTACAGTGAAACTGCGAATGGCTCATTAAATCAGTTATGGTTCCTGGCGGAAATGCAAAGAAAAGCATTGTTTGTTGTGAAATAATGATGTGTCCAATGTAAAAAAAAAAGAAGAAAATACAACACGATGACAATAAGTGAGGCGAGTGCAGGTTGTTACACATCTAAAAACCAGAAAATGCCCCGAGCTAAAAAAGGATTAGAATAATTACACTCTCTTGATGAGCATAATCTGCATAAGAAACATTTAGTATGCAGTGCTGTCACTGCGGATTTACCTTCCAGGAGAAAAGGATGCCCCCATCCCTCTCAAAGTTTAGGATCCGAGCGTCCACGGCTCCAGAGTATTCTGCAGACACAGCCGTTATGTGTGCAATGAGGATTTAGTCTATTATTTCAAGAGCTCAGATGTGTCAGTGAATAATTTGGAAGGACTCTGCAAAAGAAATATCTGCATTCAGTCTTCTATATTTAATGCATATTTTTCCTTCCAGTGTTCAAATATTAAACATCTGTGGATATTTATAGTGTTTATTCATGAGATAACGCAGATATAAATTCATATTTCGAGCCTTTCCTGCAATTTATATATTTTTAAAGCCGCTCCATCTTTCAGAAGCCTTTGCGCGTCAGGTAAATAATATTGAGTACATAGAGCGCCATCTACTGGTCATCTATCCGCAATTTCACGACACGAAGGCAGGGAGTTAAAGTTTTCAATCTTCCAATCGAAAGTTAAACGACTGGCTTTGTTGTCTTATACTTACAGAACATCTAATTAATTTTTTGCTCGGATGGCTTGCAAAAAAATTCGAGTTAAAGCTTCACATAAGAGTAGAAGAAGAAAGAAACCGCATAAGCACCGTAAGGACCTGAACGCCTCACCTGACGCTCCGCAAAGCGACGCCTCCTTTCTAACGATGTCCGAAACCGCATCTCTCTGCAGGTCAAACTCCGGCTTTAACTTAATCATGTGGACTTTAGAGACTTAAACACCCTTTTAAAGGCTTTTAACTCAGAATCTGCGCTGTGGGAATTCTTCGTTGCGTGTTCGCGACCGGACGCGAGCGGCACCTGCTGCCTGACGCAGCGTCATGTGACGTTCACGCTGACTTGGGGAATTTACGACCTTACATAAACAACCCCCATGAGCATCGAACTTCCCTCTTCTGACCTTCCGAAACGTGATTGACGTGAGGAGAATGTCACGTGTCCCACTGGCTGGCTCCTCCCACCTCGCACCTGGAAGTCCGCTTCTATTGGACGAGGAAAGCGTCACTCCAGTCGGGGTAGAATTCCTCGCCGCGCCGCTGAATGTTTGAACCGGTGGGTCTAAATTTTGGCTCGCTGATAACTTCTCTGTTTTTTGTCAATACGGTGAGTCATCGATCATATCTGATGATTGATGACTGCTCTTACAAAACCAATTTTCTTATCTGTTTGTAGGCTGGTGGAGATAGAACTACTTAAGCGCCTTGGTGTCAAATCTATGATTCAAAAGATTGGTGTCCAAAAATTTTTTTTAAGGATTTTTGACATTTTTCTCAATTTCTTCAAAACGCATGGCGGTATGGATCTGAATAAAATCACACATAAGTACTCCTTAAAGGTCTATAACCATGACTAATTTCAGCCGGATCCGGATCACAATCCGGATCTGAGAGCTAATTTTTGTGCTAAGATCGTCATTTTTCAGGAGTCCATCCTGACCTCAATTTTGGAGCTAGAGACTTCACATTTGTGGTGCACACTCATAGTTCATTCTAGTTTCATATATGTTACAGTTGTAGTTGTATCTTTCCCCGTTCTAGAGCAGCAAGCTAGCGCAGGTTTGGCCCCTCCGATCCGGAAGCCCTGTTTACTGTCTCACATGATTGAATAGTCTATTGGAGGCGAGGGTCTGCAATCTCTGATTGTCTTTTTCTAGTTTGTTTTGTCATAAAGGACGACGGTGTAGCGCTCCAGAAGTCGAAAGTGTTGGTCCATCTACGGTCACGCGAGTGTGCGGATTTGCCGCCATGTTGTTGAAGGCCTGGGTGACCTCGGGGTAGGAATTCCAAGCCCCCCATGCTGACTTCTTCCCCTTCCCGCAGAACGCTGAGGTTGTGCCACAGCCTGTGAAATAGTGGAAGACGGGAAGTCCTGTGGACTTGTCTTCTGCACATTAATTTCTAGTCTTTCGGTGAACAACACTACCCCCTGCTGCTACGTTGAAGAACTACACAAAGTGGTTTTATTTGTATAATTATAAACACACTTTGCTCTAACTATTTATTTTAATGTTTTCACACTAATTACAGACTTAACCGTGCTTCATCCATGTCAAGGAATGTCATACTGAGGTGCGCAATAACTCTTACTTTGCATTTAGCAAGATAGCCTTTTGTATTTATATATTTTTGTATTTAATCTTTGGTTAAACCGGATTGGCCGGCCGAATCGAAACGATTACTGACGAGCGATGCCGATGTCTTTCTGTGACGACAGTCCGTACGCCCCTCCCCCCGCCTGATCACCAGCGCTAGTCCCCGTCCCCCCCCTGCCCAGCAGCCACACACACAGTCCCCGGTAGCACGGCGGGTAACACGGCGCCGACAGCCGCGACTGAGTCACAACCGAGAGGGCAAAGATGGAGCGCAGAGACAGCGACTTCAACGTAATGCTGGCCACCGATTCGTACAAGGTACCGTACAAATGGAGGCTTCATTCGGGGGGACTAGGTGGAGGAGGGGGCTTGGCTGAGGGATGAAAATGGATAAAGTCAAGGCGGCCAGGTGGGAAGGGGGGATGAGAAAGGGGGCGCAGATGTAGCAGTGACCGGGTACCATGCGCGTGAACGTGCGTTGTTGGCTATCCTGCTACCTGGCGTAGCTAGCTAGCTAGCTAGCTCGCAGTGGTGAAAACAGCGGGTATTCATATAAAAACGCTAACGTTAGCAACTAGCTAGGTAGCGCTGCGTGGACGCGCGGAGTCCCGACAGGAGTCTTTGAAGGCCTCTTCTGCCCGCGCGCGGAGGCGTTGCCACATCGAAAGTGAAAGTTCAGAAGGAAAAAGGTGACATTCAGGTTATATCGCGCGCGCTAGGTCATTTCAAAGTCGCATTTCGGTGCATTTGACGCGCGCGCGAGACCTTTGAACTTTCAGGCCATACGTGAAATGGCAGATGTACGTAGTTTGCTCCATTAAAGCAGCGCAAGAGGCCAAAAGCACTGAGAGGAATGTGGTGGTTGCCAGGCAGGTTGCCATGTACGGTCGGTCACGTGACGGGAAGCGCAGAAAATTATGACGTAGTTATTGAGACGGCATAAATGGGTCAATGGCGTCTGGAACTAATAGAATGTGAATTGAAGATGGAATAATTACAATAAATATATACATAATTTTGATTTTTTTTCTTCTTTTTTTTTTACACAAATGTTAATTGAGTTTGTGGCAATGAAAGCACAAATTTCAGAAACCGTCTGTAACCTTTTAACCAGACAAACTAACAAACGCCGGTGCCTCGGCAGAGGTAATTATTTCATGTATTTGATTTGAACTGTCACAGCAGGTGTTCGATCCACACACACACACAGTAAGAAAGCTTTCCGGTAAAATCTCACAGGATTAAGATGTTCTGCTTAATCTACTTGGCACACATATATTAATTCTGGAAGTGTCTGGCGTTATTGAGTGTAATAGGAGTCTGTTGTGTGTTTTATTATTTTCGCTTTCATTTCCCAGCAACAGAAATAGTTTTGGTTTCATTTCCAGGAAATGGTGTTTCGTAACACCCCCACCCCCCACCCCACTGTCATTTCTTGGAAATTACCGGCTCCCAGTGGATTTCAGACTTTAGATATGTGGCAAACAAGATAAAAAGAGAAGTGAAAGAGAAAGCAAATGGTCTTTTCTTGCCGGGTAAAGATGGTTCTCGACCCAAGAGAAATCAAATATTGACTCTCCTTTTACAACTGCTTTGGTTTCCACAGAGTCGTTATAAAAACGGGTCCTTGAATGCACCGTAGCCAACGCCGCATGTCGTTGCCGGGTGTCCGGCTGACTGGACGATCTGTCTGATCTTTTTTTTTTTTGTGGAAATGGAATTGTACTGCAAAAAATCCCGTTTTTATCTGGTTGTCTTATTTGAAAGGTGCTTGTGTGCACTGTAGTGTTCGCCCACACACACACAGTAAGGCCCTCGTGTCATGTTGTGTGTCTTGACTCTATTTTCGGTCATTGAAAGCCCGGCGGCGGGGACCGAGACGTTCTCCTGTGTTCTTCGCTGTCTGGGGAAAGGAGACGCGTCCTTTTCCTCACGCATCACGCCTGCCTTTTCGCCGTTGCCACGGCCGACCACGTCCGCGCTTCCAACGTAGCCTTTCCGTATTTACGACGCGCCGACCTTGTTCATCAAAGCTTTCGTTTCCTCCATTGTCTGCCTGAATATTTCTCTAGAACAGCTGCTGCTATTTTACCGTTCGTTTATGGGCGGACGGACTGTGGAAGTAGATAAGCCTCATCGAGCGTTTCAGTGCCCTTGCTTGCGAGGCGGTTCCCCACGCCACCTTTACTGTGTGTGTGTGTGTGTGTGCGTGCGTGCGTGGGGATAGTGCTCGGCGATGCTTGTGAAACGTGTCTGGACTTGTGCTCTAGAACCGTTTACTCAACCGCCTTCTTGATATCAGCTCTGGCCGTCGGCAGAGGAATTGTTTTGTGCTTACGACTGCGGTGTGTTCTGATATAACAGCGTGCCTCTGAGCCAGGCAGCGGGACTTGATTCGACACGGTGAGTTGACTGGTGGGTCTTTTGTTGCGCTCTGATGCGTGCTGAGATTACAATCCTTAAACGTGACTTTCTCTGAACAATGTCCTTCCGCTTCCCTTCATTCCCGATCGTCGTTTGATTTAATGATGGTATTCATGCTTTATTAAGATGTCTCTCTCTCTCTCTCTCGCTCTCTCTCTGCAGGTGACGCATTACAAACAGTACCCCCCCAACACGAGTAAGGTGTACTCCTACTTTGAGTGCCGTGAGAAGAAGTTGGATCCCACCAAGAGCAGAAGAGTCGACTACGACCAAACCGTCTTCTACGGCCTGCAGTACATCCTTCACAAGTACCTTAAAGGTGAGTCCGGGCTCGAAGGTTTCCGATGTTCCCCCTTGTGGACGCCCTCGTGCCGCAGGAGCTGCACGCCACAGTATTCATGTTCCGTTTTTGCAATCGAGGCACACGCCCAAGCCGCCTCTCGTGATGCATTATTGGCGCCCTCGTGGCAGCACTTCATCTTTCTCCACCGCCTCTCCGGGACAAGGTCAAAGCAGGGCAGAGGCAGCTGCAGCAGGCCTGGAGCCACTCTGGATTCAATGCGTTGCCCAAGGACACTTCAGCAGGGCAGCTGCCCCTCAATGATATAAAACAAAAAGGAAGTTACATTTCATTTTCAAAGGCGCGTAACTCAAAGATTCATCGATGTTAAAGTTACTTAGTGCAATCCAGACGCAGAGAGGAGGTGCTGAATGAAAAGGTTCATTTCCCCGCCTGTTCCTTAAGAGGATTTCAAAGGAGAACAGAGAGGGAGAAGACAAAAGCACAGCTGCTCTGTCGCCGGCTGCAGGCGGGCGGGGCCAGCTGTCTGCAAAAAGCGCCCCTCAGAGCTCATCGACTTAGAGACGCGTCCACGGTCCTCCAACTTACCAAACCGAAAGCGTTGCCTCGCGATTCATCAGAGCAGCGCCTCGCCGTTGCGTACGACTCTTAATACGCTCGGCAGCTTGACCTGCCACCGATGAATAGCGAGTCTGTGTTCACACAAAAGACGCTTTGTCAGCAAGCCTGGGATGCTTCTCATTGAATTACGGCTGGAAAGTAACGCAGCATTCCGCTGCCCGCTGTAAAACGGTGGGGGTTCCTCCTCCTGTAACCTTCCTCCTCCTCCTCTACAGGAAAGGTAGTGACCCCAGAGAAGATTCAGGAGGCGAAGGAGGTCTACAGAGAACACTTCCAGGACGATGTTTTCAACGAGAAAGGCTGGACCTATATTTTGGAGGTGAGGCATCGACGCGATAACGTGCGCGTCGTGCAGCTCGTTGTCTTCGTTGGACAATGAAACAACCAGGAAGACACGAAACGCTTCATCTCTGCTTTCAGATCCCGCCATTAAAAAAAAAAAAAAGCAGGTGAACGAAGATAATCGTGCGTGTTTGTGTTGACAGAAGTACAATGGACACCTGCCCATAGAAATCAAGGCGGTGCCGGAGGGGAGTGTCATCCCAAGGGGCAACGTTTTGTTCACGGTGGAGAGCACAGACCCCGGATGCTACTGGCTGACCAACTGGATCGAGGTGCGTTTGTTTCGTTTGTCTTCTGGGTCCAGAGCAGAAAGTGGTTCTTGGTTTAAAGACAAAGCCGCAGAGTTAAGCGTTTCAGAAAAGCCGTCGATGATTCATCTCGGTTGCGTGTCCCGGGGCGGCCTCCTGTCTGTTTGACTCCCCCCCTCCCCCCCCCGTTACGTTGGCGTCGCGTCCGATTTGCTTCGCTGCTCCCAAATCAACTCGCCGTCGACACAAAGCATCCAGGAATGTGTTTTTCCCAGGGTTCATCTTGTGTGAATAAGTTTCCCTCTGATCTCCCCGAGCCTGTTTTTCCTGAGGGTTTAGCTCCATCCCCATGGATGGGACTGATGCATTCTGGGAAAGCAGCATTATTTGTCTACCCACTGAGGAGGGAAGGGGGGGGGAGCATCCTAACTTTATTTTGAAAACAATAGTTTAATAAGTAAATCCCAACGACTTCCCTCCCTCCTTCAGACCATCCTGGTTCAGGTTTGGTACCCCATCACCGTGGCAACCAACTCCAGAGAGCAGAAGAAGATCCTCGCCAAGTACCTCCTGGAGACCTCCGGGAGCTTGACGGGACTGGAATATAAACTGCACGACTTCGGCTACAGAGGCGTCTCCTCGCAGGAGGTACCGCGATCCAGCAACACCTCACCGGAGTGGGGGGGTGGGAGGAGTGGGGGGTGGGGGAGTGGCGTCCCTTTTAGGAGGATTGACTATTCTCACCGCCTTCCTCCTGTTTGCAGACCGCAGGCATCGGCGCCTCCGCCCACCTCGTCAACTTTAAGGGCACGGACACGGTGGCCGGCATCGGCGTCGTGAAGAAGTTCTACGGCACCAAGGACCCCGTGCCGGGCTTCTCGGTGCCGGCTGCAGAGCACAGGTCGGCGCCTTTCGTCAGTTTTACTTCATTAAATATTTACCCCGCTTCCAGACGGGACTTTTTTTTTTTGCGTGACCTACATTCCGTAGCGGTAAAGTAATTCCCGACTCGTCCGGTTTGACCCGGCGATGTCGGCCAGCAGGTCTCCGCCCACTTTATTTAATGCACCAGCCGTACATCGGCCAAAATGTCGGGCCTGTGAACGCACCCGTGAGGGGAGCGGACGCTTTTAAACGCCTCCTGCGTTCATGATGCTAATTATCGGCACGATCCGGGTGTTCCTGGAAAGTAGAGACACACCCCCCCCCCCCTTGCCAGTGTATTACGGGATGGCGAAAGTTGTTGTCATAGCAACTGTTACGCAACACCCGCGTTACCTTCTTTTTTTTTAAGTTTGCATGAACTGCCTTTCCAGGTCAGGCACTGTTTTCCTCATTGGTTGGCCTCACTCTACAGGCTCCTCCCCCCATCTTACTCAGAACCAATCAACAAGCTACACAACATACTGGTACCGGTAGTTGAAAACAGCAGGTTGTTTTTGTCCTTTAGATCGATCAGCAATCTAAGGAGGCTAAAAGTTCTCTGGTTCATGTCCGGGTTCAAAGAAGGCTAAAACCTGGAGTGTACCGCCCTCCTCTGGCCGACCTGTGGTACTGACGTCTTTAAACTCATTTCTCCGCAGCACCATCACGGCGTGGGGGAAGGACCACGAAAAGGACGCCTTCGAGCACATCATCAAGCAGTTCCCCAACGTCCCCGTGTCCATCGTCAGCGACAGCTACGACATCTTCAACGCCTGCGAGAAGATCTGGGGAGAAGATCTCCGGCGGCTGGTGGAGACGCGCAGCGCCGACGCCCCGCTGGTCATCAGGCCGGACTCGGGAAACCCTCTCGACACGGTTTTGAAGGTGTGTGTGTGTGTGTGTGTGTGTGTGTGTTGACGTGGTAAAACGGCACGGAACCCTTCACTCCCTCCGTCTGCTCCTTTTATTCCCTCCAGGTTTTGGAGATCCTGGGTAAGAACTTCACGCCGACGGAGAACCCGAAAGGTTTTAAGGTTCTCCCGCCTTACCTCCGAATCATACAAGGAGATGGAATCGATATCAACACGCTGCAGGAGGTACGGACTCGATTGGGAGGAGGCGGGGCTAGCAGCTAGCGGCTCCAGAGTGGCTCTAACCGTGTGCGTTTCCCCACAGATCGTGGAGGGCATGAAGGCTCACAAGTGGTCCATTGAGAACATTGCGTTCGGCTCCGGAGGCGCTCTGCTGCAGAAACTGAACCGGGATCTGCTCAACTGCTCCTTCAAATGCAGCTACGTGGTCACCAATGGACTCGGGGTGAGTTCACACCAAGGCGATTCCTGTTTCTGATCGCAAACCGCCAGTGAGAAATTTCCTTCACGCTCAAACTGCGGCGTTGTGTCTCCGTTAAAAAAAAAAAAAAGATTAACGTGTTCAAAGACCCGGTGGCCGACCCCAACAAGAGGTCGAAGAAAGGTCGCCTGTCTCTGCATCAGACGCAGGACGGCGACTTCGTCACGCTGGAGGAGGGCAAGGGCGAGCTGGAGGAGCACGGCGCGGTGAGTTCAAGGACCCACCGCGGCACCGAGACGCGCCTTTCACGCGTTTACGAGCCCAACGAGTGATTCCCGCGTCTCGCTTCCCTCTCCAGGACCTGCTGCACACCGTCTTCGAACGGCAAGATCGTCAAGACGTACACGTTCGACGACGTCCGAGAAAACGCCAAGCTCAAAGAGAGCGAGCTTAAAGAGCTGCTGAAGTGAACGCGGCCATCCGACCCCCCCCCCCCTTTCACCCTTCACTTTCCGGCCTCCGACTCTTATTTCAGAAAATTCTGGTAGCGTCTCACTCCCTGAAACGTTCTTAAAAAGAAAGTCACCCTCCGTTCCGGAGCGCTGGACCCCCCCCCCCCCCACACACACACACACACATCTCAGTGACCTCATGTCGCACCCCGGAAATGTGAGAGAGAGAGAGGGGGGGGGGTAGAAAGAGGAGGAAAGGCGCAGGAAGCGAGAGGGACGACGACAAAGCCAGCCTTCACGCCCGTGCGTAGCCGCCCTAAATCCAGCATCGCACCGATAGGCCACGCGCATCACGACGGTAGAACGTGATTGGCTGCCGGTGAAGCCATACGTCGGCTGACAGCGAATCACACGATCGTATTTTACGATTTTTAATTTAATCCTGTGTGTGGTTTTTTTTTTTTTGGAGATCCTGCCGGCGGCACTCGGGAGCGAACGCCACGGCGAGTCCAACTGAGAGAGTCCTGCGAAGCCACGCCCCCTTGTATGTTGTAGAGAACTGCTTAGAATAAAATAGACGTCTGAATCTCCTTAGCTTTGTCTTTCATGTGAAGGAAGAACACGATTTGTACCGGTGCACCAACAGCGTCGACTGATCCCCTTTTCCCGTTGCGTTCCGAGAGGATTCCGGAACGCCCCGAGGCGCTAATTTGGGATTCACTTTTCGGTTTTTGTTGTTGTTTTTTTGCTTTTAATCAGTCGTTGCCTCCAAATCATTCAAGGCCGTCGTATATCCAGTATTACCTGAACGTCCCGCACACTTAATCCGTCACGTCGGATGCTACCGGCGCGTCTCCTCAATCTGATACGTAATAAAAGAGAAAACTATGAAATGTTCCCTGTGATGTCACTTCCTCCCAGCTCCCGCCTCTGGGCCCCAACCTGCTAAAAAAACAAAAACAAGCAAACGATTTCCTTTATTTTGCACCTCTCACTGGTTTTATTATTTTAGTAAAGCTTTGATAACAGTCGATTCTGACCTCGGAGGAATATTTCTTTGTACGAAAAACAATCAATATTGCCAAACAGTGCGACAAATATCGACAAAGGATGCGGCCCTGCTGCCTTCTCACTTGTAAATACACAACCAGACTGAACGCAGCGAGGGTCTGGTTGTGTTGTTGTTGTCTGAACTTTTTTCTACCAAAAGACCAACATCCAAAAACTGTCCGACTGAATCCGCGGTGTGACTGATTTCATTTTATTTTTTTTGCAACTAGCCTTTAGCTTCCGTGTGTTCTTGTGTTACTCATGTAAATGTTGGTTGTTCCAAATTCACTTCCAAAGGCAACTGATATTTTAATTTTAGCATAACTGTTGTCACCGATACACCAATTAAAGATGCAAACCTGTCAGTTTGAAATGGTTTCTCTCCTTTCTTTTTGTTGACTCCAGACAAAATGTCAAAATTATTATATTTATAATTATAATTTACCTAAAAAGTGTCCTGGAAGTAGCTTTATTATTAAGCTCAAGGAGTATCCTTTAAAAAACGGCTTCATTAAAATTATGTTAGTAGTTTATTCGCATTTTTGATCTTGCAAAATTAATTGAACGGAAGTTGTTTGCATGACTCGGATTTATTGTAATCAGATTCCTCTTACAGTTCCATCAGATTTATTTAAAACATTAAAATTTAGAAAAAAATCCCAAACGGATTAAGCAAAACACTAATTTGACACAAACGGTTCGTGTGCACCCCCCCCTGGAAAATTGTAAATCAGTATTTCAAGTTTTTCCGAACAGCTGTGCCACCGGTGTTTGTCCACCAGGGGGGGCGCCAAGGGTCCAAATGAGCTCGTGTCCACTGCGTCGTCTGCGTAATTTACGCATCACCAAACCGGAGCGCCAGGAACTCGTGTTTCAAGCTACACTGCAAAAAAAAAAAAAAAATCCACTTTAAAGAAACCATTTTTCACCGGAGATTTGATGAAAAAGAAAAAAAGACGCAAACGGGATGAAATTACGACTAATCGGAACAATGGCGTCTCCTCCCTGGAATACATTTCAGTCTGTCGCTTCAGCCCAAAGTGGGCACCGTTGAAATGGTTTTTGAGCATTTTTTACAGCGGGGGAAGTGAGTCCACGTCACTGTCCAACCCCCCCCCCCCCCCCCTTCTTTTTTCTCCTCCCTGTTGGACCAACATCCTCCCTTCAGCAACGACTGGGTCAAGATTTTGGATCAGGAGCGCAGCCATGATGACCGGATTTCGGCTGAACTTGTCCCCGCTGAAGGAGCCTCTGGGCTTCGTGAAACTGGTGGAGTGGGTAAGTTCCGCGTGCGTGCGTGCGTGCGTGTGCGTGTATATGTGGCATACTTACCCCAGAGGACTGGGAGGTCCGGTCCTTCTCCTTCTCCTCCTTCTCCTCCTTCTCTTCGAACTCTTGAGATAAATCCTTACATTTCGAGTTTTTTTTAAAACGCGCACAAACCTTTGCCCCCCCCCCCCCCACACACACACACACACACACACACGCACATCAACTTTTTGCTCTTCCTGTAATTCGCACTTTTAAAGTTTTTACAATGAAGAATGAACACAAATGTATGCATTTCGGGTTTTATTGCTCAATTGAATAACTTTATACAAATTCACGAGGACATTATTTGTTGTTTTTTTTATAAATGTGTGTCGCGACTTCATTCTCACGTCTAAGTTGTGCGTTTGACAAAGAACCCCTCCGATATTCCATTCTACCCTTCAGACGACCCCGTTAGACATTAATACACCTCACCAATAATTTACCTCCGTGCAGACGCTTCACACGCACGCACACACGCACACACACACGCTGTTTGTGGGTCGCAGCAGACCATGCAACAGTTACTTAAGGAAAGTCCAGTCATCGGTTCTGCCCCACGTCACTGGGTCAGCGGCGGTATAACACCCAAATCATCTGACTCAGGACAAAGCTGCGTGTGTGTGTGTGTGTGTGCGTGTGTGCGCGCGCGGCATTGTGTTGGCCTTATGCAACACTCTAGACGAGCATATTTGTTCTTGTTGTGATCCTGGATTGACGTCTCGCTTGATTATTGACCCGATCTTTGCTATTGATCTGAAACGTTGCAACCCGCTCGTGCTTTCATAGCTTTTATTCTCGGAACCGAAGCACCATGCGCGACTCCGGAACTTCCAGCCCCCCCCCCCGTGGGTCCGACAGGAAGCTGGTTTGTGCATTTCTCAGCGAGACCGCCCGTTTAATAAATGACTGTTAAAATAACACGTGTCGAATATTCTGCATCTTTGGGTTGCCAGGTCTGAACCTCGGTGGCAAAAAAATGGCCGCTTTGATGCTTGTGGTCGGACTGACCCCGGAACTGGCTGATTGGAGGATCTTTCATGTGTACGAGGGCATCTACTGGATTACAGGAGCATTTTTTTTTTCTGTTTGCCCATTGTCTTTTTAGCGGTTGCCATGTTTGCAGGCGTCCACCCTTACAACCCACACAACATAGCTCCAAAGCCAATGTGTGTGTGTGTGTGTGTGTGTACCCGGTCTGGCGGGAGCAAGACAAACAGGAAGTAGCAGCCAGTGACATCTGGAGGAACATCTGGCCTGCCGTAAAAGCGTCTGCAAACGTCTAGGTGTGCGTTTGATGCGTTTGGCGGCGTCTTATCGCCACTTCCTGTCTGCGGGAGGCGCAACGGAAACGCCTGGGAAAGATGGGGGGGGCGCTCTGGACGGCCCGGCCGTGCTTCTGGCTGCAGCCGCCCCGACTGACGGAATGTTTGTGGCGTTGCTTTCCGGTTATTGGCGTCACATGGCTTCCTCGCTCGGTCGGACGCTCTCTGCCGCAGCGCGGAGGAATTTCAGCGGCGAGAAGCGACAGAGTCACCGCAGCCGTGTGAAACACGCTTTGCTGCGTGTTTTTTTTTTACCGATTTTAAATGTGGATTCAGATGAGCAGAGAACCGGTAGAGACAGGAAGAGTGAAGTTCAAAGCCTCTTCTGTTTCCGTCTTCCGGCATTCTTCCGGTTGTCCTTCCGGCGCTTCCGCTGACGTAAACCTCGGGCATCTCAAGAGTCTCGACTTTTAGATCGTTTCCCCACAACGAGGTTCTCTCGCATCGCTCCCGACCCGACTCTCTTTCTCTTTCCAAACAGCTCACGGCCATATTTGCGTTCGGAAGCTGCGGCGGATTCTCCGGCACCAACGTCCTCTCGGTGTTCTGCGGCGACGGCAGGAACGAAACGCTCGATGCCAGCTTCCACTACCCGTTCAGGTGAGGACTCTCGACTCTGTCGACCAGGCGCCGGTTTGAAGGGAGGGATTAACGTAAACCTCGAACCTTTTTTTTGGGGGGGGGGGGGGGCAGGTTAAGCCAGGTTCCGCTCGTCGAGGGAAACGCCAGCATCTGTAACCGCTCTCTCGCCACGACGTACTTGGTGGGAGACGCATCCTCGTCAGCCGAGTTCTTTGTCGGCACCGCCATCGTCTGCTTCCTGTACAGCATGGCGGCCCTCCTGGTGTATCTGGGCTACATGCACGTCTACAAGGACTCCGACTTCGGACCCATTTTTGTCAGTATTGATCGGCGCCGGTCGCCCTTTTTCCCCCCCCAATAGGAAGACGTCTGCTGACGTCTCCGATTGCGCCCGTTGTTCCCAGGACTTTCTGATCACGGCGATCCTGGTCTTCCTGTGGCTGGTGTGTTCGTCCGCCTGGGCCAAAGGCCTTCAGAACGTGAAGGACGCCACGGGCACCGAAGGCGTCGGCGCCACGCTGGCGCTCTGCAAGGAGGGCAACGTCACCTGCGAGGTCACGGAGTTCGCCAACCTGCGGAACCTCAACTTCTCCGTGGTGAGAAGGAACGCAAGAGTTCCGGGTTCTCCGATTCAGATTGTTGGGATGAAACCAGACGACCGCAGCCTTCCAGTTCCTTCCCAAGACAAACTTCCTTTGTCGTCTTCTGCTATTCCTAACTTTGCTTTTCTTTCCTCTCGTCCGCCATTCCATCAGGTGTTCGGCTTCCTCAACATGTTCGTGTGGGCGGGCAACGCTTGGTTCGTGTACAAGGAAACACGTTGGCATTCCAAGAAGTTCTCCTCTCAACCCGGACCCGGAAGGCAGCAGGTCCCTGCAGCCATCTGAGGCTGGAATGTGAATGTCAAAACAGCACAAAGCCAGCAGAAACGAGCACACGATCACCCAAAACAGTAAAAAACGTTTTAAACTTGAGCTTCAATCGTAGCATTAAGGCCTTTGAGACGTCATTCGTTACGTTTATTATGTTATATTGTACATTGATGATGAATGGAAGGTACCGGTACTTTGAAGTCGGCAACGCTTGATATGTGCAGTTTATTGTTGCCAGGTTTGACTCTCATTTTTACCTTGAAGTATTATTTGGATGGAATTAAAAACTAGATTAGATTAAAACCACTTTTTTTGAATCCAAAGAGACTGTGATTTACTCATTTACTCATTGAGTCGCTCACATTTGCCATCTAGTGGTGATGATAGGTACTGCAACAGCAAGACACAATTTAATTATGTAGGAATTAACGACAAATGTTCACATTATGTATGGATGGATGGATATTCTCAGAATGCAATTCCATTAAGATTTTGCATTCAGAGTTGTACAGGTAAATCTGGCACGGCTGCAGCACTTTGATTTATTTAGTCTCCCCTCGGGTGCCAGTTCAAATCCATTAACTGATTCTAATTATGAATGTAGTGCAAGGCTTCTTCTTAACTTCATTTTAATTTCACTCGTCGCTATTTTGTTTGACCATTCTGCCAAAGCACAACTTTTCATCATCTTTTTTAAATCAATAGTTTTTGTAAACTTTGTTAATTTGTCTCATTTTTCAAATGTATGCAGATTATGATTTTAATGGCTTATAATGATTTTTTTTGGTCTATTTTTCATGTAGGAAAGAATGTAACTGAAATGATGAAAACAATCTGCGTCAGCAAATGTTTTTGTTACACTGCCTATGCTGCTGCATTTGTGTAATCTTAATCCAGATAGCAACAGCCTTGCCAATAATTCCTGCCATTGCCAAACTGTCTCAAAACAAAGACATATGCAATCTGTAAAATACACAATTTCAATGTGCATTTGCCTTTTTTTTCCCCCAATAAACAAAAATGGCTTTGTTTAATCTTTAGCAAATGTGTCGTGTGTAAGTGAAGGAGGAAAAGAAGTAGCATGAGAAAGTTAACAGGAAAGTAAGTGGTGACCTCTGGTTTTCTATTGAATCATTTGAGATGAATGACGTCACGCTGCGTCATGTGACCACGGCAGGGATTTATGGTTATAAAAGAAAATAATATTGTCAGTTTGACTTGAAGTTGCTTCAAGAAGTGCAACCTGATTTTTCAGTTTTTATTTTGTATCCACTAGAGGTCAGTGTAGAGCCATGGGATTTGAATTTGAGGCAGTTTCAGGAACAAAACATGCATGGACGTTTATTGGTGGATCATTCAATCAAGCAATAATTTGAATCCAGCTTTTTGCACATTTTTTAAAGGTTCAAACAATAAACAGAAAACACGACAATGTTATTTCCTGCCAGGTCAACAATCTTACACTTATTTATTTATTTACAAAGCGCGCATTACAACAGAAATGTCTTACAAAGAAGTGCCACATTCGCTCTTACTATTGGCCTTCTGCGTGCCTCCATAATGAACTTTTGAACCCCGTCTGTCTCTCATCCCCTCAACCCTCCGATAAATACCGAACCCGGGACGGAGCTCGCCGAGACTGACGTCAGCATATCTCGTTCTTTTAGCCTGCTGCGTGCGAATGAGAGAGAGAGCGCGCGCGCGAGAGTGAGAGAGAGAGAGAGAGCGCGCGCGCGCGCGCGAGAGAGAGAGAGAGAGAGAGAGAGAGATGGGAGCAACAAGACGGAAGAGCAATGGCGACACTGGATCGCCAAACGCCAAGTCTGGATACCTTCCTTTGCGAGCCTTGGTCTTCCTTCGTCGGTGCGGCTAAATTACGTGTTGCTGACAGTAAGTCCGCTCGCCGGGTAGCGATGTTGTTTATGCGGGCAAAGTGTCGAGAAGTGCGCGGTCCAACTGTCTGTGATTGAGTTGAATAAGCCCCCCCACCGTGCGGGGGGTCTGTCAGAGCGCAGCAAAGTAACTGTCAGAAGAATATTACTACGAATGCAATATTAATAGCTTGTTTAAACAGTCGCACGCGGACAGACAGACAGACAGACAGGCGCGCGCGAGCGAGCGAAGCTAGCCATCGCCGCGCAGGGCTCGCGCCACTGGCGCGTGCCGAAGCGATATCCTCAACATTGTCCAGCTGTAAGTTTGTTAGCTTTGACAGCTTCACTCGCGCGCGGGGTGGGTGGGGTGGAAGCTAGCCAACTAGCTAATGCTAGCGCTAACAACGCGAGCCGAAGCGCTGCTACACGCGTGCCCCCCCCCCCCCCCCCCAAAGTTTGTTGCGTATTTTTTTAAAGTGGGGGTGTTTTCTGGTGTTTTTTTTATCCAGACGCAGACTCGACCGTGGATAAAAGCGACAAAGAGCTTTACTGCCTCGGCGAAGCCGCGAAGCGCCGCAAACACGGTGAGTGAAGCCGCGCTCGGGGAAACTTGACGCTGTTCCGCAGAGGGTGAGGGTTTGTTGTGGTTTCTGGTGGACGTTCCGCGGAGCACCGGGGATTCCAGAGTCGTTCTATTTTTACCGACAACTTTAGTGGGTGTCGGTGACGATGAAACGAAACACTTTTTTTATTTTTAACATTTAGAATACCGACGAAAGCGTAACACCTATTATTGTGTCTGTTAGCATCCTGCGTCTGGGACAATAGCAAATAATGAATAATCGTGTTTTTCCCCAACGATTTACAAACCCAATCTCTGGTCGTTTAAACACTTGAGTCATTATAAAGTATGACTTCAATATGCTTCGGGCTAAAGTAACGACATATCGAAAACCTGAAATGACCTCAGATGAATCTTTACATGCCTTAAAGTCTCTTATTTAATGTCAAATTCGGGCTTTTGTGCAAGAATGTGGTTTATATATTTGTATATCATGTATAGAGACCTGACCGGACCTCACCATGCGTGCCTCACACGAGCATGCTTGAGTCATCCCCGAAGTTCGAACACGCAGCCGAGGAAACGCTCTCCTCCGTCTCCCTGGCCTCACACCAGAGCACTTCTTCCTCGCACACACACTCGCGTACCTCCTCTTCCTCTCACCGAGCCAAACTGGAGCAGTGTTTCCAGAACCGCTGATCCGTTGGTAACGCGACACCAAGGCCGGCCCGAGAGTGAGATGTATATACACGCACACGCCGACGCCCCCGAGCGGCACGAACACACAGGGAATTCATCTCCATCTTATTTTGTGTGTGTGTGTGTGTCACACGCAGTCAGCCGCTGACGTCATGGGAACATGCGTGTCTCGTATTGCTGTGACCTTGAGTAACCCGGCAGACCCATTTTCCACCGCTCACGCATTTCTTGATGACTCATCACAACGAGGTCACGATGACACACACCCAAGCATCAAACACTCATATATGCCCCCCCACCCCCCGACACACACGCATACACACACACACACACATCTCAGATCGCTGATCTATGCTATGATTTTGGATTTTAGTACCCATTTGTTTTTCTTAGTAATTCTATGAATCGCGTTTTGGCGAGTGGGTGGAGTCTGTGATTTAAATATAGTGTGTTTTATGCTTTAATTCAGTTTAAATGTCATTATTTTCATCGTCAGTTGTCCCTTTCTCTTTCAGATATGCTCGACCACACTCGGTTTCCCGCCCCGGAGGACTTGTGTCTTGTTGTCTGCCATGTCTGCGGTCAGGTGGTCACTCCTCTAGGCGTCCTCGCACACTACGGTCAGTCACCCGACGCTCCTCCGCTCTAATCTCTGCGAACATGCTTTCTTCCTTCAAATAAGTACGTGGACAAAGCCAGTTTGAAGTAGTAGTAGTAATAACTTTGTAATAATATTTGATGACTTTATTCAGGTGTTGGACTCGGGTTGTTTGTCCTTCATACAAGCTTAAACTTGTTTTATTTTTGTTTAACCCGACCTCGCCAGAATTTAGTCTAGCTAGCTCGAGCCCCGGGACAATTCCCTCCTGGATGCTGCCTCCCCGTGTTTTATTTTGACGTAAAGTAGTTTGTTGCTGTGTGTGTGTGTGCGCAAACACGCAGACTCCAACTGGCGTCAATGGGACGGCGCTCTCGTCAGTAACAAGTAGGAGCAGATCAGGATCGCCGCCACGCACGCTTCCAAACCAGGATACGCATCCTCGCTTTGATCCGTCCAGTTTGCGATCATGTGAGCGAATTAATCACTTCCTGTATGTGTTTCAAATTAAAACCCCTCGGTTTGATATATTTAACAAGGCTTTTATTGGAGAACATTTTCTGGAAAATGTTGGAAGACTCATCGAATTTGTGAGTTTGAAACGGAGCTGCTGTCAACTCGGCCAGAGGAATTTAATAATTAGAATTTAAACTGAAAACCTTCACTTGAATGGAGAGACTGAGTCATGTTTAACACCACAAAGATTTCTGTGTACTTCAAAGGACTCCAGAAGGAAGCGGCGGTGGCGTTGTTGTTGTTGATCCCTGCTCTCATTGGCCGTCCTCTCTGTTTACCTTCTGGAGGTTTTTTGGTCGTGACTTTGCTGAGCTGCTGCTGCTGCTTCCTCCTGTTGGCGGCACGTGTGCCGCGTGGTCACGCTTAATGAACACCCACATGCACACGCAGGCGCACACACACACACACACACACACGCACACTGATGCAGACACGCCAAGCATGCTTTTCTCCCCTGGAGGAGAGAAGCCAGTGGACTAGCATGCACTCAACGAGGTCAGTGGTATTGTGAGGAAACGTGCGCACTCAGAATCCTGGCATGTGCTGTTGTTTTGTTCCTGCTAATGCCCCCCCCCTGCAGCATCCCCCGCCCACCCCCCTGTTGGCAGCATCGCTACATGCTGACACGCACTCAAAGTGGGGTAACAACAGGTCTGAAATGCACACGCACACGCACACACACACACGCACACACACACACACGTAGTTAAAAGTGTGAGTGTCCTGAGAGCTCCTCCCACGTTCTCTGGGCCACAGTACGCTAACAAGCTGACCTCTGAGTGGATCGACTTTAAGAAATGTCCCTTTCAGGAAGTTTATTTATTATTATTATTATTATTAATGCATTTCCTGTCATTGTTAGACCGTCCAATCACGTCACTGTGATGTCCAAATGAGCAAACACTCTGCTTTTAAATGTAGCTCTGATTTCATGCTTCGTCTGTGTATTGAATCGAGGCTTAGGCCTTTCATGCACAGACATTTCTACATTCTCTCTCACACACACACACACAGAGAAGGAGGGGGTCGGCTGCCTAGAGGCTCACCGGGTCCCAGTTTGCTGCTCCAGCTTTGCTTTGGTGCAAGGCAGAGAGTGGTCACAAACTAAAGACGTAACCGAATGTAGTTTTTCTTTGGGACTTGTGTTGAAAAGGTTTGTGTAAATCTCGATATTTGCTCCGTTTGAGGGATTTGTTTATTGAAGTGCCCTTAGAGTAAAGCAAAGCTTGTGTATTCTTAGCTCAAGTGGCCCCAGTGGGATATCGAAATAAATCCCTCACACTGGCAGCATTCATGCTATCATCTATTTAATACGTTTGCAACAGTAAAAAAAAAGAACAAAGAAGTTGTTTTAAATATTTGCTGGTTAACGCTGGAGCTGATTATGGACAGATCGGGGCGTTGAAAGAATATTCTGAGTACGTTTGACTCCTCCTGCATAAATGTGAAGCTCGAGTCAGCGCTGCTTTTCTGTGCCCTGTGGTGGGATAAATCAGGACTCGGATATTTTAGCGTTTCCTCCTGCTTCTCCCACCTCCAGTCCGTCAGTCTGTCTCCTCTGCCGGCGGCCCAGCGCATCTTAAGAGGCCACGCTGTGTCGTTGGTTGGGATTCTGTTTATCTGTTTATTGTCTCTTACCTTCCGTGTTGTTTTGAGGTCGATGCCCGAGACGGTTAAAAAGAAACGTGCTCTTTTCTTTTGGTTTCATTTCTTCCCTGACTGAAATGCTTGGGGCTGCTCTGTGTTTTTTGTGCGCTGTTGTGTAACAGTGTGTGTGTGTGTGTGTGTGTGTGTGTTTCTGTGGCTTTGCTGCAGCCGTTCATTTCACACAATGGTTGTCTGTCGTTGGGAAGTTTTTAGCCCTTAACCACGGAAGCTGTGCTCGGGATCGTTTACTGGGGGCGTCGCTCACTCCACCGTTATTTATTTTCATTATTGGGAGTCGGCAGCGTGTGAACCGGGAGCTCAAGGTCGCCTCTGATCGACCTCAGAGGTCAGTCCTTTAGTTTGAATGCATCTTTTGCCGTTTCTCTATGATGGACTGCAGCTGTGAGCGTATTTGTGTTTATTTTATGGCATTTTATACCCTGGTTTTAATATTTGATTCCATATACTTGTAAATGTAATATCTATCAAATGGGAAACTTGAAAAATGAAAAGAGAACCAAACATGTAGCAGAGCTTGAATAGCAGGTTCAGTTCAATTACAGCCTGTGTTTGGTTTGGATAAATATCTGCAGGAGCAGACGTATTATTATTATACCTCTTCAGATTCATTATTTATCTTATTCCTGCATGGAAAGATTACAAGGTTTACACACGTGCGCAGGCGTCCGGATCTAACCGTGCAGTCGTATTCATTAAGAGCGTTAGCGTGTTAAGAGAAGCGGCGTTTTAATGTGTGAACTTTGTTCCTGCTTCTCGGCAGCTGCCTCGGCTTCCACCGGCCTGTTTACACACCTGACACAGACGCGCACGCACACACACACGCACACACACACGCACACACGCACATGTCCTGCACACGGTGATGTACATGTTCTCTTATGCAGGCTCGTGCTACCTCTACAAACGTACACCCTGCAAAAGGTAATGTGGTGTTTCTTACGCACACACACACACACACACACACACACCTGTTATTCCTTGAAATGCACCGGCTAATCTCTTATACACAATGACACATTTTGCACACACACACACACACACACACACACGTTCTCTCCGTCAGTCACCTGTCGCACACTTTCACGTGCACTCGCGCCGCCTGAGCAAACAGAGTCGGCGAGTTTGTCGGCGGGCGCCTTTTATCCCAAGGAGCTGCTGTTAGAAGACGATTACTACACTTATCAAGTGGGCGGGGCTAACACCGACACACACACACACACACACACACCCAAACCTTCCTGCTGCTCATTGACTAGTGCTAAATGTTCTTGGACACAACTTCTAAGCTAATGAACAAGCTTCCGGATTGGTCGGCGGGGTAAAGCGCCTTGTCCCGGTGAGTCTTTGAACTTTACGTCACAAAGCGAGCGTTCTGACCCGACTCCAGATCC
The DNA here is from genome assembly GCF_040956055.1 of Brachionichthys hirsutus. Taxonomy (NCBI): domain Eukaryota; kingdom Metazoa; phylum Chordata; class Actinopteri; order Lophiiformes; family Brachionichthyidae; genus Brachionichthys; species Brachionichthys hirsutus. Next base: position 6,320,306 of record NC_090918.1, read on the forward strand.
AGAGCCAGTTCTTGGTTTCCCAGTGTGTTTCATGCAGTGGAGTGTGGATGTTTTTCCTTTCCACTTCGAAGGTGTCATTTTCCTGGTTGCCCCCTTTCAACAGCGAGACTGAGGAGAGGGAGCAGATAAATCAGCAAATAAATTCCCTTCGCCAAGTTTACGGCTGCTGTAATATAAAGAATCGGGGCCAGTGGAATATCGACGTGCGCCTTAATTTACGCGACCAGAAGGACATCAGTTCAGACGTCAGCATACCTTGATGGCAGATGTGCGTATGACAGCAGAATGTGCTTGTGGGGCAGGATAGAGGTGCGTGTTTGCAGAACGAGCCCGGTCGGTTCGGGCTCGTTCCGTCTACAGATGATCGTAATGAGCTCCATCTTTGTTCCTCTGTTTTCATTCAGGTAGCTGGGGTGTAGTTTCCCTGTGAGACAGACAGCCCTCCCCCTTCAGACAAGACATGCACAGCAAAAATCGTAAGTTGAGCTCCTCTCCTCTTCTCTTTTTTTAGCCCCCCAGCAGTGAGACTTATGCTCCTCTCTTTCTATCGGTGTCTCAGCCTCTTCTCGTATTAACGGAGTTTATCATATCAGGAAAGTTGAGCGAAAGATGTTGGAGCGTTAAAACTGTTTGACTGACTGTTTGACACCTTTTCAAAATAATTGGTGTAAATTTCACATCACACTCGGAGCGAGGCTGAGGTGCTGGCGAGATGCAGATTAGGCCCGGATCTGAAGTACCCTCAGCCAAGAACGGTGCAGGAGTGTTCCTTCCCTCGTGTCATGCATCTGTTACATATAGGATCTTTGTTTCTGCTTCTTTTCCTGACCCGTTTCAGAGAAGCGCCACGTCTCCCCGGTTCCCTCGCGGAACCCTTTAGTTCCCATGAAGCCCAAAGCGCCTGTGGCGGCCCCCGCGGTGGCTCCCTTCAGGGTCCCGAAGGATTACCCTCACTCCCGCTTCAGCAAGGCGCCGCTTGCCGTCTACCCACCGAAGGGGGCCCGGAACAAGACGTGGTGGGGGGGCGACACTTGATCTCCGCTGCATGTCTATGAAATGCTTCCATTAAGTTAACTGTGCCCCCCCCCCCCCCCCCCCCCCCTCTCCTCCAGCGTATCCCTCCCGGTCGTAAGCCTGGAGAAAATGTCGTGCCTCAACCGACCCGAGTTGGCGTCGCACGTCCGCCTCGCCTCTCCGTCCCTCGCTCTCCCGCCTTCCCAACGGCCCGGGGAGAAGCTCACAAATGGCCGCGGCGCCGGCGGGCCGCCCGCGCCACGCCCCACCACGTCTCCCTCCTCTCTGGACGGGCGTCCGAGTCCGGCGCGCTCGCCGCTGGACAGACGGTCGACGTCGACACCTTCCCCTTCACAGGACCGGAAGCCCTCCCCGTCTCACCGACCTGGCGCGCTTCCGTCGTCGGAGAAGAAGCACCAAAACGGAACGAAGGCTTCCTCCGGGCCCCAGAAGAGACTCTCGGGTCAGTCCGGGGGCCTCGTGTCTCTTTATGTAAACATTTGGTCTTGGGGGTGGAAGAGTTAAATATTTCTGGTGGTTCTTTGAAGCCTACACAACCCCCCCCCCCCCCCCCATCCTACACTCTCGACCCGCTTCTCTTCATTTCCGTCATTCGCCCACTCCCGTCGCCCTTCTTCTGCTCGTCTTCGTTTCTCGCTCTTCTTCTTTTTCTGCTTTCGGGGTTGTGTCTCTTTCTCTGTCTCAACTTCCTTTTTAAGTTTGTGTGTCCAGTGTGGCTGCGTCATGCTGCAAACGCAAAAAGATTACGGGGATTACAGGACAGGCCGGCGCGGGATTACAGCCCCTCCCGTTAAAGTAACCTGTCGTTGACACGGAGAGCTCCATTTAACAGCCAATCTTTAGCATTTACTCAAAATGTGTAGATTTCGATATATTTAAAGACAAAATTGAATTTCAAAAATCACTGAATTTGTGTTTCACTGTTGAGATTAAACTTCGACACGAAACGCGGCTCTTTCACTCTTCTGGTCTCGTTCAACAAAATGATCTCAAACGCATGAAAGAGAAAATGGCGGCGGGTGTTGAAAGTAATTGTGCGTTTTATCCTCCTCGGAGTTGAGTCAAAGGGCGGGGGAATTGCTTTCAGATGATTTGGTCGGGCTGGATTTGTTTAGGCTCCGTGTTGACGTCGGGGTAGCGGCGCCGGGACGCAGGCTTTCGAGGTGAACGGCGAGAACGTGCACGAAACGGCTCTTTGTTTTCTTTCATGTTTACATGCGGGATTATTTTTCCTGGGCTCCTTCTGGAGCTGCCAGCTCGTCTTGCCGGGTGATTGTTCACGGCTTGCAGGATATCTATGTGAGACTTAAAGCAACGCTAATGCGTGAGTAGACAAACGTCCGAGCCTCAACAGAGAGGCATTAATATGGCGCTAGTCGTCTCTCGCTCGTGTGAAATGCGATCTAAGCCAGGGAAAATAAAGAAGTGAATGACAACCCGGAGTCCCGGCCTTATGCGCGTGTGTGTGTGCGTGTGTGTGCGTGTGTGTGTGTGTGTGTGTGTGCGCGTGTGTGTGTGCGGTTTGTTTTCCAGAGAGGGTGTTCGATCCCAACAAGCACTGCGGCGTCCAGGACCCCGAGACGAAACGACCCTGCACGCGGTCGCTCACTTGCAAGGTAACGCATAGCCTCACCCGAACGCTCCGAGCAGGAAGGAGGCTTTGGGTAGGAGGTGAGGGGGGGGGGGGCAGCAGCTCTGAAGCATTGCAGGGCCCGCACTTCCCTTGATGAGGTAATTACAGTCTTTGGATGAGGCTGCAGCATCTTTGAGCAGTAAAACTCTATTTTACCGAGCTTTAATTACTTCTAGGAAGCCCCGCTGATCCCTTCAGACTGGTTATAAAGTAATTAAACATTTAACGGGGGTAGCATCGTAAGGTTTTAAAGTGGGTAGAGATCAAAATCAGCATTGACGGCATGATGTGGTGATTATTGAAACCGGAGAGCTGCGATTTAAAACCCGGCGAGCCGCGCTGTGAATGAAGTCTCCCCGGAAACCACCCGACGCCCCCGCGTGGCGGCCGTTTGTTCGCCCGCAGAAGGAAACGTACGAAACCCCCATTATTCATTCTTTCAGACTCACTCATTGACGCACCGCAGAGCCGTCCCGGGTCGAAGGAAACATTTCAACGTCCTCCTGGCCGAGCACAAAGGGCGACCGAAGGAGGGCGCGAAGGAGAAAGACGAGGATGGAGGGAAGGAGGGCGGCGGCTTGACTGTCACGCCCCCAGAGGCCGCGAGTCCCGGCGAGCCTCGCTGCCCGAATGGACGACCTCTGTCCACGCTCAAGCTACGGCTGGCGAACGCACATAAACCCAGGTAGGACTGGGGGGAATCTATTCATGTTTCCTCCACCGGGGGGGGCTGTAATCTAGGGCAGGCAAAGGAGACATGATGAGGAAAGTTTACGTAGAATTTTTGCACGATTTTAAAGTGAGAAACGATTTGAAATCTCCATTTCAAATCAGGGTTTCCCTCCCTGCTGAATTTCTAACATCCATTCCAGGGTTCCGGGCTCCGCCGCCGCCTCCAGCCCTTTGCCCCCGGCGCCACCGCCACCGGCCCCGGCCCTCAACTCAGAGCCGCTCCTCCCCACCTGGATGACGGCGGGAGGAGACGGCGGGCGACTGTCCAGCGACGAGGGGGACGCAGAAACCCCACAAGACGTGGACAGACACGCCTTCCCCTGCTCCAGCCGCCATCCGCGGCCTTCAGGGGTAAAGACGCCGCTCGGACATTCCTCCGGTCCGTAAACCTCGAGGCGACGTCTCAGTCTGCAGCGGATTAAATCTCATTTGGTCTCAGGTGTAATATAACAATGTGCTTGTTTTCATATAAATAGCTGGAAAATGGTGGATCTGGTTGGATAAGTAAGAAGAAGAGGCGCTCCTTTGTGAAGACGCGTGAATCACAGGAAGCATGCGCGGCTCATTTCCTGTCCTAATAAGATTATACATCTATATAAAGCTGCATTTTACGTCTGAATTAAGCGCTTGATTTTAGTTTTGTTCCTGTTGGATTGTCTTTCGTTCCAGCCAATGATAATTAGGTAGTATCCATCTTCTCTCTTCCACGCGTCTCTTTCCTGTCGTTTATTTCCTGATATCCTGTCTAACCCTTCTTTCGTTGTCTCGTTTATTTCTTTTCTCTGTATTTGTCTGGTGCGCGTTCTCACCAGTCTCTCTCTCTCTCTCTCTCTCTCTCTCTCTCCCTCCCCAGTGCTGTGTGTTCAGCAGCAGGCTCATGGGGCGGGGCTACTACGTGTTTGACAGGCGATGGGACGGAATGAGGTTGGCGCTGCAGAACATGGTGGAGAAGCATCTCAACGCACAGATGTGGAGGTGAGAAATGCAAACTGTTAAAGTGCAGCAGAGACGGCAGATTAAAAATCATTTCACTTCCTGTTCCAGGAAGGTGCCTCCGGCCCCCTCCGGCCTCCTCGCCCTCTCCGCCTCTGGAATCCCCCCCGTCGCTTCACAGCAGACTCCTCCTCCCTCCTCTGTCGCTTCCTCTCTCCTCCCCTCCCCTTCGGACTCTCTCTTCAACGCCGGCGCATTTCCACTGTCCGCTTCCTCAGCCGGGCTCTTCGCCGTCTCCCCGGTCTTCGCCCTGGGCAAAGCCTGGAACGGCGCTCGCAGAGTCAGCCGCCAATCCAGAGACGCCGAGGACTCGGACGCGGGTTCGAAGAAGAGGAATAGCTCTTCCTACGCCGCCTTCTTTTCTTCCTCTTCCGTGTTTCCGACCGTGGATAAGCACAAGAGGAACGGCAGCAGTTATGACCCACCAGCGCAAGGCACAGGGGGGGCGGCGGCGGCGGCAGCAACAGCCCCAGCCAGGGGAAAGGGACTCGGACGCCGGGGGGGTGGGCTTTGGAGCGGCGGAGAGGACTGGCCATCCAAGACCGAAGGGTCGCAAAACTCGCAGAGCAGGTGAGGTTGAACGGCAAAAACGGGATTTAATTTATTCCTGATAGATTTTATTGTTCAATAAAAAGTCATCTTGAACTTTGTCTTCATCACAAATGGTCAAATAGTCCTCCTTTTATTCCTCCCATCCAGCCGCGAAACCTGCACGCCCTACTCGCCTGGCGGGGAGCCTCCCCTCGGCCCCCGTCAGCCCCTGCCACCCCCCTTCCGACCTCTGGTTTACGGCGGAGGGGGAGTGGATGGGAGGAAGAGGAGGAGTCCGAGCTCTTACGGAGGAAAGGCCAGCAAGCTGAGCAGGCCGGGGGGGTTGGATAGCCTCTTTGGGAATGGGAGCGACGGCAGGGGGGGGGTCCTGGCTTCAGGGCCCGAGTCCCCAAAACAGGTCGGTGTCATTCAAGGGGTGTCTCTTTATTATCCACAGCTAGGAGTATGGGGTCTCATCCCTAAGAGAACGAGTCCCGATCACTTCTCCTCTAGTGCCACCATCAGGTCAGAAATGGAACTGCCTACAAATTAGACGTTGATTCTTTCACATCGCCTCCAGATGTGACTGCCTCTCCATTTCTTTTTTCGTGCGTCTACTTGGCGTATGAGTGAGCCCTCTCGTTTCTCTCCCATCTCTGTAACGCACGTCGAGCTCCACGGCGACCCCGAGTGTCGCCCTGCGTTAGTGCACGATGCAGGATGAATGATGTAGGGACGCGTCCGGCGTGATGTCGATGCAGCACGGCGCGTCCCTTAAATGTAGCTGCCGCGCTATTCTTTCTTCCAGGGATCCATAAAGTATTGATTATTTGTTGATTGTAGTTTGTGTTTATTCTCAGCACAACGGAGGAACAACATCTGAAGAAATGTCTCGTCTTCCTCTCCCCGCAGGCCAATCGCTAGCAGGAACCGCTTCCGTGGCAGATGTGCAGACCGACCACCACCGTTTGCGACCTTTGACCTCACCACTCTTCTGCTGACTGCACCAATCGGACTGCTTTGCCTCCGCGATGTCACCCACCCCTCCCTCTTTTTTCTTTTTTTTTTTATCGGTCGGTCGTCACGACGATAAGCTGCTTCGCTGTGGCGGCGGCCTTTTCAGAACAACCTGGTGGGATTTTTAAAAAACTGGTCCTGAAAAGGGAATTAGCCTCAAAAGGTTTCAAGACGTTGTGATCGATGCCACCGCTGTATTTTTTTAGGTGTGGGGGGGGGGGGCATTTTTTTGGAAACACCGAGTGGATTTTCTGGCCCGTATTTGGTGGGGGGGGTCCGTGATTGTCCTGGGGAGTTAGATGGCTGAAGCTGCTACTGACGGAACCTCCGAGGACTCTCCAGCTCCCCCCCCCATCCATTACTTGTTATTGTTAATCCGATTCATCTTTTCTTCTTCCTCAGAGACTGGTGTTAATCCAGCTTCTTCATCCTCCTCTTCCTCTATTTCTCTCCATCTTCCTCTATCTTGAACAAACTTGTCAGCATCGCCGCTATTTTCTTTATTCCCTCCTCATCCATCCCAGCATACCAGTGTTCAAAGTGCACTTACTGCCCCCCCCCCCAGCTCTGTGCTTCACTGACTCCGGAGCAGCAATTCTTCATCAGGACACGATGGGATAAAAACAAAAGAATCCGATCGTCTGTGTTACCGACGCCGCCGCATCAATGCATCGTGTTTCAAAACAGGAAGAAACTGAGTTTGAAGATTTCATCGTCATTTTTGGGGTTTTCAATGGTGCAGGAAACACAAACTCCAAAAAGGAATTATTATGGATCGCTCTTTTCTCTTTATTTTTTTAATGATAATTTATCATTCTTAAATGATTTTTCTAACTGACAAACTTTTTTTGTAGCAAAAAAAAAAACAATTTCTATGGCATTTGAGAAGAAGTGAAAGTATTATGATGTGTTCATGAAAATGTGTACATAACTTGTTGTTTTGTTATTTATTAATAATTTCCCCTCACGTTTAACTTCATCTTAGCTAAAGAGAGAAGATCGTATTTCTACCTTCCCTCCTGGGTCCGTGTTCGGGAATGATGCCGAAATTGTCCTTTAGTTTCTCAAAACGCTTCCAATTTCGTTCATTAGCGTCGCAATCCTAATTAAGTCGCATCTCTGCAGCCAAATTTCATGCTAGCTGTGAACGTCATTTCCATTTCAGCAACAAGCTGTGGTCAAATCTAAAACATTTTATTTCAGCCCAGCTAATATTTGTCATGTATCTGTAAAGTCTTGTTTTAATTTTATGATGTTGTTTTTAGCAGTTTACTAGAAATGAACGCATCTACTGACAGGAAATGATTATGCTGGACGTTCTCTGAAGGTTTTGCAAATATTTAAAAGAGCGTGCAACATATGTACAGTGGAAACTCGGTTCTCAAACAACTCCTTTCCCAAGTGAATCTGATTTTTGGAGTAAGAACAGAACACGCGAGTGGAGCCGAGGCGAACCGAAGACACACGAACGAGGGCGGAGCCTACCCGAGTGGCTTGTTTGAGTCAGATTTATGCTTTTGGACCGTTCCTCTGTTTAAAGGAGGAATGCATTGGTCTCAGGTGATAGCGGCACGAGTTAGGGTCATGTTTTTGATCGACACTTGTAAACAACAACATCATTGTTTTGTTTGCCCAGAACAACACGACTCTTTCTGGAATCGGAGCTTCAGTTCAAAGGGAAATCTGATCAGTAATCCACAGTGGATTAACGTACCCGAGGATGTTGTAAAGTGCCGTTTACATTTAGAATGTATTTTTTTTATGCACAAAATCACCACAGACGGAATAATATCAGGAAGTCCCGGGACCCCATTTATTCATCCCACTGAAAGCCTTTTGATTTGCCCACGAGCGAGTCGTGTTAAATTATTTTGTCTCGGAAGCATCGAAGCACTGATGAGTGAATTGTACATAATTGTATTTGTGTTATTCCCCCCCCCCCCCCCCGCCCCTCTGTCGACCGATCAAAGATGTTTTAAAAGACGCCTCCCTGACTTTTTGTTCATTGTATATTCTTATTTCTATTTCAATCTGTTGCAGCTAAAAGAAACGGACAGAAGTTCATGGATGTTGATTGTAGAGTTGTGTATTCTATTGTTTGCTGTTTAATTTTATGGAGGTATTACCTTTTTTTTTTTTACCCTAATCCCTTCCTCTTTTTTTTGCACTTTGTGATAATGCCCAGATCTTTAATCAATTTCTATTTTATATATAAAATTCTATATCTATATATTTGTAAATGTGTTTCTGGGTAACTACAGTAAAAAGGATGAAGAGTATATTTGTGGTGTGTCGGCCCCTAATCCGGCGCACTGTTGTCGTTTGTCTTGCCCTGATCCGATCCGAACTGTGTTGAATGTTGAATCACTGAAAAATGCCTTGGAGGAGTGTTTTTTTAAGGGGGGGGGTCGCGTCAGTCTCATTACAGTTGGATCAGAGAAATGGATTTCCCATCAAACACCTGAACACTTGCTGTAAAAACATGGTCTTTGTATCCCAGCTTTTATCATTAAACGATTGAAAGTGGAGCTTGTGTTGGAAGTAAAGACGCAGCTTTTGAACCGGAAGGAAAATTCCCGTGACGATCGATTGTTTCAGTGAATTTCACTTTGCATGAATTGAAATCTATCGGATGTTTTTTCACCTGATGCTTCTGTGGCTGTCGGTGCTTCTTAAAGGAGTTTCAATCATATATTTTCTGCTTAAGTTTATCAATATTGGACATTTTGCATTCTTTCTCTAATAAGCGGTATATTACCAATTCCATTTCTGCCACATCTCGTGTGGGTTTCATCCATGTTTGTGGAAACATGAAAAAAGCCCACACCCAAACGCTGCCTTTTTAATCACCCGATAGAGATCGGACCTCGACCTTTGCCCCCCAGGGCAGGTGAACGTGCCGCGCTTCCCTGACATCCACCTCTTGTGTTTTTAACCTGTCAGGCTGTGTAAGTCTAAAACATCTCACTTCCATTGGCGATCAAACTAGCACGCATTCCTTCTGTGTCAGGGAATTATCTTCTCTGCTAATGTGGGGTTAGCGGCTAATATGCTTGATTGAAAAGATGGGATTTAAGGATGGGAAAAAAAGAAAACTAATGAAAAGGTGAATTTTTTTATTTCATTTTTTTTTCATTTTAGCATGACTAGATTTTATAAATGCTTCACGTCTGTGTAAAGAAACAAATATTGGACGTTTTAAACGTGTCAGAAGAATAGGTAAACGCCCCCGCCCCCCCCCCCCCCCCCTCCACAACATTGACACCTTGTGGTAAATCCGATCCCTGAGTTTCATCAACCAAGAACGAGGGATTAGAAGAAGTGCAAAGCAGGACAAATGATGCTTCTGAATTCAAAGTGATGAATCGCTCTGGTGTAATCTTCATTTATTCCGATACTCATGCTGGGATGAAGAAATGCTGCACAGGTCACCTGCGGAATTCATCGCGGCAAATATTAAATGGACTAAAAACAAACCTGAACTTTTTCCAGAGAAAGAAGTTGAATAAAAATCTGATCATGAGGAAAATAGGGATTCATTTGTGTTTCCCTGAGTTATTTGTTCTGTTTATTTTTTGTTGAACATAAATTTTGTTCCAATCTCCAGCATCCCAGAATCAGGAATCGTATAATTATCAACAGGCATTTTAACTGAACAGCTTAAGTAGATTTTTAAATGCACAAAAAAGTGTCCAAACATATCACGTGTCTCCATGTAATTGAAAAGATAAAAGCTCTCGGCTCTATTCGGAGATGTCCATGAATGCAGAGGAGCCCCCCCCCACGCCCCCCACCCTCCCACTGCAAACAGCATTCTTATGATAATGGCATAATGCTGGTGCTTTAGTTAATTGTGTACAGGCAATAGCGGTGGGCACCTTTTGTTGAGCTCTCTCGGATCCTAAAGGAAAGAACTGGCAGGGATTATAACTCTTGTAGAACTTCTCAAATTCTTTTCTCTTCTCAATTTCTGCGATTTAGTATTCCGGCTATTTAGAGAATGTACATGTTCTTTTACACACATAATGTCTATCAAATACTAAATGTGTGTGTTTCTGCTGAAGGTGCTGCCAGAATAAGACATTTTTCAACAGGAGGAACTCATCAATCTGCTTTCTTTTTGTGTCAAAATCAAAATATGATCCAAAAAATACAGTGGCATCTTAGCAAAAGTGGGATATATATATATACTCCAACTTGATCCAGAACTGTGGGGTTGAAAACACTTTTATTCCTAGTGGATTAGCATTTTAAGCCATTTAGCTGCTGCAGTTTTCTTATTTAAATTAGCTGTTTTTTGTAAGTGACGGACCAAACAACTGCTGAGGACGTCCTGCTGTTCCGGATTGCATCCGATGAGCAAAAATAGGAATAAAACAAAGCAGATAGAAGGATATGGAATTCATGATATGTTATTACTATGCTCCCACTTCCTCAATTGTGCTGCACCTATATATTTTAATTCTGCTAAAATACCTTCTTGTATAATTTCCAGATTAGTAATAAACTCCGACTCCATATTTATAAAAACAACAACCCCTGTATGAAGGTTTCCCCATTGAGTTTATATCCTTTGACGGCGTTTCCAAGGAAATGGGGAAATAGCTGCACCATAAATGTCAATTATCATCCAAAGTTATGGGACTAACCTGTAGATTTCAGGGAAGCCCCCGCACTAAATAAATTATAAACCGTATCTGTTCACTCCAGCATTTAACAAGCTAACCAGCTTTCTGGAGGAACTCATTTATAGCTCGCCTTGATCTTTTGAACCACTGTTCTATTTTTCTTTTAATCTTGAATTTCTATGCTTTATGTTTGCTACTCCTCATCCTCATTTTGTCTTATTATATAGTTCCTGTTCCCGCACATCTCTACTTTCCTGCCATTTGTTTTCTGTTCCTGTTTTTTTTTTTTCTGTTTCATTCTCTCTTTGTCCTGCTGTATCTCCAATCAACATCCTGACACATAAATAATCGAACGTAATCCAAGGTATTCCCTCAATGCTTATTCCATCACCCTCCATCCTCCTCTCCATCACACCTGCACCAGAGCCTTACATCAGCACCATCAGATTACATGTACAGTATTTGAGCTAGCAGCCCATAATCACGCATAGGCTAGATGAGTTAGCATTTCGTTTAAAGTCTGGAGCCTGATTATTAATATTGATTCACAGGTGTTTGACATTTACATTTCTCTGAACAGAAGTGATGTCTTCATCATCAGCTATCTAGTAGCAGGTAAGGACTTGCTGTCTTTAGCATGCGGCTACATTTCCTTTTGAACGAGGTAGTGGTGTAATTATTAGATTCTGTAATTATTATTATTATTTTTAATGTGTTTTATGTGTATTTGAAATTGAACTGCAGCGCCATCCCTCTGTGTAAAAGGCCAAGCTAACCTAGCCTAAGGTTTGTATAGCTCCGGCTAAAGGCTTTTAGCGGACAAGCTAGCTGCCGTAGTAGTGATAAACTTTATGTAAAAAACAAAAAAACAAAAGCGTCTTGTCATTTTACAAATATAGATTTCCCCCAAAATGTTTGTATGTGTATTAGTTGCGTTCCTGAGTCGTGTTTAAAAGCGTTAAGTGTAGCGAAAGTTCTCGCTGGCAAACTGGGAATTAGCCTAGCGGCTAGCAGCTAGCAATTTAAATGAGTTAAAGCTAGCTAGTAGCTAACGTCGCTTCTGTGGTGAGCCTAGCTGGTCTACAATTTTGGATCAATATTTTTTTTAATTTCACACTAACTCTCCTTGCCAAACAATAAAAAATAAAAATATATGATTTTTAAAATGCAGCCAATGTTTAACTGAGAGAATTATTGATATTAACCCATAAAATCAATCAATTATGAACACATTAGCGTCATCCTTCCATAGATATCTGTTTAAAACTCTGAGCTGAGTCTTAAATTTGTTTCTCTTTCAAACTCTTTTTATTTGATTTCTGAGCGTTAACTTTTAGGAGGGTGCACCCCACACTTTTGTGTTTCATTTGCGTCATGAACTCCTTTGGAGACCCAACGACGCACTCGCGCGGTTGCGCGTTTTGGGAGACGAACCGTGGCCTTTGGGTCGGAAGCTGGGAAACGATTCGACGCATCCAAATCAAAGCGGTCGTGTCTTTTCATTTTTACGCAATGTCACCCCAATGTGCCGGCGTGTCCACCTGAAATCGGACGTGGAGGGTGCGCCTTTGCGCAGAGAGCCGAGTCGAACGCTCCATCGGGTGCACAAAGACAGCGGAGCGCGGAGGAACTTGTTCAGAGTGAGCCGGAGGACGCGGGGAGGCGAACGCATCGAACCCCCGGACGCCGCCGCGCAGCTTTCTCCCACCGAACGCGCCGTTCTCCCACCCATCCAACGAACACAAGGTAACGACTCGGGTCGGAACCGCGTTTCAGGTGGACCGGGAGCGGCGGAAAAGCTCCCTCCGCGCTGGCTTCCCCGAGCGTGGTTGTCTTTTTAAGCAGAAAATGGCGTCATCGCCCTCTTGTTTCTGCCTGGCCGCGGCGGGGAGAGGAGTACTTTCCGAGAGTTCCAGCGGGCCGTGCGCGTCGCCTTCGCCGCCCCGAAAGCGCGAATCACCTGCGCCGATGTGTTTTACTCAACCGGGGCGGGTGAAAACACCGGACAGTCCCGGATTTAGCTCGGGAGAGGGACGCGCAAAGATGGAAGGGTCGCCGGGTCCTGTGCGCCAAGTTGGTGGCACGGAGCCGCAGAACGCAGCGTTTTACCTCCGCGATAATACGGCCCGCACCGCCGCCGGACGGTTCGGTGTCGGTACCGGAGCGGGGATGGACGTGTCCGCGGGAGGACTGCGCCGTGTCTTTGTGCGGGTTTGTCCGGGTTAGCTCGCTTTTACGCCGCGCTCCGCAGCCATGCTGCAGCCGCGATGGGGGGGCCTCTTCATGGAAGGTGCATTTTGGACTTGTCCTCTTTGATCGAGGTGCCCCCCCCTCATAGTGGCGTTTGGAGACCGACATTATAACCGTGTTGGTCGGGGGGGGGGGGGTAATAGCGGGGCGATGCAGATGGTGCCATGAGAACGGCGCCCGCCGTGCGCGCTGGGTCGCTGGTTCGCTTCCCGCGCACGGGCAGCTCGAAGGGAGGTGAAAACACAAAAGTCCTTTTTGGACGAATCGCGCAGTTTGCGCGGAACTGGGAAGTCCGGCGCTGCGCAACGACCGTGCGCGCCGCTTTGCGCAGAGCAGAGTGGCAGCTGCTGTAACGGCCGCCGACACCGCGGTATTGCGTGTGTGTGTGTGTGTGTGTGTGCGCGCGCGTGTGAGTCGGCCAACCTTTTGTAAATAGTTGGGGGGACTCTTGGATGAAGGAACACAATAGTGCGCGCGCGCGCGGGCCCTTTATGGCCTGTGAATGCGGTCCTAAGTCCCACTCCGGCTGCCCCCCCCCCCGTCAGCTGCGTGCATGCGTCCTCGCACTGACCGTGGCGAGGCCAGTCGGTTCCTCCCGACGCGCACCTCCGACGCAACGGCGCTCACTCCGTGCCCGTTTTGATTAAGTTTCCCGAGTTACGCAACCGCATCCCCGCAGAGAGGGCTGCGCGTCCGCCGCTATTTCCTCGTGCGCGTGTAATATGTGGCGGATCGGACCAGAACCTGTGGAGGAAGATATGTCATTGAATTCGCGTATCCACCCGGTGCCATTTGCGTCACAGCCCGGGGGGGGGGGGGGGGGCGATGGAGTTGCAAATGGAGACCGTGTGCGCGCTGACGCTGCCCCAGCCGAAACGGAACCGATAGTCACGGAACCCCGCGCGCCTCCGCGCGTCCAGCAGGACGCACCGCCTTGTGATTCTGTCACAACGCGGAAGGCCACGCGCTGTTATTCGGCGTGGGTGGGATGCGTAAGTGGATGCGTGCACACCGTGGCGTGGAGAGGCTGTCTGCCCGCTCGGTGCGTGTGGAGGCGCTCGTGCGCGGATCAACGTCCCTCCGCTGGATTGAGACGATTCCACCGTAAAACCTCCGCATCCAAACCTCCGCATCCAACCGGAGGACGCGGCTGGGATTAAGATGTGTTCACCGGATATACAATCGCGTCGCGGGTTTTTTTTCGTGCGTGTGTGTGTGTGTGTGTGTTGCATCCACAACACGCCACGCGTTTCTGCTGTGGAGATGAGCAGGGCGTGTTTCATGTGTTGCGCGTTTTGGCTCACTGCGCATGGAAAGTTGCTCACGACGCACAAAGTCCCGAGATTGTCAAAGCGCAAAATCCCAGTCATCGTGGGGAGGGGGGGGGGGTGGGGGGTAGGAAGAGCACATCTTCATCTCCGTGTATTATTACAACCATGAAACGGGATCGGGAGTCAAACCCAAACCGCCTCCGATGGTTTCATCACGCCGGACAGAAGGTGAGCGCTTGCAGGACTTCCTGTTCTGTGCTTTAAAGAAACGCAGCGTACCCAAAGTTTAGTTCCAGGTACGAACCGACCAATAAGATTGTCTCGGAGGCGGGGCGTTGCCAAAAATCGACCGAGCTGGAGAACTGTAGCTTCTGATCAGGCAGGTGTGCTCGGAGCCCGGTGCGGTTCTGTTTTTGGGGGGCTGTTGGTTCCAACCCCATCGTGGTCAGGAGGTGGCGTCACCGGCGTGTCTGCTAGCAGTCGGCGCCATGTCAGCGCAGTGCGAAGCCCCCCCCCCCCATTAGGAGGAAGTCCTGCCAGACCGCCTCCACGCTGAACAGAATTCACTCTGGATTAGCACCGGAGATGGAGCTGCCTGTGACATCAGAGGGGGAGGGGCTGCCATCAGGTGTGCCGGCATGTCTGGGAGAGCAGCAGAGGACGCTTTCGCTCTCATCACCTGAGTGAGGCCTCACAGCCACGTCAGGTCTGTTGCCAGGGAAACGGGAGAGCCACCGTGTGATTGTATTACGGCCGTGCGGTTGGATGTTTGTTTTGAACATTTGCATTACAGAAGAAGCGCGTAAAGCGAGCGGCGTGCACGTTTCCCTGCGCCGGCAGACGGCGGCTTTTTACCGGACACTTCCCAACAAAGTCGTTAAACGGCTTTTATTTGTTTCCGATTCGTTGCGCCGCAGGGAATATGAATCGCAGGGCGAGCGTTAGCTATCGATCGCCGTGTGAAACGCAACATCATTTTAAACTCGCCATCGTGTCACCAGACCCGAAAAAAACTTTTCAACTCCAAAGCTCTTTTGTTTTTAGTGCGAGCTTTGTCCCCCTCTGCTGGACGTTTGGTGGAACTACAAATGCCCACAAGTGGCTTTGCGTGATGGAGGCATTTGAGGTCGCACGACGTCATTGTGGGCGTGGTCTTAACCTCCGCATTATTACCTCCGTTATTACACTCCGTGCAAGTCGTGAGCGCCCACGTGTGGCGTGGAACCAGTCCTGTGCACAAGTGTGGCGTCTCTGGTGCGTGAGGGTGAGTTGGACTGAACAGTTACCGTAGACTGCCACTAGAGGGCAGCAACAAACAAACAGACACTTGCATACGAACAAAAGCATCTTGAGGGACTTTGGAAACAAAAGTTTTGTTGTTGTCGATAAAGCTTCGAGGTTTATGCGTGTTAAACGTAAAAGTAAAACACGCCTCTGTCGCCGCAGGTCGCCGGTGAATGCTGGTCGCCGCCGTGCCGAGCCACGGGCCAGCGTCGGCATCATGGTGAGGGTCCAGAAGTCATCCGGGAGGAAGAGCGCCCCCTGCCACCGCAGACAGGTACCGGGAAAGAAAAGACGCGTCCACGATTCCCGCGGCCCACAATGCCTCGCCCTGGGAGTGACCGTGTCGTCCCACAGAGCGCCGACCGGGCGGGGACGGAGGACGATCAGCCTCGGGCGGACGCCCAGCAGGAGGCGCGGCCGCTTCCGGAAATCGATCGGGCCGCCCTCCAGGCCTCCGGTTCGGCCGAAGCGCCGTCGCAAAACGCGGAGCGGGAGGAAATTCAAGCAGACGGCGAGGACGAGAGCGACGACGGCGCCGCCCGGCCTCAGGCCAAGCCTCTGTGGAAGCCCATCCCCCCCCTGCTGCCCGACTCCCAGATGGGGACCAAGGATCAGAGCTGCCAGACGGAGGCGGGGCTTCAGGAGGACGCCGTCGGAGGCCGGGGTCACGGGGCAGGTGGGATCCGCTCCGTCTTCTGACTGCTTTGATTCGGTCACACCTTCATCCAACTTCATCACTCCATTTCTCTCTCCCCTCTCCCCCCCCCCCCCCTCCAGGTCTCTGCGTGGAGCCCGGGGATCCGCCTCTCCTCCAGCAGCCTCTCCAGACCTCCAAGTCCGGCATTCAGCAGATCATCGAATGCTTCCGTTCAGGTCGACCCTCGCGGCGATGCCCGCCCGCGCCCGCCCGCGCCCGCCCGTCCGCGCGTCCCTGAACGCGTCTCCTGACGAGGCGCCCTCCTTCTCGTTGCAGGCACCGCCCAGCTGAAGCACATGCTCCTGAGGAGGTGGACACCATCTTCGAATGTAAAATGTGCCGGAGTCTTTTCAGAGGCCTGCCCAACCTCATCACGCACAAAGAGTACTACTGCCTGTCGCGGCTGCCGGAGCCCGACGGTGAGCGCCGCGCCGCGTTAGCGTGGAACGCCGAGCCGCTGCCTCCACGCCCGAAAATTGATGCACGTGAAAAAAAAGAAAGCAAAGGCTATAAAGTCTAACTTTAAAATGGTGACTCCGTTTCCCAGGCTGCTCTCCTCTTCCTCCGACGCTCTGAGGTTTCCACTCCTGTTCATTATTCTCCTTTTAGCGCCGCCGCTTCATTCCCGACGCTCGCGTCGACACGGATTCGCACGCCCAACGTCACGCCGTCTAATCATTAGCGGCTGGAAGTGGCGTTCCTCCGCCGCGCTCCGCTCGCATCGCCGAGGAAATTGGCTTTAATCTCAAAGCCTTTGCATTTTTGCCTGCTTCTCATGAGGAGCGGACGCCTTAGAAAGCAGCAGGAGGCTCCATGGGGGGGGGCGACTCCTCAGAGTGAGAAATCGATCTCACAAACGGTCTATTATATTCCCTTTCTGCGTTCCATCCGTCTGTGCTCTCAATGAAATAGTTTCTGAATCGGGAGTTTTTTATGAACTGACCGTCTGCGGCGCTTGATAAACGACCTCATCGTCGTCTGTTTGAGTCTCGCCGCGATAAAACGGGTTGTTGTTGTTTGTAACGCTCCTCGCCGGACGACGCCCGCTCCTCTTCTTCAAACAGAATTTCACCCAAAATGTCAAATAGGCTGAAAATGCAAATGGTTGACCTCTTATTTCCAAAAGGCCAACTTTATTTTGACAAGCTAATGCTAATGCTA